>NW_027436720.1:600000-900000 GCF_047716275.1 Strix uralensis | reverse complement strand
AAAGCGATTCTGCGAAGCAATGTGAACACTTCTGTTTCCCAGGCACAGAGAAGGTGCTAGCAGGGAATTCTCTGCCTGCTTTTCCCCAGTGCTCTGCAAGCTCTCCAGGACAACATAAAATCTGGGGCTCTGTGCTTTCTTTCATTCTGAACAAGTGTTACTGTTTTCTGCACAAAAGCGATTCTGCGAAGCAATGTGAAGACTTCTGCTTCCCAGGCACAGAGAAGGTGCTAGCAGGGAATTCTCTGACTGCCTTTCCCCAGTGCTCTGCAAGCTCTCCAGGACAACATAAAATCTGGGGCTCTGTGCTTTCTTTCGTTCTGAACAAGTGTTACTGTTTTCTGCACAAAAGCGATTCTGCGAAGCAATGTGAACAGGCACAAAGAAGGTGCTAGCAGGGAATTCTCTGCCTGCCTTTCCCCACTGCTCTGCAAGCTCTCCAGGACAACAGCAAATCTGGGGCTCTGTGCTTTCTTTCGTTCTGAACAAGTGTTACTGTTTTCTGCACAAAAGCGATTCTGCGAAGCAATGTGAACACTTCTGTTTCCCAGGCACAGAGAAGGTGCTAGCAGGGAATTCTCTGCCTGCTTTTCCCCAGTGCTCTGCAAGCTCTCCAGGACAACATAAAATCTGGGGCTCTGTGCTTTCTTTCGTTCTGAACAAGTGTTACTGTTTTCTGCACAAAAGCGATTCTGCGAAGCAATGGGAACACTTCTGCTTCCCAGGCACAGAGAAGGTGCTAGCAGGGAATTCTCTGCCTGCTTTTCCCCAGTGCTCTGCAAGCTCTCCAGGACAACATAAAATCTGGGGCTCTGTGCTTTCCTTCGTTCTGAACAAGTGTTACTGTTTTCTGCACAAAAGCGATTCTGCGAAGCAATTTGAACACTTCTGCTTCCCAGGCACAGAGAAGGTGCTAGCAGGGAATTCTCTGCCTGCTTTTCCCCAGTGCTCTGCAAGCTCTCCAGGACTACATAAAATCTGGGCCTCTGTGCTTTCTTTCGTTCTGAACAAGTGTTATTGTTTTCTGCACAAAAGCGATTCTGCGAAGCAATGTGAACACTTCTGCTTCCCAGGCACAGAGAAGGTGCTAGCAGGGAATTCTCTGCCTGCCTTTCCCCAGTGCTCTGCAAGCTCTCCAGGACAACATAAAATCTGGGGCTCTGTGCTTTCCTTCGTTCTGAACAAATGTTACTGTTTTCTGCACAAAAGCGATTCTGCGAAGCAATGTGAACACTTCTGTTTCCCAGGCACAGAGAAGGTGGTAGGAGGGAATTCTCTGCCTGCTTTTCCCCAGTGCTCTGCAAGCTCTCCAGGACAACATAAAATCTGGGGCTCTGTGCTTTCTTTCGTTCTGAACAAGTGTTACTGTTTTCTGCACAAAAGCGATTCTGCGAAGCAATGTGAACACTTCTGCTTCCCAGGCACAGAGAAGGTGCTAGCAGGGAATTCTCTGCCTGCCTTTCCCCAGTGCTCTGCAAGCTCTCCAGGACAACATAAAATCTGGGGCTCTGTGCTTTCTTTCGTTCTGAACAAGTGTTATTGTTTTCTGCACAAAAGCGATTCTGCGAAGCAATGTGAACACTTCTGCTTCCCAGGCACAGAGAAGGTGCTAGCAGGGAATTCTCTGCCTGCCTTTCCCCAGTGCTCTGCAAGCTCTCCAGGACAACATAAAATCTGGGGCTCTGTGCTTTCCTTCGTTCTGAACAAGTGTTACTGTTTTCTGCACAAAAGCGATTCTGCGAAGCAATGGGAACACTTCTGTTTCCCAGGCACAGAGAAGGTGCTAGCAGGGAATTCTCTGCCTGCTTTTCCCCAGTGCTCTGCAAGCTCTCCAGGACAACATAAAATCTGGGGCTCTGTGCTTTCTTTCGTTCTGAACAAGTGTTACTGTTTTCTGCACAAAAGCGATTCTGCGAAGCAATGGGAACACTTCTGTTTCCCAGGCACAGAGAAGGTGCTAGCAGGGAATTCTCTGCCTGCTTTTCCCCAGTGCTCTGCAAGCTCTCCAGGACAACATAAAATCTGGGGCTCTGTGCTTTCTTTCATTCTGAACAAGTGTTACTGTTTTCTGCACAAAAGCGATTCTGCGAAGCAATGTGAAGACTTCTGTTTCCCAGGCACAGAGAAGGTGCTAGCAGGGAATTCTCTGCCTGCTTTTCCCCAGTGCTCTGCAAGCTCTCCAGGACAACATAAAATCTGGGGCTCTGTGCTTTCTTTCGTTCTGAACAAGTGTTACTGTTTTCTGCACAAAAGCGATTCTGCGAAGCAATGTGAACAGGCACAAAGAAGGTGCTAGCAGGGAATTCTCTGCCTGCTTTTCCCCAGTGCTCTGCAAGCTCTCCAGGACAACATAAAATCTGGGGCTCTGTGCTTTCTTTCATTCTGAACAAGTGTTACTGTTTTCTGCACAAAAGCGATTCTGCGAAGCAATGTGAAGACTTCTGCTTCCCAGTCACAGAGAAGGTGCTAGCAGGGAATTCTCTGCCTGCCTTTCCCCAGTGCTCTGCAAGCTCTCCAGGACAACATAAAATCTGGGGCTCTGTGCTTTCCTTCGTTCTGAACAAGTGTTACTGTTTTCTGCACAAAAGCGATTCTGCGAAGCAATGTGAACACTTCTGCTTCCCAGGCACAGAGAAGGTGCTAGCAGGGAATTCTCTGCCTGCTTTTCCCCAGTGCTCTGCAAGCTCTCCAGGACAACATAAAATCTGGGGCTCTCTGCTTTCTTTCGTTCTGAACAAGTGTTATTGTTTTCTGCACAAAAGCGATTCTGCGAAGCAATGTGAACACTTCTGCTTCCCAGGCACAGAGAAGGTGCTAGCAGGGAATTCTCTGCCTGCCTTTCCCCAGTGCTCTGCAAGCTCTCCAGGACAACATAAAATCTGGGGCTCTGTGCTTTCCTTCGTTCTGAACAAGTGTTACTGTTTTCTGCACAAAAGCGATTCTGCGAAGCAATGTGAACACTTCTGTTTCCCAGGCACAGAGAAGGTGCTAGCAGGGAATTCTCTGCCTGCTTTTCCCCAGTGCTCTGCAAGCTCTCCTGGACAACATAAAATCTGGGGCTCTGTGCTTTCTTTCATTCTGAACAAGTGTTACTGTTTTCTGCACAAAAGCGATTCTGCGAAGCAATGTGAACACTTCTGCTTCCCAGGCACAGAGAAGGTGCTAGCAGGGAATTCTCTGCCTGCTTTTCCCCAGTGCTCTGCAAGCTCTCCAGGACAACATAAAATCTGGGGCTCTGTGCTTTCTTTCGTTCTGAACAAGTGTTACTGTTTTCTGCACAAAAGCGATTCTGCGAAGCAATTTGAACACTTCTGCTTCCCAGGCACAGAGAAGGTGCTAGCAGGGAATTCTCTGCCTGCTTTTCCCCAGTGCTCTGCAAGCTCTCCAGGACAACATAAAATCTGGGGCTCTGTGCTTTCTTTCGTTCTGAACAAGTGTTACTGTTTTCTGCACAAAAGCGATTCTGCGAAGCAATGGGAACACTTCTGTTTCCCAGGCACAGAGAAGGTGCTAGCAGGGAATTCTCTGCCTGCCTTTCCCCAGTGCTCTGCAAGCTCTCCAGGACAACATAAAATCTGGGGCTCTGTGCTTTCTTTCGTTCTGAACAAGTGTTATTGTTTTCTGCACAAAAGCGATTCTGCGAAGCAATGTGAAGACTTCTGCTTCCCAGGCACAGAGAAGGTGCTAGCAGGGAATTCTCTGCCTGCCTTTCCCCAGTGCTCTGCAAGCTCTCCAGGACAACATAAAATCTGGGGCTCTGTGCTTTCCTTCGTTCTGAACAAGTGTTACTGTTTTCTGCACAAAAGCGATTCTGCGAAGCAATTTGAACACTTCTGCTTCCCAGGCACAGAGAAGGTGCTAGCAGGGAATTCTCTGCCTGCTTTTCCCCAGTGCTCTGCAAGCTCTCCAGGACAACATAAAATCTGGGGCTCTGTGCTTTCTTTCGTTCTGAACAAGTGTTATTGTTTTCTGCACAAAAGCGATTCTGCGAAGCAATGTGAACACTTCTGCTTCCCAGGCACAGAGAAGGTGCTAGCAGGGAATTCTCTGCCTGCCTTTCCCCAGTGCTCTGCAAGCTCTCCAGGACAACATAAAATCTGGGGCTCTGTGCTTTCCTTCGTTCTGAACAAGTGTTACTGTTTTCTGCACAAAAGCGATTCTGCGAAGCAATGTGAACACTTCTGCTTCCCAGGCACAGAGAAGGTGCTAGCAGGGAATTCTCTGCCTGCCTTTCCCCAGTGCTCTGCAAGCTCTCCAGGACAACATAAAATCTGGGGCTCTGTGCTTTCCTTCGTTCTGAACAAGTGTTACTGTTTTCTGCACAAAAGCGATTCTGCGAAGCAATGTGAACACTTCTGTTTCCCAGGCACAGAGAAGGTGCTAGCAGGGAATTCTCTGCCTGCTTTTCCCCAGTGCTCTGCAAGCTCTCCAGGACAACATAAAATCTGGGGCTCTGTGCTTTCTTTCGTTCTGAACAAGTGTTACTGTTTTCTGCACAAAAGCGATTCTGCGAAGCAATGTGAACACTTCTGTTTCCCAGGCACAGAGAAGGTGCTAGCAGGGAATTCTCTGCCTGCTTTTCCCCAGTGCTCTGCAAGCTCTCCTGGACAACATAAAATCTGGGGCTCTGTGCTTTCTTTCATTCTGAACAAGTGTTACTGTTTTCTGCACAAAAGCGATTCTGCGAAGCAATGTGAAGACTTCTGCTTCCCAGGCACAGAGAAGGTGCTAGCAGGGAATTCTCTGCCTGCTTTTCCCCAGTGCTCTGCAAGCTCTCCTGGACAACATAAAATCTGGGGCTCTGTGCTTTCTTTCATTCTGAACAAGTGTTACTGTTTTCTGCACAAAAGCGATTCTGCGAAGCAATGTGAACACTTCTGCTTCCCAGGCACAGAGAAGGTGCTAGCAGGGAATTCTCTGCCTGCTTTTCCCCAGTGCTCTGCAAGCTCTCCAGGACAACATAAAATCTGGGGCTCTGTGCTTTCTTTCGTTCTGAACAAGTGTTACTGTTTTCTGCACAAAAGCGATTCTGCGAAGCAATTTGAACACTTCTGCTTCCCAGGCACAGAGAAGGTGCTAGCAGGGAATTCTCTGCCTGCTTTTCCCCAGTGCTCTGCAAGCTCTCCAGGACAACATAAAATCTGGGGCTCTGTGCTTTCTTTCGTTCTGAACAAGTGTTACTGTTTTCTGCACAAAAGCGATTCTGCGAAGCAATGGGAACACTTCTGTTTCCCAGGCACAGAGAAGGTGCTAGCAGGGAATTCTCTGCCTGCCTTTCCCCAGTGCTCTGCAAGCTCTCCTGGACAACATAAAATCTGGGGCTCTGTGCTTTCTTTCATTCTGAACAAGTGTTACTGTTTTCTGCACAAAAGCGATTCTGCGAAGCAATGTGAACACTTCTGCTTCCCAGGCACAGAGAAGGTGCTAGCAGGGAATTCTCTGCCTGCTTTTCCCCAGTGCTCTGCAAGCTCTCCTGGACAACATAAAATCTGGGGCTCTGTGCTTTCTTTCATTCTGAACAAGTGTTACTGTTTTCTGCACAAAAGCGATTCTGCGAAGCAATGTGAAGACTTCTGCTTCCCAGGCACAGAGAAGGTGCTAGCAGGGAATTCTCTGCCTGCTTTTCCCCAGTGCTCTGCAAGCTCTCCAGGACAACATAAAATCTGGGGCTCTGTGCTTTCTTTCGTTCTGAACAAGTGTTACTGTTTTCTGCACAAAAGCGATTCTGCGAAGCAATTTGAACACTTCTGCTTCCCAGGCACAGAGAAGGTGCTAGCAGGGAATTCTCTGCCTGCTTTTCCCCAGTGCTCTGCAAGCTCTCCAGGACAACATAAAATCTGGGGCTCTGTGCTTTCTTTCGTTCTGAACAAGTGTTACTGTTTTCTGCACAAAAGCGATTCTGCGAAGCAATGTGAACACTTCTGCTTCCCAGGCACAGAGAAGGTGGTAGCAGGGAATTCTCTGCCTGCTTTTCCCCAGTGCTCTGCAAGCTCTCCAGGACAACATAAAATCTGGGGCTCTGTGCTTTCTTTCGTTCTGAACAAGTGTTACTGTTTTCTGCACAAAAGCGATTCTGCGAAGCAATGTGAACACTTCTGCTTCCCAGGCACAGAGAAGGTGCTAGCAGGGAATTCTCTGCCTGCCTTTCCCCAGTGCTCTGCAAGCTCTCCAGGACAACATAAAATCTGGGGCTCTGTGCTTTCCTTCGTTCTGAACAAGTGTTACTGTTTTCTGCACAAAAGCGATTCTGCGAAGCAATTTGAACACTTCTGCTTCCCAGGCACAGAGAAGGTGCTAGCAGGGAATTCTCTGCCTGCTTTTCCCCAGTGCTCTGCAAGCTCTCCAGGACAACATAAAATCTGGGGCTCTGTGCTTTCTTTCGTTCTGAACAAGTGTTATTGTTTTCTGCACAAAAGCGATTCTGCGAAGCAATGTGAACACTTCTGCTTCCCAGGCACAGAGAAGGTGCTAGCAGGGAATTCTCTGCCTGCCTTTCCCCAGTGCTCTGCAAGCTCTCCAGGACAACATAAAATCTGGGGCTCTGTGCTTTCCTTCGTTCTGAACAACTGTTACTGTTTTCTGCACAAAAGCGATTCTGCGAAGCAATGTGAACACTTCTGCTTCCCAGGCACAGAGAAGGTGCTAGCAGGGAATTCTCTGCCTGCCTTTCCCCAGTGCTCTGCAAGCTCTCCAGGACAACATAAAATCTGGGGCTCTGTGCTTTCTTTCGTTCTGAACAAGTGTTACTGTTTTCTGCACAAAAGCGATTCTGCGAAGCAATGGGAACACTTCTGTTTCCCAGGCACAGAGAAGGTGCTAGCAGGGAATTCTCTGCCTGCTTTTCCCCAGTGCTCTGCAAGCTCTCCAGGACAACATAAAATCTGGGGCTCTGTGCTTTCTTTCATTCTGAACAAGTGTTACTGTTTTCTGCACAAAAGCGATTCTGCGAAGCAATGTGAACACTTCTGTTTCCCAGGCACAGAGAAGGTGGTAGCAGGGAATTCTCTGCCTGCTTTTCCCCAGTGCTCTGCAAGCTCTCCAGGACAACATAAAATCTGGGGCTCTGTGCTTTCTTTCGTTCTGAACAAGTGTTACTGTTTTCTGCACAAAAGCGATTCTGCGAAGCAATGTGAACACTTCTGCTTCCCAGGCACAGAGAAGGTGCTAGCAGGGAATTCTCTGCCTGCCTTTCCCCAGTGCTCTGCAAGCTCTCCAGGACAACATAAAATCTGGGGCTCTGTGCTTTCTTTCGTTCTGAACAAGTGTTATTGTTTTCTGCACAAAAGCGATTCTGCGAAGCAATGTGAACACTTCTGCTTCCCAGGCACAGAGAAGGTGCTAGCAGGGAATTCTCTGCCTGCCTTTCCCCAGTGCTCTGCAAGCTCTCCAGGACAACATAAAATCTGGGGCTCTGTGCTTTCCTTCGTTCTGAACAAGTGTTACTGTTTTCTGCACAAAAGCGATTCTGCGAAGCAATGGGAACACTTCTGTTTCCCAGGCACAGAGAAGGTGCTAGCAGGGAATTCTCTGCCTGCTTTTCCCCAGTGCTCTGCAAGCTCTCCAGGACAACATAAAATCTGGGGCTCTGTGCTTTCTTTCGTTCTGAACAAGTGTTACTGTTTTCTGCACAAAAGCGATTCTGCGAAGCAATGGGAACACTTCTGTTTCCCAGGCACAGAGAAGGTGCTAGCAGGGAATTCTCTGCCTGCTTTTCCCCAGTGCTCTGCAAGCTCTCCAGGACAACATAAAATCTGGGGCTCTGTGCTTTCTTTCATTCTGAACAAGTGTTACTGTTTTCTGCACAAAAGCGATTCTGCGAAGCAATGTGAAGACTTCTGCTTCCCAGGCACAGAGAAGGTGCTAGCAGGGAATTCTCTGCCTGCTTTTCCCCAGTGCTCTGCAAGCTCTCCAGGACAACATAAAATCTGGGGCTCTGTGCTTTCTTTCGTTCTGAACAAGTGTTACTGTTTTCTGCACAAAAGCGATTCTGCGAAGCAATGTGAACAGGCACAAAGAAGGTGCTAGCAGGGAATTCTCTGCCTGCTTTTCCCCAGTGCTCTGCAAGCTCTCCAGGACAACATAAAATCTGGGGCTCTGTGCTTTCTTTCGTTCTGAACAAGTGTTATTGTTTTCTGCACAAAAGCGATTCTGCGAAGCAATGTGAAGACTTCTGCTTCCCAGTCACAGAGAAGGTGCTAGCAGGGAATTCTCTGCCTGCCTTTCCCCAGTGCTCTGCAAGCTCTCCAGGACAACATAAAATCTGGGGCTCTGTGCTTTCCTTCGTTCTGAACAAGTGTTACTGTTTTCTGCACAAAAGCGATTCTGCGAAGCAATGTGAACACTTCTGCTTCCCAGGCACAGAGAAGGTGCTAGCAGGGAATTCTCTGCCTGCTTTTCCCCAGTGCTCTGCAAGCTCTCCAGGACAACATAAAATCTGGGGCTCTGTGCTTTCCTTCGTTCTGAACAAGTGTTACTGTTTTCTGCACAAAAGCGATTCTGCGAAGCAATGTGAACACTTCTGTTTCCCAGGCACAGAGAAGGTGCTAGCAGGGAATTCTCTGCCTGCTTTTCCCCAGTGCTCTGCAAGCTCTCCAGGACAACATAAAATCTGGGGCTCTGTGCTTTCTTTCGTTCTGAACAAGTGTTACTGTTTTCTGCACAAAAGCGATTCTGCGAAGCAATGTGAACACTTCTGCTTCCCAGGCACAGAGAAGGTGCTAGCAGGGAATTCTCTGCCTGCTTTTCCCCAGTGCTCTGCAAGCTCTCCAGGACAACATAAAATCTGGGGCTCTGTGCTTTCTTTCATTCTGAACAAGTGTTACTGTTTTCTGCACAAAAGCGATTCTGCGAAGCAATGTGAAGACTTCTGCTTCCCAGGCACAGAGAAGGTGCTAGCAGGGAATTCTCTGCCTGCTTTTCCCCAGTGCTCTGCAAGCTCTCCAGGACAACATAAAATCTGGGGCTCTGTGCTTTCTTTCGTTCTGAACAAGTGTTACTGTTTTCTGCACAAAAGCGATTCTGCGAAGCAATGTGAACAGGCACAAAGAAGGTGCTAGCAGGGAATTCTCTGCCTGCTTTTCCCCAGTGCTCTGCAAGCTCTCCAGGACAACATAAAATCTGGGGCTCTGTGCTTTCTTTCGTTCTGAACAAGTGTTATTGTTTTCTGCACAAAAGCGATTCTGCGAAGCAATGTGAACACTTCTGCTTCCCAGGCACAGAGAAGGTGCTAGCAGGGAATTCTCTGCCTGCTTTTCCCCAGTGCTCTGCAAGCTCTCCAGGACAACATAAAATCTGGGGCTCTCTGCTTTCTTTCGTTCTGAACAAGTGTTATTGTTTTCTGCACAAAAGCGATTCTGCGAAGCAATGTGAACACTTCTGCTTCCCAGGCACAGAGAAGGTGCTAGCAGGGAATTCTCTGCCTGCCTTTCCCCAGTGCTCTGCAAGCTCTCCAGGACAACATAAAATCTGGGGCTCTGTGCTTTCCTTCGTTCTGAACAAGTGTTACTGTTTTCTGCACAAAAGCGATTCTGCGAAGCAATGGGAACACTTCTGTTTCCCAGGCACAGAGAAGGTGCTAGCAGGGAATTCTCTGCCTGCTTTTCCCCAGTGCTCTGCAAGCTCTCCAGGACAACATAAAATCTGGGGCTCTGTGCTTTCTTTCGTTCTGAACAAGTGTTACTGTTTTCTGCACAAAAGCGATTCTGCGAAGCAATGGGAACACTTCTGTTTCCCAGGCACAGAGAAGGTGCTAGCAGGGAATTCTCTGCCTGCTTTTCCCCAGTGCTCTGCAAGCTCTCCAGGACAACATAAAATCTGGGGCTCTGTGCTTTCTTTCATTCTGAACAAGTGTTACTGTTTTCTGCACAAAAGCGATTCTGCGAAGCAATGTGAAGACTTCTGCTTCCCAGGCACAGAGAAGGTGCTAGCAGGGAATTCTCTGCCTGCTTTTCCCCAGTGCTCTGCAAGCTCTCCAGGACAACATAAAATCTGGGGCTCTGTGCTTTCTTTCGTTCTGAACAAGTGTTACTGTTTTCTGCACAAAAGCGATTCTGCGAAGCAATGTGAACAGGCACAAAGAAGGTGCTAGCAGGGAATTCTCTGCCTGCTTTTCCCCAGTGCTCTGCAAGCTCTCCAGGACAACATAAAATCTGGGGCTCTGTGCTTTCTTTCGTTCTGAACAAGTGTTATTGTTTTCTGCACAAAAGCGATTCTGCGAAGCAATGTGAAGACTTCTGCTTCCCAGTCACAGAGAAGGTGCTAGCAGGGAATTCTCTGCCTGCCTTTCCCCAGTGCTCTGCAAGCTCTCCAGGACAACATAAAATCTGGGGCTCTGTGCTTTCCTTCGTTCTGAACAAGTGTTACTGTTTTCTGCACAAAAGCGATTCTGCGAAGCAATGTGAACACTTCTGCTTCCCAGGCACAGAGAAGGTGCTAGCAGGGAATTCTCTGCCTGCTTTTCCCCAGTGCTCTGCAAGCTCTCCAGGACAACATAAAATCTGGGGCTCTCTGCTTTCTTTCGTTCTGAACAAGTGTTATTGTTTTCTGCACAAAAGCGATTCTGCGAAGCAATGTGAACACTTCTGCTTCCCAGGCACAGAGAAGGTGCTAGCAGGGAATTCTCTGCCTGCCTTTCCCCAGTGCTCTGCAAGCTCTCCAGGACAACATAAAATCTGGGGCTCTGTGCTTTCCTTCGTTCTGAACAAGTGTTACTGTTTTCTGCACAAAAGCGATTCTGCGAAGCAATGTGAACACTTCTGTTTCCCAGGCACAGAGAAGGTGCTAGCAGGGAATTCTCTGCCTGCTTTTCCCCAGTGCTCTGCAAGCTCTCCAGGACAACATAAAATCTGGGGCTCTGTGCTTTCTTTCGTTCTGAACAAGTGTTACTGTTTTCTGCACAAAAGCGATTCTGCGAAGCAATGTGAACACTTCTGTTTCCCAGGCACAGAGAAGGTGCTAGCAGGGAATTCTCTGCCTGCTTTTCCCCAGTGCTCTGCAAGCTCTCCTGGACAACATAAAATCTGGGGCTCTGTGCTTTCTTTCATTCTGAACAAGTGTTACTGTTTTCTGCACAAAAGCGATTCTGCGAAGCAATGTGAACACTTCTGCTTCCCAGGCACAGAGAAGGTGCTAGCAGGGAATTCTCTGCCTGCTTTTCCCCAGTGCTCTGCAAGCTCTCCAGGACAACATAAAATCTGGGGCTCTGTGCTTTCTTTCGTTCTGAACAAGTGTTACTGTTTTCTGCACAAAAGCGATTCTGCGAAGCAATTTGAACACTTCTGCTTCCCAGGCACAGAGAAGGTGCTAGCAGGGAATTCTCTGCCTGCTTTTCCCCAGTGCTCTGCAAGCTCTCCAGGACAACATAAAATCTGGGGCTCTGTGCTTTCTTTCGTTCTGAACAAGTGTTACTGTTTTCTGCACAAAAGCGATTCTGCGAAGCAATGGGAACACTTCTGTTTCCCAGGCACAGAGAAGGTGCTAGCAGGGAATTCTCTGCCTGCCTTTCCCCAGTGCTCTGCAAGCTCTCCAGGACAACATAAAATCTGGGGCTCTGTGCTTTCTTTCGTTCTGAACAAGTGTTATTGTTTTCTGCACAAAAGCGATTCTGCGAAGCAATGTGAAGACTTCTGCTTCCCAGGCACAGAGAAGGTGCTAGCAGGGAATTCTCTGCCTGCCTTTCCCCAGTGCTCTGCAAGCTCTCCAGGACAACATAAAATCTGGGGCTCTGTGCTTTCCTTCGTTCTGAACAAGTGTTACTGTTTTCTGCACAAAAGCGATTCTGCGAAGCAATTTGAACACTTCTGCTTCCCAGGCACAGAGAAGGTGCTAGCAGGGAATTCTCTGCCTGCTTTTCCCCAGTGCTCTGCAAGCTCTCCAGGACAACATAAAATCTGGGGCTCTGTGCTTTCTTTCGTTCTGAACAAGTGTTATTGTTTTCTGCACAAAAGCGATTCTGCGAAGCAATGTGAACACTTCTGCTTCCCAGGCACAGAGAAGGTGCTAGCAGGGAATTCTCTGCCTGCTTTTCCCCAGTGCTCTGCAAGCTCTCCAGGACAACATAAAATCTGGGGCTCTCTGCTTTCTTTCGTTCTGAACAAGTGTTATTGTTTTCTGCACAAAAGCGATTCTGCGAAGCAATGTGAACACTTCTGCTTCCCAGTCACAGAGAAGGTGCTAGCAGGGAATTCTCTGCCTGCCTTTCCCCAGTGCTCTGCAAGCTCTCCAGGACAACATAAAATCTGGGGCTCTGTGCTTTCCTTCGTTCTGAACAAGTGTTACTGTTTTCTGCACAAAAGCGATTCTGCGAAGCAATGTGAACACTTCTGCTTCCCAGGCACAGAGAAGGTGCTAGCAGGGAATTCTCTGCCTGCTTTTCCCCAGTGCTCTGCAAGCTCTCCAGGACAACATAAAATCTGGGGCTCTCTGCTTTCTTTCGTTCTGAACAAGTGTTATTGTTTTCTGCACAAAAGCGATTCTGCGAAGCAATGTGAACACTTCTGCTTCCCAGGCACAGAGAAGGTGCTAGCAGGGAATTCTCTGCCTGCCTTTCCCCAGTGCTCTGCAAGCTCTCCAGGACAACATAAAATCTGGGGCTCTGTGCTTTCCTTCGTTCTGAACAAGTGTTACTGTTTTCTGCACAAAAGCGATTCTGCGAAGCAATGTGAACACTTCTGTTTCCCAGGCACAGAGAAGGTGCTAGCAGGGAATTCTCTGCCTGCTTTTCCCCAGTGCTCTGCAAGCTCTCCAGGACAACATAAAATCTGGGGCTCTGTGCTTTCTTTCGTTCTGAACAAGTGTTACTGTTTTCTGCACAAAAGCGATTCTGCGAAGCAATGTGAACACTTCTGTTTCCCAGGCACAGAGAAGGTGCTAGCAGGGAATTCTCTGCCTGCTTTTCCCCAGTGCTCTGCAAGCTCTCCTGGACAACATAAAATCTGGGGCTCTGTGCTTTCTTTCATTCTGAACAAGTGTTACTGTTTTCTGCACAAAAGCGATTCTGCGAAGCAATGTGAACACTTCTGCTTCCCAGGCACAGAGAAGGTGCTAGCAGGGAATTCTCTGCCTGCTTTTCCCCAGTGCTCTGCAAGCTCTCCAGGACAACATAAAATCTGGGGCTCTGTGCTTTCTTTCGTTCTGAACAAGTGTTACTGTTTTCTGCACAAAAGCGATTCTGCGAAGCAATTTGAACACTTCTGCTTCCCAGGCACAGAGAAGGTGCTAGCAGGGAATTCTCTGCCTGCTTTTCCCCAGTGCTCTGCAAGCTCTCCAGGACAACATAAAATCTGGGGCTCTGTGCTTTCTTTCGTTCTGAACAAGTGTTACTGTTTTCTGCACAAAAGCGATTCTGCGAAGCAATGGGAACACTTCTGTTTCCCAGGCACAGAGAAGGTGCTAGCAGGGAATTCTCTGCCTGCCTTTCCCCAGTGCTCTGCAAGCTCTCCAGGACAACATAAAATCTGGGGCTCTGTGCTTTCTTTCGTTCTGAACAAGTGTTATTGTTTTCTGCACAAAAGCGATTCTGCGAAGCAATGTGAAGACTTCTGCTTCCCAGGCACAGAGAAGGTGCTAGCAGGGAATTCTCTGCCTGCCTTTCCCCAGTGCTCTGCAAGCTCTCCAGGACAACATAAAATCTGGGGCTCTGTGCTTTCCTTCGTTCTGAACAAGTGTTACTGTTTTCTGCACAAAAGCGATTCTGCGAAGCAATTTGAACACTTCTGCTTCCCAGGCACAGAGAAGGTGCTAGCAGGGAATTCTCTGCCTGCTTTTCCCCAGTGCTCTGCAAGCTCTCCAGGACAACATAAAATCTGGGGCTCTGTGCTTTCTTTCGTTCTGAACAAGTGTTATTGTTTTCTGCACAAAAGCGATTCTGCGAAGCAATGTGAACACTTCTGCTTCCCAGGCACAGAGAAGGTGCTAGCAGGGAATTCTCTGCCTGCTTTTCCCCAGTGCTCTGCAAGCTCTCCAGGACAACATAAAATCTGGGGCTCTCTGCTTTCTTTCGTTCTGAACAAGTGTTATTGTTTTCTGCACAAAAGCGATTCTGCGAAGCAATGTGAACACTTCTGCTTCCCAGGCACAGAGAAGGTGCTAGCAGGGAATTCTCTGCCTGCCTTTCCCCAGTGCTCTGCAAGCTCTCCAGGACAACATAAAATCTGGGGCTCTGTGCTTTCCTTCGTTCTGAACAAGTGTTACTGTTTTCTGCACAAAAGCGATTCTGCGAAGCAATGTGAACACTTCTGTTTCCCAGGCACAGAGAAGGTGCTAGCAGGGAATTCTCTGCCTGCTTTTCCCCAGTGCTCTGCAAGCTCTCCAGGACAACATAAAATCTGGGGCTCTGTGCTTTCTTTCGTTCTGAACAAGTGTTACTGTTTTCTGCACAAAAGCGATTCTGCGAAGCAATGTGAACACTTCTGTTTCCCAGGCACAGAGAAGGTGCTAGCAGGGAATTCTCTGCCTGCTTTTCCCCAGTGCTCTGCAAGCTCTCCTGGACAACATAAAATCTGGGGCTCTGTGCTTTCTTTCATTCTGAACAAGTGTTACTGTTTTCTGCACAAAAGCGATTCTGCGAAGCAATGTGAAGACTTCTGCTTCCCAGGCACAGAGAAGGTGCTAGCAGGGAATTCTCTGCCTGCTTTTCCCCAGTGCTCTGCAAGCTCTCCAGGACAACATAAAATCTGGGGCTCTGTGCTTTCTTTCGTTCTGAACAAGTGTTACTGTTTTCTGCACAAAAGCGATTCTGCGAAGCAATTTGAACACTTCTGCTTCCCAGGCACAGAGAAGGTGCTAGCAGGGAATTCTCTGCCTGCTTTTCCCCAGTGCTCTGCAAGCTCTCCAGGACAACATAAAATCTGGGGCTCTGTGCTTTCTTTCGTTCTGAACAAGTGTTACTGTTTTCTGCACAAAAGCGATTCTGCGAAGCAATGTGAAGACTTCTGCTTCCCAGGCACAGAGAAGGTGCTAGCAGGGAATTCTCTGCCTGCCTTTCCCCAGTGCTCTGCAAGCTCTCCAGGACAACATAAAATCTGGGGCTCTGTGCTTTCTTTCGTTCTGAACAAGTGTTATTGTTTTCTGCACAAAAGCGATTCTGCGAAGCAATGTGAAGACTTCTGCTTCCCAGGCACAGAGAAGGTGCTAGCAGGGAATTCTCTGCCTGCCTTTCCCCAGTGCTCTGCAAGCTCTCCAGGACAACATAAAATCTGGGGCTCTGTGCTTTCCTTCGTTCTGAACAAGTGTTACTGTTTTCTGCACAAAAGCGATTCTGCGAAGCAATTTGAACACTTCTGCTTCCCAGGCACAGAGAAGGTGCTAGCAGGGAATTCTCTGCCTGCTTTTCCCCAGTGCTCTGCAAGCTCTCCAGGACAACATAAAATCTGGGGCTCTGTGCTTTCTTTCGTTCTGAACAAGTGTTATTGTTTTCTGCACAAAAGCGATTCTGCGAAGCAATGTGAACACTTCTGCTTCCCAGGCACAGAGAAGGTGCTAGCAGGGAATTCTCTGCCTGCCTTTCCCCAGTGCTCTGCAAGCTCTCCAGGACAACATAAAATCTGGGGCTCTGTGCTTTCCTTCGTTCTGAACAAGTGTTACTGTTTTCTGCACAAAAGCGATTCTGCGAAGCAATGTGAACACTTCTGCTTCCCAGGCACAGAGAAGGTGCTAGCAGGGAATTCTCTGCCTGCCTTTCCCCAGTGCTCTGCAAGCTCTCCAGGACAACATAAAATCTGGGGCTCTGTGCTTTCCTTCGTTCTGAACAAGTGTTACTGTTTTCTGCACAAAAGCGATTCTGCGAAGCAATGTGAACACTTCTGTTTCCCAGGCACAGAGAAGGTGCTAGCAGGGAATTCTCTGCCTGCTTTTCCCCAGTGCTCTGCAAGCTCTCCAGGACAACATAAAATCTGGGGCTCTGTGCTTTCTTTCGTTCTGAACAAGTGTTACTGTTTTCTGCACAAAAGCGATTCTGCGAAGCAATGTGAACACTTCTGTTTCCCAGGCACAGAGAAGGTGCTAGCAGGGAATTCTCTGCCTGCTTTTCCCCAGTGCTCTGCAAGCTCTCCTGGACAACATAAAATCTGGGGCTCTGTGCTTTCTTTCATTCTGAACAAGTGTTACTGTTTTCTGCACAAAAGCGATTCTGCGAAGCAATGTGAACACTTCTGCTTCCCAGGCACAGAGAAGGTGCTAGCAGGGAATTCTCTGCCTGCTTTTCCCCAGTGCTCTGCAAGCTCTCCAGGACAACATAAAATCTGGGGCTCTGTGCTTTCTTTCGTTCTGAACAAGTGTTACTGTTTTCTGCACAAAAGCGATTCTGCGAGGCAATTTGAACACTTCTGCTTCCCAGGCACAGAGAAGGTGCTAGCAGGGAATTCTCTGCCTGCTTTTCCCCAGTGCTCTGCAAGCTCTCCAGGACAACATAAAATCTGGGGCTCTGTGCTTTCTTTCGTTCTGAACAAGTGTTACTGTTTTCTGCACAAAAGCGATTCTGCGAAGCAATGTGAACACTTCTGCTTCCCAGGCACAGAGAAGGTGCTAGCAGGGAATTCTCTGCCTGCCTTTCCCCAGTGCTCTGCAAGCTCTCCAGGACAACATAAAATCTGGGGCTCTGTGCTTTCTTTCGTTCTGAACAAGTGTTATTGTTTTCTGCACAAAAGCGATTCTGCGAAGCAATGTGAAGACTTCTGCTTCCCAGGCACAGAGAAGGTGCTAGCAGGGAATTCTCTGCCTGCCTTTCCCCAGTGCTCTGCAAGCTCTCCAGGACAACATAAAATCTGGGGCTCTGTGCTTTCCTTCGTTCTGAACAAGTGTTACTGTTTTCTGCACAAAAGCGATTCTGCGAAGCAATTTGAACACTTCTGCTTCCCAGGCACAGAGAAGGTGCTAGCAGGGAATTCTCTGCCTGCTTTTCCCCAGTGCTCTGCAAGCTCTCCAGGACAACATAAAATCTGGGGCTCTGTGCTTTCTTTCGTTCTGAACAAGTGTTATTGTTTTCTGCACAAAAGCGATTCTGCGAAGCAATGTGAACACTTCTGCTTCCCAGGCACAGAGAAGGTGCTAGCAGGGAATTCTCTGCCTGCCTTTCCCCAGTGCTCTGCAAGCTCTCCAGGACAACATAAAATCTGGGGCTCTGTGCTTTCCTTCGTTCTGAACAAGTGTTACTGTTTTCTGCACAAAAGCGATTCTGCGAAGCAATGTGAACACTTCTGCTTCCCAGGCACAGAGAAGGTGCTAGCAGGGAATTCTCTGCCTGCCTTTCCCCAGTGCTCTGCAAGCTCTCCAGGACAACATAAAATCTGGGGCTCTGTGCTTTCCTTCGTTCTGAACAAGTGTTACTGTTTTCTGCACAAAAGCGATTCTGCGAAGCAATGTGAACACTTCTGTTTCCCAGGCACAGAGAAGGTGGTAGCAGGGAATTCTCTGCCTGCTTTTCCCCAGTGCTCTGCAAGCTCTCCAGGACAACAGCAAATCTGGGGCTCTGTGCTTTCTTTCGTTCTGAACAAGTGTTACTGTTTTCTGCACAAAAGCGATTCTGCGAAGCAATGTGAAGACTTCTGCTTCCCAGGCACAGAGAAGGTGCTAGCAGGGAATTCTCTGCCTGTTTTTCCCCAGTGCTCTGCAAGCTCTCCAGGACAACATAAAATCTGGGGCTCTGTGCTTTCTTTCGTTCTGAACAAGTGTTACTGTTTTCTGCACAAAAGCGATTCTGCGAAGCAATTTGAACACTTCTGCTTCCCAGGCACAGAGAAGGTGCTAGCAGGGAATTCTCTGCCTGCTTTTCCCCAGTGCTCTGCAAGCTCTCCAGGACAACATAAAATCTGGGGCTCTGTGCTTTCTTTCGTTCTGAACAAGTGTTATTGTTTTCTGCACAAAAGCGATTCTGCGAAGCAATGTGAACACTTCTGCTTCCCAGGCACAGAGAAGGTGCTAGCAGGGAATTCTCTGCCTGCCTTTCCCCAGTGCTCTGCAAGCTCTCCAGGACAACATAAAATCTGGGGCTCTGTGCTTTCCTTCGTTCTGAACAAGTGTTACTGTTTTCTGCACAAAAGCGATTCTGCGAAGCAATTTGAACACTTCTGCTTCCCAGGCACAGAGAAGGTGCTAGCAGGGAATTCTCTGCCTGCTTTTCCCCAGTGCTCTGCAAGCTCTCCAGGACAACATAAAATCTGGGGCTCTGTGCTTTCTTTCGTTCTGAACAAGTGTTATTGTTTTCTGCACAAAAGCGATTCTGCGAAGCAATGTGAACACTTCTGCTTCCCAGGCACAGAGAAGGTGCTAGCAGGGAATTCTCTGCCTGCCTTTCCCCAGTGCTCTGCAAGCTCTCCAGGACAACATAAAATCTGGGGCTCTGTGCTTTCCTTCGTTCTGAACAAGTGTTACTGTTTTCTGCACAAAAGCGATTCTGCGAAGCAATGTGAACACTTCTGTTTCCCAGGCACAGAGAAGGTGGTAGCAGGGAATTCTCTGCCTGCTTTTCCCCAGTGCTCTGCAAGCTCTCCAGGACAACAGCAAATCTGGGGCTCTGTGCTTTCTTTCGTTCTGAACAAGTGTTACTGTTTTCTGCACAAAAGCGATTCTGCGAAGTAATGTGAACACTTCTGCTTCCCAGGCACAGAGAAGGTGCTAGCAGGGAATTCTCTGCCTGCTTTTCCCCAGTGCTCTGCAAGCTCTCCAGGACAACATAAAATCTGGGGCTCTGTGCTTTCTTTCGTTCTGAACAAGTGTTATTGTTTTCTGCACTAAGCGATTCTGCGAAGCAATGTGAAGACTTCTGCTTCCCAGGCACAGAGAAGGTGCTAGCAGGGAATTCTCTGCCTGCCTTTCCCCAGTGCTCTGCAAGCTCTCCAGGACAACATAAAATCTGGGGCTCTGTGCTTTCCTTCGTTCTGAACAAGTGTTACTGTTTTCTGCACAAAAGCGATTCTGCGAAGCAATTTGAACACTTCTGCTTCCCAGGCACAGAGAAGGTGCTAGCAGGGAATTCTCTGCCTGCTTTTCCCCAGTGCTCTGCAAGCTCTCCAGGACAACATAAAATCTGGGGCTCTGTGCTTTCTTTCGTTCTGAACAAGTGTTACTGTTTTCTGCACAAAAGAGATTCTGCGAAGCAATGGGAACACTTCTGTTTCCCAGGCACAGAGAAGGTGCTAGCAGGGAATTCTCTGCCTGCTTTTCCCCAGTGCTCTGCAAGCTCTCCAGGACAACATAAAATCTGGGGCTCTGTGCTTTCTTTCATTCTGAACAAGTGTTACTGTTTTCTGCACAAAAGCGATTCTGCGAAGCAATGTGAAGACTTCTGCATCCCAGGCACAGAGAAGGTGCTAGCAGGGAATTCTCTGCCTGCTTTTCCCCAGTGCTCTGCAAGCTCTCCAGGACAACATAAAATCTGGGGCTCTGTGCTTTCTTTCGTTCTGAACAAGTGTTACTGTTTTCTGCACAAAAGCGATTCTGCGAAGCAATGTGAACAGGCACAAAGAAGGTGCTAGCAGGGAATTCTCTGCCTGCTTTTCCCCAGTGCTCTGCAAGCTCTCCAGGACAACATAAAATCTGGGGCTCTGTGCTTTCTTTCGTTCTGAACAAGTGTTATTGTTTTCTGCACAAAAGCGATTCTGCGAAGCAATGTGAAGACTTCTGCTTCCCAGGCACAGAGAAGGTGCTAGCAGGGAATTCTCTGCCTGCCTTTCCCCAGTGCTCTGCAAGCTCTCCAGGACAACATAAAATCTGGGGCTCTGTGCTTTCCTTCGTTCTGAACAAGTGTTACTGTTTTCTGCACAAAAGCGATTCTGCAAAGCAATTTGAACACTTCTGCTTCCCAGGCACAGAGAAGGTGGTAGCAGGGAATTCTCTGCCTGCTTTTCCCCAGTGCTCTGCAAGCTCTCCAGGACAACATAAAATCTGGGGCTCTGTGCTTTCTTTCATTCTGAACAAGTGTTACTGTTTTCTGCACAAAAGCGATTCTGCGAAGCAATTTGAACACTTCTGCTTCCCAGGCACAGAGAAGGTGCTAGCAGGGAATTCTCTGACTGCCTTTCCCCAGTGCTCTGCAAGCTCTCCAGGACAACATAAAATCTGGGGCTCTGTGCTTTCTTTCGTTCTGAACAAGTGTTACTGTTTTCTGCACAAAAGCGATTCTGCGAAGCAATGTGAACAGGCACAAAGAAGGTGCTAGCAGGGAATTCTCTGCCTGCCTTTCCCCACTGCTCTGCAAGCTCTCCAGGACAACAGCAAATCTGGGGCTCTGTGCTTTCTTTCGTTCTGAACAAGTGTTACTGTTTTCTGCACAAAAGCGATTCTGCGAAGCAATGTGAACACTTCTGTTTCCCAGGCACAGAGAAGGTGCTAGCAGGGAATTCTCTGCCTGCTTTTCCCCAGTGCTCTGCAAGCTCTCCAGGACAACATAAAATCTGGGGCTCTGTGCTTTCTTTCGTTCTGAACAAGTGTTACTGTTTTCTGCACAAAAGCGATTCTGCGAAGCAATGTGAACACTTCTGCTTCCCAGGCACAGAGAAGGTGCTAGCAGGGAATTCTCTGCCTGCTTTTCCCCAGTGCTCTGCAAGCTCTCCAGGACAACATAAAATCTGGGGCTCTGTGCTTTCCTTCGTTCTGAACAAGTGTTACTGTTTTCTGCACAAAAGCGATTCTGCGAAGCAATTTGAACACTTCTGCTTCCCAGGCACAGAGAAGGTGCTAGCAGGGAATTCTCTGCCTGCTTTTCCCCAGTGC
Source organism: Strix uralensis (assembly GCF_047716275.1). Classification (NCBI taxonomy): domain Eukaryota; kingdom Metazoa; phylum Chordata; class Aves; order Strigiformes; family Strigidae; genus Strix; species Strix uralensis. Next base: position 879,294 of record NW_027436720.1, on the reverse strand, counting down.
TCTGCAAGCTCTCCAGGACAACATAAAATCTGGGGCTCTGTGCTTTCTTTCGTTCTGAACAAGTGTTACTGTTTTCTGCACAAAAGCGATTCTGCGAAGCAATGTGAACACTTCTGCTTCCCAGGCACAGAGAAGGTGCTAGCAGGGAATTCTCTGCCTGCCTTTCCCCAGTGCTCTGCAAGCTCTCCAGGACAACATAAAATCTGGGGCTCTGTGCTTTCTTTCGTTCTGAACAAGTGTTACTGTTTTCTGCACAAAAGCGATTCTGCGAAGCAATGGGAACACTTCTGTTTCCCAGGCACAGAGAAGGTGCTAGCAGGGAATTCTCTGCCTGCTTTTCCCCAGTGCTCTGCAAGCTCTCCAGGACAACATAAAATCTGGGGCTCTGTGCTTTCTTTCGTTCTGAACAAGTGTTACTGTTTTCTGCACAAAAGCGATTCTGTGAAGCAATGTGAACACTTCTGCTTCCCAGGCACAGAGAAGGTGCTAGCAGGGAATTCTCTGCCTGCCTTTCCCCAGTGCTCTGCAAGCTCTCCAGGACAACAGCAAATCTGGGGCTCTGTGCTTTCTTTCGTTCTGAACAAGTGTTACTGTTTTCTGCACAAAAGCGATTCTGCGAAGCAATGTGAACACTTCTGTTTCCCAGGCACAGAGAAGGTGCTAGCAGGGAATTCTCTGCCTGCTTTTCCCCAGTGCTCTGCAAGCTCTCCAGGACAACATAAAATCTGGGGCTCTGTGCTTTCTTTCGTTCTGAACAAGTGTTACTGTTTTCTGCACAAAAGCGATTCTGCGAAGCAATGTGAACACTTCTGCTTCCCAGGCACAGAGAAGGTTCTAGCAGGGAATTCTCTGCCTGCTTTTCCCCAGTGCTCTGCAAGCTCTCCAGGACAACATAAAATCTGGGGCTCTGTGCTTTCTTTCGTTCTGAACAAGTGTTACTGTTTTCTGCACAAAAGCGATTCTGCGAAGCAATGTGAAGACTTCTGCTTCCCAGGCACAGAGAAGGTGCTAGCAGGGAATTCTCTGCCTGCTTTTCCCCAGTGCTCTGCAAGCTCTCCAGGACAACATAAAATCTGGGGCTCTGTGCTTTCTTTCGTTCTGAACAAGTGTTACTGTTTTCTGCACAAAAGCGATTCTGCGAAGCAATTTGAACACTTCTGCTTCCCAGGCACAGAGAAGGTGCTAGCAGGGAATTCTCTGCCTGCTTTTCCCCAGTGCTCTGCAAGCTCTCCAGGACAACATAAAATCTGGGGCTCTGTGCTTTCTTTCGTTCTGAACAAGTGTTACTGTTTTCTGCACAAAAGCGATTCTGCGAAGCAATGTGAACACTTCTGCTTCCCAGGCACAGAGAAGGTGCTAGCAGGGAATTCTCTGCCTGCCTTTCCCCAGTGCTCTGCAAGCTCTCCAGGACAACATAAAATCTGGGGCTCTGTGCTTTCTTTCGTTCTGAACAAGTGTTATTGTTTTCTGCACAAAAGCGATTCTGCGAAGCAATGTGAAGACTTCTGCTTCCCAGGCACAGAGAAGGTGCTAGCAGGGAATTCTCTGCCTGCCTTTCCCCAGTGCTCTGCAAGCTCTCCAGGACAACATAAAATCTGGGGCTCTGTGCTTTCCTTCGTTCTGAACAAGTGTTACTGTTTTCTGCACAAAAGCGATTCTGCGAAGCAATGTGAACACTTCTGCTTCCCAGGCACAGAGAAGGTGCTAGCAGGGAATTCTCTGCCTGCTTTTCCCCAGTGCTCTGCAAGCTCTCCAGGACAACATAAAATCTGGGGCTCTGTGCTTTCCTTCGTTCTGAACAAGTGTTACTGTTTTCTGCACAAAAGCGATTCTGCGAAGCAATTTGAACACTTCTGCTTCCCAGGCACAGAGAAGGTGCTAGCAGGGAATTCTCTGCCTGCTTTTCCCCAGTGCTCTGCAAGCTCTCCAGGACAACATAAAATCTGGGGCTCTGTGCTTTCTTTCGTTCTGAACAAGTGTTACTGTTTTCTGCACAAAAGAGATTCTGCGAAGCAATGGGAACACTTCTGTTTCCCAGGCACAGAGAAGGTGCTAGCAGGGAATTCTCTGCCTGCTTTTCCCCAGTGCTCTGCAAGCTCTCCAGGACAACATAAAATCTGGGGCTCTGTGCTTTCTTTCATTCTGAACAAGTGTTACTGTTTTCTGCACAAAAGCGATTCTGCGAAGCAATGTGAAGACTTCTGCATCCCAGGCACAGAGAAGGTGCTAGCAGGGAATTCTCTGCCTGCTTTTCCCCAGTGCTCTGCAAGCTCTCCAGGACAACATAAAATCTGGGGCTCTGTGCTTTCTTTCGTTCTGAACAAGTGTTACTGTTTTCTGCACAAAAGCGATTCTGCGAAGCAATGTGAACAGGCACAAAGAAGGTGCTAGCAGGGAATTCTCTGCCTGCTTTTCCCCAGTGCTCTGCAAGCTCTCCAGGACAACATAAAATCTGGGGCTCTGTGCTTTCTTTCGTTCTGAACAAGTGTTATTGTTTTCTGCACAAAAGCGATTCTGCGAAGCAATGTGAAGACTTCTGCTTCCCAGGCACAGAGAAGGTGCTAGCAGGGAATTCTCTGCCTGCCTTTCCCCAGTGCTCTGCAAGCTCTCCAGGACAACATAAAATCTGGGGCTCTGTGCTTTCCTTCGTTCTGAACAAGTGTTACTGTTTTCTGCACAAAAGCGATTCTGCAAAGCAATTTGAACACTTCTGCTTCCCAGGCACAGAGAAGGTGGTAGCAGGGAATTCTCTGCCTGCTTTTCCCCAGTGCTCTGCAAGCTCTCCAGGACAACATAAAATCTGGGGCTCTGTGCTTTCTTTCATTCTGAACAAGTGTTACTGTTTTCTGCACAAAAGCGATTCTGCGAAGCAATTTGAACACTTCTGCTTCCCAGGCACAGAGAAGGTGCTAGCAGGGAATTCTCTGACTGCCTTTCCCCAGTGCTCTGCAAGCTCTCCAGGACAACATAAAATCTGGGGCTCTGTGCTTTCTTTCGTTCTGAACAAGTGTTACTGTTTTCTGCACAAAAGCGATTCTGCGAAGCAATGTGAACAGGCACAAAGAAGGTGCTAGCAGGGAATTCTCTGCCTGCCTTTCCCCACTGCTCTGCAAGCTCTCCAGGACAACAGCAAATCTGGGGCTCTGTGCTTTCTTTCGTTCTGAACAAGTGTTACTGTTTTCTGCACAAAAGCGATTCTGCGAAGCAATGTGAACACTTCTGTTTCCCAGGCACAGAGAAGGTGCTAGCAGGGAATTCTCTGCCTGCTTTTCCCCAGTGCTCTGCAAGCTCTCCAGGACAACATAAAATCTGGGGCTCTGTGCTTTCTTTCGTTCTGAACAAGTGTTACTGTTTTCTGCACAAAAGCGATTCTGCGAAGCAATGTGAACACTTCTGCTTCCCAGGCACAGAGAAGGTGCTAGCAGGGAATTCTCTGCCTGCTTTTCCCCAGTGCTCTGCAAGCTCTCCAGGACAACATAAAATCTGGGGCTCTGTGCTTTCCTTCGTTCTGAACAAGTGTTACTGTTTTCTGCACAAAAGCGATTCTGCGAAGCAATTTGAACACTTCTGCTTCCCAGGCACAGAGAAGGTGCTAGCAGGGAATTCTCTGCCTGCTTTTCCCCAGTGCTCTGCAAGCTCTCCAGGACAACATAAAATCTGGGGCTCTGTGCTTTCTTTCGTTCTGAACAAGTGTTACTGTTTTCTGCACAAAAGCGATTCTGCGAAGCAATGTGAACACTTCTGCTTCCCAGGCACAGAGAAGGTGCTAGCAGGGAATTCTCTGCCAGCCTTTCCCCAGTGCTCTGCAAGCTCTCCAGGACAACATAAAATCTGGGGCTCTGTGCTTTCTTTCGTTCTGAACAAGTGTTACTGTTTTCTGCACAAAAGCGATTCTGCGAAGCAATGGGAACACTTCTGTTTCCCAGGCACAGAGAAGGTGCTAGCAGGGAATTCTCTGCCTGCTTTTCCCCAGTGCTCTGCAAGCTCTCCAGGACAACATAAAATCTGGGGCTCTGTGCTTTCTTTCGTTCTGAACAAGTGTTACTGTTTTCTGCACAAAAGCGATTCTGTGAAGCAATGTGAACACTTCTGCTTCCCAGGCACAGAGAAGGTGCTAGCAGGGAATTCTCTGCCTGCCTTTCCCCACTGCTCTGCAAGCTCTCCAGGACAACAGCAAATCTGGGGCTCTGTGCTTTCTTTCGTTCTGAACAAGTGTTACTGTTTTCTGCACAAAAGCGATTCTGCGAAGCAATGTGAACACTTCTGTTTCCCAGGCACAGAGAAGGTGCTAGCAGGGAATTCTCTGCCTGCTTTTCCCCAGTGCTCTGCAAGCTCTCCAGGACAACATAAAATCTGGGGCTCTGTGCTTTCTTTCGTTCTGAACAAGTGTTACTGTTTTCTGCACAAAAGCGATTCTGCGAAGCAATGTGAACACTTCTGCTTCCCAGGCACAGAGAAGGTTCTAGCAGGGAATTCTCTGCCTGCTTTTCCCCAGTGCTCTGCAAGCTCTCCAGGACAACATAAAATCTGGGGCTCTGTGCTTTCTTTCGTTCTGAACAAGTGTTACTGTTTTCTGCACAAAAGCGATTCTGCGAAGCAATGTGAACACTTCTGCTTCCCAGGCACAGAGAAGGTGCTAGCAGGGAATTCTCTGCCTGCCTTTCCCCAGTGCTCTGCAAGCTCTCCAGGACAACATAAAATCTGGGGCTCTGTGCTTTCCTTCGTTCTGAACAAGTGTTACTGTTTTCTGCACAAAAGCGATTCTGCGAAGCAATTTGAACACTTCTGCTTCCCAGGCACAGAGAAGGTGCTAGCAGGGAATTCTCTGCCTGCTTTTCCCCAGTGCTCTGCAAGCTCTCCAGGACAACATAAAATCTGGGGCTCTGTGCTTTCTTTCGTTCTGAACAAGTGTTACTGTTTTCTGCACAAAAGCGATTCTGCGAAGCAATGTGAACACTTCTGTTTCCCAGGCACAGAGAAGGTGGTAGCAGGGAATTCTCTGCCTGCTTTTCCCCAGTGCTCTGCAAGCTCTCCAGGACAACTTAAAATCTGGGGCTCTGTGCTTTCTTTCATTCTGAACAAGTGTTACTGTTTTCTGCACAAAAGCGATTCTGCGAAGCAATGTGAAGACTTCTGCTTCCCAGGCACAGAGAAGGTGCTAGCAGGGAATTCTCTGACTGCCTTTCCCCAGTGCTCTGCAAGCTCTCCAGGACAACATAAAATCTGGGGCTCTGTGCTTTCTTTCGTTCTGAACAAGTGTTACTGTTTTCTGCACAAAAGCGATTCTGCGAAGCAATGTGAACACTTCTGCTTCCCAGGCACAGAGAAGGTGCTAGCAGGGAATTCTCTGCCTGCCTTTCCCCAGTGCTCTGCAAGCTCTCCAGGACAACATAAAATCTGGGGCTCTGTGCTTTCCTTCGTTCTGAACAAGTGTTACTGTTTTCTGCACAAAAGCGATTCTGCGAAGCAATTTGAACACTTCTGCTTCCCAGGCACAGAGAAGGTGCTAGCAGGGAATTCTCTGCCTGCTTTTCCCCAGTGCTCTGCAAGCTCTCCAGGACAACATAAAATCTGGGGCTCTGTGCTTTCTTTCGTTCTGAACAAGTGTTACTGTTTTCTGCACAAAAGCGATTCTGCGAAGCAATGTGAACACTTCTGTTTCCCAGGCACAGAGAAGGTGGTAGCAGGGAATTCTCTGCCTGCTTTTCCCCAGTGCTCTGCAAGCTCTCCAGGACAACATAAAATCTGGGGCTCTGTGCTTTCTTTCATTCTGAACAAGTGTTACTGTTTTCTGCACAAAAGCGATTCTGCGAAGCAATGTGAAGACTTCTGCTTCCCAGGCACAGAGAAGGTGCTAGCAGGGAATTCTCTGACTGCCTTTCCCCAGTGCTCTGCAAGCTCTCCAGGACAACATAAAATCTGGGGCTCTGTGCTTTCTTTCGTTCTGAACAAGTGTTACTGTTTTCTGCACAAAAGCGATTCTGCGAAGCAATGTGAACAGGCACAAAGAAGGTGCTAGCAGGGAATTCTCTGCCTGCCTTTCCCCACTGCTCTGCAAGCTCTCCAGGACAACAGCAAATCTGGGGCTCTGTGCTTTCTTTCGTTCTGAACAAGTGTTACTGTTTTCTGCACAAAAGCGATTCTGCGAAGCAATGTGAACACTTCTGTTTCCCAGGCACAGAGAAGGTGCTAGCAGGGAATTCTCTGCCTGCTTTTCCCCAGTGCTCTGCAAGCTCTCCAGGACAACATAAAATCTGGGGCTCTGTGCTTTCTTTCGTTCTGAACAAGTGTTACTGTTTTCTGCACAAAAGCGATTCTGCGAAGCAATGTGAACACTTCTGCTTCCCAGGCACAGAGAAGGTGCTAGCAGGGAATTCTCTGCCTGCTTTTCCCCAGTGCTCTGCAAGCTCTCCAGGACAACATAAAATCTGGGGCTCTGTGCTTTCCTTCGTTCTGAACAAGTGTTACTGTTTTCTGCACAAAAGCGATTCTGCGAAGCAATTTGAACACTTCTGCTTCCCAGGCACAGAGAAGGTGCTAGCAGGGAATTCTCTGCCTGCTTTTCCCCAGTGCTCTGCAAGCTCTCCAGGACAACATAAAATCTGGGGCTCTGTGCTTTCTTTCGTTCTGAACAAGTGTTACTGTTTTCTGCACAAAAGCGATTCTGCGAAGCAATGTGAACACTTCTGCTTCCCAGGCACAGAGAAGGTGCTAGCAGGGAATTCTCTGCCTGCCTTTCCCCAGTGCTCTGCAAGCTCTCCAGGACAACATAAAATCTGGGGCTCTGTGCTTTCTTTCGTTCTGAACAAGTGTTACTGTTTTCTGCACAAAAGCGATTCTGCGAAGCAATGGGAACACTTCTGTTTCCCAGGCACAGAGAAGGTGCTAGCAGGGAATTCTCTGCCTGCTTTTCCCCAGTGCTCTGCAAGCTCTCCAGGACAACATAAAATCTGGGGCTCTGTGCTTTCTTTCGTTCTGAACAAGTGTTATTGTTTTCTGCACAAAAGCGATTCTGTGAAGCAATGTGAACACTTCTGCTTCCCAGGCACAGAGAAGGTGCTAGCAGGGAATTCTCTGCCTGCCTTTCCCCACTGCTCTGCAAGCTCTCCAGGACAACAGCAAATCTGGGGCTCTGTGCTTTCTTTCGTTCTGAACAAGTGTTACTGTTTTCTGCACAAAAGCGATTCTGCGAAGCAATGTGAACACTTCTGTTTCCCAGGCACAGAGAAGGTGCTAGCAGGGAATTCTCTGCCTGCTTTTCCCCAGTGCTCTGCAAGCTCTCCAGGACAACATAAAATCTGGGGCTCTGTGCTTTCTTTCGTTCTGAACAAGTGTTACTGTTTTCTGCACAAAAGCGATTCTGCGAAGCAATGTGAACACTTCTGCTTCCCAGGCACAGAGAAGGTTCTAGCAGGGAATTCTCTGCCTGCTTTTCCCCAGTGCTCTGCAAGCTCTCCAGGACAACATAAAATCTGGGGCTCTGTGCTTTCTTTCGTTCTGAACAAGTGTTACTGTTTTCTGCACAAAAGCGATTCTGCGAAGCAATGTGAACACTTCTGCTTCCCAGGCACAGAGAAGGTGCTAGCAGGGAATTCTCTGCCTGCCTTTCCCCAGTGCTCTGCAAGCTCTCCAGGACAACATAAAATCTGGGGCTCTGTGCTTTCCTTCGTTCTGAACAAGTGTTACTGTTTTCTGCACAAAAGCGATTCTGCGAAGCAATTTGAACACTTCTGCTTCCCAGGCACAGAGAAGGTGCTAGCAGGGAATTCTCTGCCTGCTTTTCCCCAGTGCTCTGCAAGCTCTCCAGGACAACATAAAATCTGGGGCTCTGTGCTTTCTTTCGTTCTGAACAAGTGTTACTGTTTTCTGCACAAAAGCGATTCTGCGAAGCAATGTGAACACTTCTGTTTCCCAGGCACAGAGAAGGTGGTAGCAGGGAATTCTCTGCCTGCTTTTCCCCAGTGCTCTGCAAGCTCTCCAGGACAACATAAAATCTGGGGCTCTGTGCTTTCTTTCATTCTGAACAAGTGTTACTGTTTTCTGCACAAAAGCGATTCTGCGAAGCAATGTGAAGACTTCTGCTTCCCAGGCACAGAGAAGGTGCTAGCAGGGAATTCTCTGACTGCCTTTCCCCAGTGCTCTGCAAGCTCTCCAGGACAACATAAAATCTGGGGCTCTGTGCTTTCTTTCGTTCTGAACAAGTGTTACTGTTTTCTGCACAAAAGCGATTCTGCGAAGCAATGTGAACAGGCACAAAGAAGGTGCTAGCAGGGAATTCTCTGCCTGCCTTTCCCCACTGCTCTGCAAGCTCTCCAGGACAACAGCAAATCTGGGGCTCTGTGCTTTCTTTCGTTCTGAACAAGTGTTACTGTTTTCTGCACAAAAGCGATTCTGCGAAGCAATGTGAACACTTCTGTTTCCCAGGCACAGAGAAGGTGCTAGCAGGGAATTCTCTGCCTGCTTTTCCCCAGTGCTCTGCAAGCTCTCCAGGACAACATAAAATCTGGGGCTCTGTGCTTTCTTTCGTTCTGAACAAGTGTTACTGTTTTCTGCACAAAAGCGATTCTGCGAAGCAATGGGAACACTTCTGCTTCCCAGGCACAGAGAAGGTGCTAGCAGGGAATTCTCTGCCTGCTTTTCCCCAGTGCTCTGCAAGCTCTCCAGGACAACATAAAATCTGGGGCTCTGTGCTTTCCTTCGTTCTGAACAAGTGTTACTGTTTTCTGCACAAAAGCGATTCTGCGAAGCAATTTGAACACTTCTGCTTCCCAGGCACAGAGAAGGTGCTAGCAGGGAATTCTCTGCCTGCTTTTCCCCAGTGCTCTGCAAGCTCTCCAGGACAACATAAAATCTGGGGCTCTGTGCTTTCTTTCGTTCTGAACAAGTGTTACTGTTTTCTGCACAAAAGCGATTCTGCGAAGCAATGTGAACACTTCTGCTTCCCAGGCACAGAGAAGGTGCTAGCAGGGAATTCTCTGCCTGCTTTTCCCCAGTGCTCTGCAAGCTCTCCAGGACAACATAAAATCTGGGGCTCTGTGCTTTCTTTCGTTCTGAACAAGTGTTACTGTTTTCTGCACAAAAGCGATTCTGCGAAGCAATGGGAACACTTCTGTTTCCCAGGCACAGAGAAGGTGCTAGCAGGGAATTCTCTGCCTGCTTTTCCCCAGTGCTCTGCAAGCTCTCCAGGACAACATAAAATCTGGGGCTCTGTGCTTTCTTTCGTTCTGAACAAGTGTTATTGTTTTCTGCACAAAAGCGATTCTGTGAAGCAATGTGAACACTTCTGCTTCCCAGGCACAGAGAAGGTGCTAGCAGGGAATTCTCTGCCTGCCTTTCCCCACTGCTCTGCAAGCTCTCCAGGACAACAGCAAATCTGGGGCTCTGTGCTTTCTTTCGTTCTGAACAAGTGTTACTGTTTTCTGCACAAAAGCGATTCTGCGAAGCAATGTGAACACTTCTGTTTCCCAGGCACAGAGAAGGTGCTAGCAGGGAATTCTCTGCCTGCTTTTCCCCAGTGCTCTGCAAGCTCTCCAGGACAACATAAAATCTGGGGCTCTGTGCTTTCCTTCGTTCTGAACAAGTGTTACTGTTTTCTGCACAAAAGCGATTCTGCGAAGCAATGTGAACACTTCTGCTTCCCAGGCACAGAGAAGGTGCTAGCAGGGAATTCTCTGCCTGCTTTTCCCCAGTGCTCTGCAAGCTCTCCAGGACAACATAAAATCTGGGGCTCTGTGCTTTCTTTCGTTCTGAACAAGTGTTATTGTTTTCTGCACAAAAGCGATTCTGCGAAGCAATGTGAACACTTCTGCTTCCCAGGCACAGAGAAGGTGCTAGCAGGGAATTCTCTGCCTGCCTTTCCCCAGTGCTCTGCAAGCTCTCCAGGACAACATAAAATCTGGGGCTCTGTGCTTTCCTTCGTTCTGAACAAGTGTTACTGTTTTCTGCACAAAAGCGATTCTGCGAAGCAATTTGAACACTTCTGCTTCCCAGGCACAGAGAAGGTGCTAGCAGGGAATTCTCTGCCTGCTTTTCCCCAGTGCTCTGCAAGCTCTCCAGGACAACATAAAATCTGGGGCTCTGTGCTTTCTTTCGTTCTGAACAAGTGTTATTGTTTTCTGCACAAAAGCGATTCTGCGAAGCAATGTGAACACTTCTGCTTCCCAGGCACAGAGAAGGTGCTAGCAGGGAATTCTCTGCCTGCCTTTCCCCAGTGCTCTGCAAGCTCTCCAGGACAACATAAAATCTGGGGCTCTGTGCTTTCCTTCGTTCTGAACAAGTGTTATTGTTTTCTGCACAAAAGCGATTCTGCGAAGCAATTTGAACACTTCTGCTTCCCAGGCACAGAGAAGGTGCTAGCAGGGAATTCTCTGCCTGCTTTTCCCCAGTGCTCTGCAAGCTCTCCAGGACAACATAAAATCTGGGGCTCTGTGCTTTCTTTCGTTCTGAACAAGTGTTACTGTTTTCTGCACAAAAGCGATTCTGCGAAGCAATGGGAACACTTCTGTTTCCCAGGCACAGAGAAGGTGCTAGCAGGGAATTCTCTGCCTGCCTTTCCCCAGTGCTCTGCAAGCTCTCCTGGACAACATAAAATCTGGGGCTCTGTGCTTTCTTTCATTCTGAACAAGTGTTACTGTTTTCTGCACAAAAGCGATTCTGCGAAGCAATGTGAACACTTCTGCTTCCCAGGCACAGAGAAGGTGCTAGCAGGGAATTCTCTGCCTGCTTTTCCCCAGTGCTCTGCAAGCTCTCCTGGACAACATAAAATCTGGGGCTCTGTGCTTTCTTTCATTCTGAACAAGTGTTACTGTTTTCTGCACAAAAGCGATTCTGCGAAGCAATGTGAAGACTTCTGCTTCCCAGGCACAGAGAAGGTGCTAGCAGGGAATTCTCTGCCTGCTTTTCCCCAGTGCTCTGCAAGCTCTCCAGGACAACATAAAATCTGGGGCTCTGTGCTTTCTTTCGTTCTGAACAAGTGTTACTGTTTTCTGCACAAAAGCGATTCTGCGAAGCAATTTGAACACTTCTGCTTCCCAGGCACAGAGAAGGTGCTAGCAGGGAATTCTCTGCCTGCTTTTCCCCAGTGCTCTGCAAGCTCTCCAGGACAACATAAAATCTGGGGCTCTGTGCTTTCTTTCGTTCTGAACAAGTGTTACTGTTTTCTGCACAAAAGCGATTCTGCGAAGCAATGTGAACACTTCTGCTTCCCAGGCACAGAGAAGGTGGTAGCAGGGAATTCTCTGCCTGCTTTTCCCCAGTGCTCTGCAAGCTCTCCAGGACAACATAAAATCTGGGGCTCTGTGCTTTCTTTCGTTCTGAACAAGTGTTACTGTTTTCTGCACAAAAGCGATTCTGCGAAGCAATGTGAACACTTCTGCTTCCCAGGCACAGAGAAGGTGCTAGCAGGGAATTCTCTGCCTGCCTTTCCCCAGTGCTCTGCAAGCTCTCCAGGACAACATAAAATCTGGGGCTCTGTGCTTTCCTTCGTTCTGAACAAGTGTTACTGTTTTCTGCACAAAAGCGATTCTGCGAAGCAATTTGAACACTTCTGCTTCCCAGGCACAGAGAAGGTGCTAGCAGGGAATTCTCTGCCTGCTTTTCCCCAGTGCTCTGCAAGCTCTCCAGGACAACATAAAATCTGGGGCTCTGTGCTTTCTTTCGTTCTGAACAAGTGTTATTGTTTTCTGCACAAAAGCGATTCTGCGAAGCAATGTGAACACTTCTGCTTCCCAGGCACAGAGAAGGTGCTAGCAGGGAATTCTCTGCCTGCCTTTCCCCAGTGCTCTGCAAGCTCTCCAGGACAACATAAAATCTGGGGCTCTGTGCTTTCCTTCGTTCTGAACAACTGTTACTGTTTTCTGCACAAAAGCGATTCTGCGAAGCAATGTGAACACTTCTGCTTCCCAGGCACAGAGAAGGTGCTAGCAGGGAATTCTCTGCCTGCCTTTCCCCAGTGCTCTGCAAGCTCTCCAGGACAACATAAAATCTGGGGCTCTGTGCTTTCTTTCGTTCTGAACAAGTGTTACTGTTTTCTGCACAAAAGCGATTCTGCGAAGCAATGGGAACACTTCTGTTTCCCAGGCACAGAGAAGGTGCTAGCAGGGAATTCTCTGCCTGCTTTTCCCCAGTGCTCTGCAAGCTCTCCAGGACAACATAAAATCTGGGGCTCTGTGCTTTCTTTCATTCTGAACAAGTGTTACTGTTTTCTGCACAAAAGCGATTCTGCGAAGCAATGTGAACACTTCTGTTTCCCAGGCACAGAGAAGGTGGTAGCAGGGAATTCTCTGCCTGCTTTTCCCCAGTGCTCTGCAAGCTCTCCAGGACAACATAAAATCTGGGGCTCTGTGCTTTCTTTCGTTCTGAACAAGTGTTACTGTTTTCTGCACAAAAGCGATTCTGCGAAGCAATGTGAACACTTCTGCTTCCCAGGCACAGAGAAGGTGCTAGCAGGGAATTCTCTGCCTGCCTTTCCCCAGTGCTCTGCAAGCTCTCCAGGACAACATAAAATCTGGGGCTCTGTGCTTTCTTTCGTTCTGAACAAGTGTTATTGTTTTCTGCACAAAAGCGATTCTGCGAAGCAATGTGAACACTTCTGCTTCCCAGGCACAGAGAAGGTGCTAGCAGGGAATTCTCTGCCTGCCTTTCCCCAGTGCTCTGCAAGCTCTCCAGGACAACATAAAATCTGGGGCTCTGTGCTTTCCTTCGTTCTGAACAAGTGTTACTGTTTTCTGCACAAAAGCGATTCTGCGAAGCAATGGGAACACTTCTGTTTCCCAGGCACAGAGAAGGTGCTAGCAGGGAATTCTCTGCCTGCTTTTCCCCAGTGCTCTGCAAGCTCTCCAGGACAACATAAAATCTGGGGCTCTGTGCTTTCTTTCGTTCTGAACAAGTGTTACTGTTTTCTGCACAAAAGCGATTCTGCGAAGCAATGGGAACACTTCTGTTTCCCAGGCACAGAGAAGGTGCTAGCAGGGAATTCTCTGCCTGCTTTTCCCCAGTGCTCTGCAAGCTCTCCAGGACAACATAAAATCTGGGGCTCTGTGCTTTCTTTCATTCTGAACAAGTGTTACTGTTTTCTGCACAAAAGCGATTCTGCGAAGCAATGTGAAGACTTCTGCTTCCCAGGCACAGAGAAGGTGCTAGCAGGGAATTCTCTGCCTGCTTTTCCCCAGTGCTCTGCAAGCTCTCCAGGACAACATAAAATCTGGGGCTCTGTGCTTTCTTTCGTTCTGAACAAGTGTTACTGTTTTCTGCACAAAAGCGATTCTGCGAAGCAATGTGAACAGGCACAAAGAAGGTGCTAGCAGGGAATTCTCTGCCTGCTTTTCCCCAGTGCTCTGCAAGCTCTCCAGGACAACATAAAATCTGGGGCTCTGTGCTTTCTTTCGTTCTGAACAAGTGTTATTGTTTTCTGCACAAAAGCGATTCTGCGAAGCAATGTGAAGACTTCTGCTTCCCAGTCACAGAGAAGGTGCTAGCAGGGAATTCTCTGCCTGCCTTTCCCCAGTGCTCTGCAAGCTCTCCAGGACAACATAAAATCTGGGGCTCTGTGCTTTCCTTCGTTCTGAACAAGTGTTACTGTTTTCTGCACAAAAGCGATTCTGCGAAGCAATGTGAACACTTCTGCTTCCCAGGCACAGAGAAGGTGCTAGCAGGGAATTCTCTGCCTGCTTTTCCCCAGTGCTCTGCAAGCTCTCCAGGACAACATAAAATCTGGGGCTCTGTGCTTTCCTTCGTTCTGAACAAGTGTTACTGTTTTCTGCACAAAAGCGATTCTGCGAAGCAATGTGAACACTTCTGTTTCCCAGGCACAGAGAAGGTGCTAGCAGGGAATTCTCTGCCTGCTTTTCCCCAGTGCTCTGCAAGCTCTCCAGGACAACATAAAATCTGGGGCTCTGTGCTTTCTTTCGTTCTGAACAAGTGTTACTGTTTTCTGCACAAAAGCGATTCTGCGAAGCAATGTGAACACTTCTGCTTCCCAGGCACAGAGAAGGTGCTAGCAGGGAATTCTCTGCCTGCTTTTCCCCAGTGCTCTGCAAGCTCTCCAGGACAACATAAAATCTGGGGCTCTGTGCTTTCTTTCATTCTGAACAAGTGTTACTGTTTTCTGCACAAAAGCGATTCTGCGAAGCAATGTGAAGACTTCTGCTTCCCAGGCACAGAGAAGGTGCTAGCAGGGAATTCTCTGCCTGCTTTTCCCCAGTGCTCTGCAAGCTCTCCAGGACAACATAAAATCTGGGGCTCTGTGCTTTCTTTCGTTCTGAACAAGTGTTACTGTTTTCTGCACAAAAGCGATTCTGCGAAGCAATGTGAACAGGCACAAAGAAGGTGCTAGCAGGGAATTCTCTGCCTGCTTTTCCCCAGTGCTCTGCAAGCTCTCCAGGACAACATAAAATCTGGGGCTCTGTGCTTTCTTTCGTTCTGAACAAGTGTTATTGTTTTCTGCACAAAAGCGATTCTGCGAAGCAATGTGAACACTTCTGCTTCCCAGGCACAGAGAAGGTGCTAGCAGGGAATTCTCTGCCTGCTTTTCCCCAGTGCTCTGCAAGCTCTCCAGGACAACATAAAATCTGGGGCTCTCTGCTTTCTTTCGTTCTGAACAAGTGTTATTGTTTTCTGCACAAAAGCGATTCTGCGAAGCAATGTGAACACTTCTGCTTCCCAGGCACAGAGAAGGTGCTAGCAGGGAATTCTCTGCCTGCCTTTCCCCAGTGCTCTGCAAGCTCTCCAGGACAACATAAAATCTGGGGCTCTGTGCTTTCCTTCGTTCTGAACAAGTGTTACTGTTTTCTGCACAAAAGCGATTCTGCGAAGCAATGGGAACACTTCTGTTTCCCAGGCACAGAGAAGGTGCTAGCAGGGAATTCTCTGCCTGCTTTTCCCCAGTGCTCTGCAAGCTCTCCAGGACAACATAAAATCTGGGGCTCTGTGCTTTCTTTCGTTCTGAACAAGTGTTACTGTTTTCTGCACAAAAGCGATTCTGCGAAGCAATGGGAACACTTCTGTTTCCCAGGCACAGAGAAGGTGCTAGCAGGGAATTCTCTGCCTGCTTTTCCCCAGTGCTCTGCAAGCTCTCCAGGACAACATAAAATCTGGGGCTCTGTGCTTTCTTTCATTCTGAACAAGTGTTACTGTTTTCTGCACAAAAGCGATTCTGCGAAGCAATGTGAAGACTTCTGCTTCCCAGGCACAGAGAAGGTGCTAGCAGGGAATTCTCTGCCTGCTTTTCCCCAGTGCTCTGCAAGCTCTCCAGGACAACATAAAATCTGGGGCTCTGTGCTTTCTTTCGTTCTGAACAAGTGTTACTGTTTTCTGCACAAAAGCGATTCTGCGAAGCAATGTGAACAGGCACAAAGAAGGTGCTAGCAGGGAATTCTCTGCCTGCTTTTCCCCAGTGCTCTGCAAGCTCTCCAGGACAACATAAAATCTGGGGCTCTGTGCTTTCTTTCGTTCTGAACAAGTGTTATTGTTTTCTGCACAAAAGCGATTCTGCGAAGCAATGTGAAGACTTCTGCTTCCCAGTCACAGAGAAGGTGCTAGCAGGGAATTCTCTGCCTGCCTTTCCCCAGTGCTCTGCAAGCTCTCCAGGACAACATAAAATCTGGGGCTCTGTGCTTTCCTTCGTTCTGAACAAGTGTTACTGTTTTCTGCACAAAAGCGATTCTGCGAAGCAATGTGAACACTTCTGCTTCCCAGGCACAGAGAAGGTGCTAGCAGGGAATTCTCTGCCTGCTTTTCCCCAGTGCTCTGCAAGCTCTCCAGGACAACATAAAATCTGGGGCTCTCTGCTTTCTTTCGTTCTGAACAAGTGTTATTGTTTTCTGCACAAAAGCGATTCTGCGAAGCAATGTGAACACTTCTGCTTCCCAGGCACAGAGAAGGTGCTAGCAGGGAATTCTCTGCCTGCCTTTCCCCAGTGCTCTGCAAGCTCTCCAGGACAACATAAAATCTGGGGCTCTGTGCTTTCCTTCGTTCTGAACAAGTGTTACTGTTTTCTGCACAAAAGCGATTCTGCGAAGCAATGTGAACACTTCTGTTTCCCAGGCACAGAGAAGGTGCTAGCAGGGAATTCTCTGCCTGCTTTTCCCCAGTGCTCTGCAAGCTCTCCAGGACAACATAAAATCTGGGGCTCTGTGCTTTCTTTCGTTCTGAACAAGTGTTACTGTTTTCTGCACAAAAGCGATTCTGCGAAGCAATGTGAACACTTCTGTTTCCCAGGCACAGAGAAGGTGCTAGCAGGGAATTCTCTGCCTGCTTTTCCCCAGTGCTCTGCAAGCTCTCCTGGACAACATAAAATCTGGGGCTCTGTGCTTTCTTTCATTCTGAACAAGTGTTACTGTTTTCTGCACAAAAGCGATTCTGCGAAGCAATGTGAACACTTCTGCTTCCCAGGCACAGAGAAGGTGCTAGCAGGGAATTCTCTGCCTGCTTTTCCCCAGTGCTCTGCAAGCTCTCCAGGACAACATAAAATCTGGGGCTCTGTGCTTTCTTTCGTTCTGAACAAGTGTTACTGTTTTCTGCACAAAAGCGATTCTGCGAAGCAATTTGAACACTTCTGCTTCCCAGGCACAGAGAAGGTGCTAGCAGGGAATTCTCTGCCTGCTTTTCCCCAGTGCTCTGCAAGCTCTCCAGGACAACATAAAATCTGGGGCTCTGTGCTTTCTTTCGTTCTGAACAAGTGTTACTGTTTTCTGCACAAAAGCGATTCTGCGAAGCAATGGGAACACTTCTGTTTCCCAGGCACAGAGAAGGTGCTAGCAGGGAATTCTCTGCCTGCCTTTCCCCAGTGCTCTGCAAGCTCTCCAGGACAACATAAAATCTGGGGCTCTGTGCTTTCTTTCGTTCTGAACAAGTGTTATTGTTTTCTGCACAAAAGCGATTCTGCGAAGCAATGTGAAGACTTCTGCTTCCCAGGCACAGAGAAGGTGCTAGCAGGGAATTCTCTGCCTGCCTTTCCCCAGTGCTCTGCAAGCTCTCCAGGACAACATAAAATCTGGGGCTCTGTGCTTTCCTTCGTTCTGAACAAGTGTTACTGTTTTCTGCACAAAAGCGATTCTGCGAAGCAATTTGAACACTTCTGCTTCCCAGGCACAGAGAAGGTGCTAGCAGGGAATTCTCTGCCTGCTTTTCCCCAGTGCTCTGCAAGCTCTCCAGGACAACATAAAATCTGGGGCTCTGTGCTTTCTTTCGTTCTGAACAAGTGTTATTGTTTTCTGCACAAAAGCGATTCTGCGAAGCAATGTGAACACTTCTGCTTCCCAGGCACAGAGAAGGTGCTAGCAGGGAATTCTCTGCCTGCTTTTCCCCAGTGCTCTGCAAGCTCTCCAGGACAACATAAAATCTGGGGCTCTCTGCTTTCTTTCGTTCTGAACAAGTGTTATTGTTTTCTGCACAAAAGCGATTCTGCGAAGCAATGTGAACACTTCTGCTTCCCAGGCACAGAGAAGGTGCTAGCAGGGAATTCTCTGCCTGCCTTTCCCCAGTGCTCTGCAAGCTCTCCAGGACAACATAAAATCTGGGGCTCTGTGCTTTCCTTCGTTCTGAACAAGTGTTACTGTTTTCTGCACAAAAGCGATTCTGCGAAGCAATGTGAACACTTCTGTTTCCCAGGCACAGAGAAGGTGCTAGCAGGGAATTCTCTGCCTGCTTTTCCCCAGTGCTCTGCAAGCTCTCCAGGACAACATAAAATCTGGGGCTCTGTGCTTTCTTTCGTTCTGAACAAGTGTTACTGTTTTCTGCACAAAAGCGATTCTGCGAAGCAATGTGAACACTTCTGTTTCCCAGGCACAGAGAAGGTGCTAGCAGGGAATTCTCTGCCTGCTTTTCCCCAGTGCTCTGCAAGCTCTCCTGGACAACATAAAATCTGGGGCTCTGTGCTTTCTTTCATTCTGAACAAGTGTTACTGTTTTCTGCACAAAAGCGATTCTGCGAAGCAATGTGAAGACTTCTGCTTCCCAGGCACAGAGAAGGTGCTAGCAGGGAATTCTCTGCCTGCTTTTCCCCAGTGCTCTGCAAGCTCTCCAGGACAACATAAAATCTGGGGCTCTGTGCTTTCTTTCGTTCTGAACAAGTGTTACTGTTTTCTGCACAAAAGCGATTCTGCGAAGCAATTTGAACACTTCTGCTTCCCAGGCACAGAGAAGGTGCTAGCAGGGAATTCTCTGCCTGCTTTTCCCCAGTGCTCTGCAAGCTCTCCAGGACAACATAAAATCTGGGGCTCTGTGCTTTCTTTCGTTCTGAACAAGTGTTACTGTTTTCTGCACAAAAGCGATTCTGCGAAGCAATGTGAACACTTCTGCTTCCCAGGCACAGAGAAGGTGCTAGCAGGGAATTCTCTGCCTGCCTTTCCCCAGTGCTCTGCAAGCTCTCCAGGACAACATAAAATCTGGGGCTCTGTGCTTTCTTTCGTTCTGAACAAGTGTTATTGTTTTCTGCACAAAAGCGATTCTGCGAAGCAATGTGAAGACTTCTGCTTCCCAGGCACAGAGAAGGTGCTAGCAGGGAATTCTCTGCCTGCCTTTCCCCAGTGCTCTGCAAGCTCTCCAGGACAACATAAAATCTGGGGCTCTGTGCTTTCCTTCGTTCTGAACAAGTGTTACTGTTTTCTGCACAAAAGCGATTCTGCGAAGCAATTTGAACACTTCTGCTTCCCAGGCACAGAGAAGGTGCTAGCAGGGAATTCTCTGCCTGCTTTTCCCCAGTGCTCTGCAAGCTCTCCAGGACAACATAAAATCTGGGGCTCTGTGCTTTCTTTCGTTCTGAACAAGTGTTATTGTTTTCTGCACAAAAGCGATTCTGCGAAGCAATGTGAACACTTCTGCTTCCCAGGCACAGAGAAGGTGCTAGCAGGGAATTCTCTGCCTGCCTTTCCCCAGTGCTCTGCAAGCTCTCCAGGACAACATAAAATCTGGGGCTCTGTGCTTTCCTTCGTTCTGAACAAGTGTTACTGTTTTCTGCACAAAAGCGATTCTGCGAAGCAATGTGAACACTTCTGCTTCCCAGGCACAGAGAAGGTGCTAGCAGGGAATTCTCTGCCTGCCTTTCCCCAGTGCTCTGCAAGCTCTCCAGGACAACATAAAATCTGGGGCTCTGTGCTTTCCTTCGTTCTGAACAAGTGTTACTGTTTTCTGCACAAAAGCGATTCTGCGAAGCAATGTGAACACTTCTGTTTCCCAGGCACAGAGAAGGTGCTAGCAGGGAATTCTCTGCCTGCTTTTCCCCAGTGCTCTGCAAGCTCTCCAGGACAACATAAAATCTGGGGCTCTGTGCTTTCTTTCGTTCTGAACAAGTGTTACTGTTTTCTGCACAAAAGCGATTCTGCGAAGCAATGTGAACACTTCTGTTTCCCAGGCACAGAGAAGGTGCTAGCAGGGAATTCTCTGCCTGCTTTTCCCCAGTGCTCTGCAAGCTCTCCTGGACAACATAAAATCTGGGGCTCTGTGCTTTCTTTCATTCTGAACAAGTGTTACTGTTTTCTGCACAAAAGCGATTCTGCGAAGCAATGTGAACACTTCTGCTTCCCAGGCACAGAGAAGGTGCTAGCAGGGAATTCTCTGCCTGCTTTTCCCCAGTGCTCTGCAAGCTCTCCAGGACAACATAAAATCTGGGGCTCTGTGCTTTCTTTCGTTCTGAACAAGTGTTACTGTTTTCTGCACAAAAGCGATTCTGCGAAGCAATTTGAACACTTCTGCTTCCCAGGCACAGAGAAGGTGCTAGCAGGGAATTCTCTGCCTGCTTTTCCCCAGTGCTCTGCAAGCTCTCCAGGACAACATAAAATCTGGGGCTCTGTGCTTTCTTTCGTTCTGAACAAGTGTTACTGTTTTCTGCACAAAAGCGATTCTGCGAAGCAATGTGAACACTTCTGCTTCCCAGGCACAGAGAAGGTGCTAGCAGGGAATTCTCTGCCTGCCTTTCCCCAGTGCTCTGCAAGCTCTCCAGGACAACATAAAATCTGGGGCTCTGTGCTTTCTTTCGTTCTGAACAAGTGTTATTGTTTTCTGCACAAAAGCGATTCTGCGAAGCAATGTGAAGACTTCTGCTTCCCAGGCACAGAGAAGGTGCTAGCAGGGAATTCTCTGCCTGCCTTTCCCCAGTGCTCTGCAAGCTCTCCAGGACAACATAAAATCTGGGGCTCTGTGCTTTCCTTCGTTCTGAACAAGTGTTACTGTTTTCTGCACAAAAGCGATTCTGCGAAGCAATTTGAACACTTCTGCTTCCCAGGCACAGAGAAGGTGCTAGCAGGGAATTCTCTGCCTGCTTTTCCCCAGTGCTCTGCAAGCTCTCCAGGACAACATAAAATCTGGGGCTCTGTGCTTTCTTTCGTTCTGAACAAGTGTTATTGTTTTCTGCACAAAAGCGATTCTGCGAAGCAATGTGAACACTTCTGCTTCCCAGGCACAGAGAAGGTGCTAGCAGGGAATTCTCTGCCTGCCTTTCCCCAGTGCTCTGCAAGCTCTCCAGGACAACATAAAATCTGGGGCTCTGTGCTTTCCTTCGTTCTGAACAAGTGTTACTGTTTTCTGCACAAAAGCGATTCTGCGAAGCAATGTGAACACTTCTGCTTCCCAGGCACAGAGAAGGTGCTAGCAGGGAATTCTCTGCCTGCCTTTCCCCAGTGCTCTGCAAGCTCTCCAGGACAACATAAAATCTGGGGCTCTGTGCTTTCCTTCGTTCTGAACAAGTGTTACTGTTTTCTGCACAAAAGCGATTCTGCGAAGCAATGTGAACACTTCTGTTTCCCAGGCACAGAGAAGGTGGTAGCAGGGAATTCTCTGCCTGCTTTTCCCCAGTGCTCTGCAAGCTCTCCAGGACAACAGCAAATCTGGGGCTCTGTGCTTTCTTTCGTTCTGAACAAGTGTTACTGTTTTCTGCACAAAAGCGATTCTGCGAAGCAATGTGAAGACTTCTGCTTCCCAGGCACAGAGAAGGTGCTAGCAGGGAATTCTCTGCCTGTTTTTCCCCAGTGCTCTGCAAGCTCTCCAGGACAACATAAAATCTGGGGCTCTGTGCTTTCTTTCGTTCTGAACAAGTGTTACTGTTTTCTGCACAAAAGCGATTCTGCGAAGCAATTTGAACACTTCTGCTTCCCAGGCACAGAGAAGGTGCTAGCAGGGAATTCTCTGCCTGCTTTTCCCCAGTGCTCTGCAAGCTCTCCAGGACAACATAAAATCTGGGGCTCTGTGCTTTCTTTCGTTCTGAACAAGTGTTATTGTTTTCTGCACAAAAGCGATTCTGCGAAGCAATGTGAACACTTCTGCTTCCCAGGCACAGAGAAGGTGCTAGCAGGGAATTCTCTGCCTGCCTTTCCCCAGTGCTCTGCAAGCTCTCCAGGACAACATAAAATCTGGGGCTCTGTGCTTTCCTTCGTTCTGAACAAGTGTTACTGTTTTCTGCACAAAAGCGATTCTGCGAAGCAATTTGAACACTTCTGCTTCCCAGGCACAGAGAAGGTGCTAGCAGGGAATTCTCTGCCTGCTTTTCCCCAGTGCTCTGCAAGCTCTCCAGGACAACATAAAATCTGGGGCTCTGTGCTTTCTTTCGTTCTGAACAAGTGTTATTGTTTTCTGCACAAAAGCGATTCTGCGAAGCAATGTGAACACTTCTGCTTCCCAGGCACAGAGAAGGTGCTAGCAGGGAATTCTCTGCCTGCCTTTCCCCAGTGCTCTGCAAGCTCTCCAGGACAACATAAAATCTGGGGCTCTGTGCTTTCCTTCGTTCTGAACAAGTGTTACTGTTTTCTGCACAAAAGCGATTCTGCGAAGTAATGTGAACACTTCTGCTTCCCAGGCACAGAGAAGGTGCTAGCAGGGAATTCTCTGCCTGCTTTTCCCCAGTGCTCTGCAAGCTCTCCAGGACAACATAAAATCTGGGGCTCTGTGCTTTCTTTCGTTCTGAACAAGTGTTATTGTTTTCTGCACTAAGCGATTCTGCGAAGCAATGTGAAGACTTCTGCTTCCCAGGCACAGAGAAGGTGCTAGCAGGGAATTCTCTGCCTGCCTTTCCCCAGTGCTCTGCAAGCTCTCCAGGACAACATAAAATCTGGGGCTCTGTGCTTTCCTTCGTTCTGAACAAGTGTTACTGTTTTCTGCACAAAAGCGATTCTGCGAAGCAATTTGAACACTTCTGCTTCCCAGGCACAGAGAAGGTGCTAGCAGGGAATTCTCTGCCTGCTTTTCCCCAGTGCTCTGCAAGCTCTCCAGGACAACATAAAATCTGGGGCTCTGTGCTTTCTTTCGTTCTGAACAAGTGTTACTGTTTTCTGCACAAAAGAGATTCTGCGAAGCAATGGGAACACTTCTGTTTCCCAGGCACAGAGAAGGTGCTAGCAGGGAATTCTCTGCCTGCTTTTCCCCAGTGCTCTGCAAGCTCTCCAGGACAACATAAAATCTGGGGCTCTGTGCTTTCTTTCATTCTGAACAAGTGTTACTGTTTTCTGCACAAAAGCGATTCTGCGAAGCAATGTGAAGACTTCTGCATCCCAGGCACAGAGAAGGTGCTAGCAGGGAATTCTCTGCCTGCTTTTCCCCAGTGCTCTGCAAGCTCTCCAGGACAACATAAAATCTGGGGCTCTGTGCTTTCTTTCGTTCTGAACAAGTGTTACTGTTTTCTGCACAAAAGCGATTCTGCGAAGCAATGTGAACAGGCACAAAGAAGGTGCTAGCAGGGAATTCTCTGCCTGCTTTTCCCCAGTGCTCTGCAAGCTCTCCAGGACAACATAAAATCTGGGGCTCTGTGCTTTCTTTCGTTCTGAACAAGTGTTATTGTTTTCTGCACAAAAGCGATTCTGCGAAGCAATGTGAAGACTTCTGCTTCCCAGGCACAGAGAAGGTGCTAGCAGGGAATTCTCTGCCTGCCTTTCCCCAGTGCTCTGCAAGCTCTCCAGGACAACATAAAATCTGGGGCTCTGTGCTTTCCTTCGTTCTGAACAAGTGTTACTGTTTTCTGCACAAAAGCGATTCTGCAAAGCAATTTGAACACTTCTGCTTCCCAGGCACAGAGAAGGTGGTAGCAGGGAATTCTCTGCCTGCTTTTCCCCAGTGCTCTGCAAGCTCTCCAGGACAACATAAAATCTGGGGCTCTGTGCTTTCTTTCATTCTGAACAAGTGTTACTGTTTTCTGCACAAAAGCGATTCTGCGAAGCAATTTGAACACTTCTGCTTCCCAGGCACAGAGAAGGTGCTAGCAGGGAATTCTCTGACTGCCTTTCCCCAGTGCTCTGCAAGCTCTCCAGGACAACATAAAATCTGGGGCTCTGTGCTTTCTTTCGTTCTGAACAAGTGTTACTGTTTTCTGCACAAAAGCGATTCTGCGAAGCAATGTGAACAGGCACAAAGAAGGTGCTAGCAGGGAATTCTCTGCCTGCCTTTCCCCACTGCTCTGCAAGCTCTCCAGGACAACAGCAAATCTGGGGCTCTGTGCTTTCTTTCGTTCTGAACAAGTGTTACTGTTTTCTGCACAAAAGCGATTCTGCGAAGCAATGTGAACACTTCTGTTTCCCAGGCACAGAGAAGGTGCTAGCAGGGAATTCTCTGCCTGCTTTTCCCCAGTGCTCTGCAAGCTCTCCAGGACAACATAAAATCTGGGGCTCTGTGCTTTCTTTCGTTCTGAACAAGTGTTACTGTTTTCTGCACAAAAGCGATTCTGCGAAGCAATGTGAACACTTCTGCTTCCCAGGCACAGAGAAGGTGCTAGCAGGGAATTCTCTGCCTGCTTTTCCCCAGTGCTCTGCAAGCTCTCCAGGACAACATAAAATCTGGGGCTCTGTGCTTTCCTTCGTTCTGAACAAGTGTTACTGTTTTCTGCACAAAAGCGATTCTGCGAAGCAATTTGAACACTTCTGCTTCCCAGGCACAGAGAAGGTGCTAGCAGGGAATTCTCTGCCTGCTTTTCCCCAGTGCTCTGCAAGCTCTCCAGGACAACATAAAATCTGGGGCTCTGTGCTTTCTTTCGTTCTGAACAAGTGTTACTGTTTTCTGCACAAAAGCGATTCTGCGAAGCAATGTGAACACTTCTGCTTCCCAGGCACAGAGAAGGTGCTAGCAGGGAATTCTCTGCCTGCCTTTCCCCAGTGCTCTGCAAGCTCTCCAGGACAACATAAAATCTGGGGCTCTGTGCTTTCTTTCGTTCTGAACAAGTGTTACTGTTTTCTGCACAAAAGCGATTCTGCGAAGCAATGGGAACACTTCTGTTTCCCAGGCACAGAGAAGGTGCTAGCAGGGAATTCTCTGCCTGCTTTTCCCCAGTGCTCTGCAAGCTCTCCAGGACAACATAAAATCTGGGGCTCTGTGCTTTCTTTCGTTCTGAACAAGTGTTACTGTTTTCTGCACAAAAGCGATTCTGTGAAGCAATGTGAACACTTCTGCTTCCCAGGCACAGAGAAGGTGCTAGCAGGGAATTCTCTGCCTGCCTTTCCCCACTGCTCTGCAAGCTCTCCAGGACAACAGCAAATCTGGGGCTCTGTGCTTTCTTTCGTTCTGAACAAGTGTTACTGTTTTCTGCACAAAAGCGATTCTGCGAAGCAATGTGAACACTTCTGCTTCCCAGGCACAGAGAAGGTGCTAGCAGGGAATTCTCTGCCTGCTTTTCCCCAGTGCTCTGCAAGCTCTCCAGGACAACATAAAATCTGGGGCTCTGTGCTTTCTTTCGTTCTGAACAAGTGTTACTGTTTTCTGCACAAAAGCGATTCTGCGAAGCAATGTGAACACTTCTGCTTCCCAGGCACAGAGAAGGTTCTAGCAGGGAATTCTCTGCCTGCTTTTCCCCAGTGCTCTGCAAGCTCTCCAGGACAACATAAAATCTGGGGCTCTGTGCTTTCTTTCGTTCTGAACAAGTGTTACTGTTTTCTGCACAAAAGCGATTCTGCGAAGCAATGTGAACACTTCTGCTTCCCAGGCACAGAGAAGGTGCTAGCAGGGAATTCTCTGCCTGCCTTTCCCCAGTGCTCTGCAAGCTCTCCAGGACAACATAAAATCTGGGGCTCTGTGCTTTCCTTCGTTCTGAACAAGTGTTACTGTTTTCTGCACAAAAGCGATTCTGCGAAGCAATTTGAACACTTCTGCTTCCCAGGCACAGAGAAGGTGCTAGCAGGGAATTCTCTGCCTGCTTTTCCCCAGTGCTCTGCAAGCTCTCCAGGACAACATAAAATCTGGGGCTCTGTGCTTTCTTTCGTTCTGAACAAGTGTTACTGTTTTCTGCACAAAAGCGATTCTGCGAAGCAATGTGAACACTTCTGTTTCCCAGGCACAGAGAAGGTGGTAGCAGGGAATTCTCTGCCTGCTTTTCCCCAGTGCTCTGCAAGCTCTCCAGGACAACATAAAATCTGGGGCTCTGTGCTTTCTTTCATTCTGAACAAGTGTTACTGTTTTCTGCACAAAAGCGATTCTGCGAAGCAATGTGAAGACTTCTGCTTCCCAGGCACAGAGAAGGTGCTAGCAGGGAATTCTCTGACTGCCTTTCCCCAGTGCTCTGCAAGCTCTCCAGGACAACATAAAATCTGGGGCTCTGTGCTTTCTTTCGTTCTGAACAAGTGTTACTGTTTTCTGCACAAAAGCGATTCTGCGAAGCAATGTGAACACTTCTGCTTCCCAGGCACAGAGAAGGTGCTAGCAGGGAATTCTCTGCCTGCCTTTCCCCAGTGCTCTGCAAGCTCTCCAGGACAACATAAAATCTGGGGCTCTGTGCTTTCCTTCGTTCTGAACAAGTGTTACTGTTTTCTGCACAAAAGCGATTCTGCGAAGCAATTTGAACACTTCTGCTTCCCAGGCACAGAGAAGGTGCTAGCAGGGAATTCTCTGCCTGCTTTTCCCCAGTGCTCTGCAAGCTCTCCAGGACAACATAAAATCTGGGGCTCTGTGCTTTCTTTCGTTCTGAACAAGTGTTACTGTTTTCTGCACAAAAGCGATTCTGCGAAGCAATGTGAACACTTCTGTTTCCCAGGCACAGAGAAGGTGGTAGCAGGGAATTCTCTGCCTGCTTTTCCCCAGTGCTCTGCAAGCTCTCCAGGACAACATAAAATCTGGGGCTCTGTGCTTTCTTTCATTCTGAACAAGTGTTACTGTTTTCTGCACAAAAGCGATTCTGCGAAGCAATGTGAAGACTTCTGCTTCCCAGGCACAGAGAAGGTGCTAGCAGGGAATTCTCTGACTGCCTTTCCCCAGTGCTCTGCAAGCTCTCCAGGACAACATAAAATCTGGGGCTCTGTGCTTTCTTTCGTTCTGAACAAGTGTTACTGTTTTCTGCACAAAAGCGATTCTGCGAAGCAATGTGAACAGGCACAAAGAAGGTGCTAGCAGGGAATTCTCTGCCTGCCTTTCCCCACTGCTCTGCAAGCTCTCCAGGACAACAGCAAATCTGGGGCTCTGTGCTTTCTTTCGTTCTGAACAAGTGTTACTGTTTTCTGCACAAAAGCGATTCTGCGAAGCAATGTGAACACTTCTGTTTCCCAGGCACAGAGAAGGTGCTAGCAGGGAATTCTCTGCCTGCTTTTCCCCAGTGCTCTGCAAGCTCTCCAGGACAACATAAAATCTGGGGCTCTGTGCTTTCTTTCGTTCTGAACAAGTGTTACTGTTTTCTGCACAAAAGCGATTCTGCGAAGCAATGTGAACACTTCTGCTTCCCAGGCACAGAGAAGGTGCTAGCAGGGAATTCTCTGCCTGCTTTTCCCCAGTGCTCTGCAAGCTCTCCAGGACAACATAAAATCTGGGGCTCTGTGCTTTCCTTCGTTCTGAACAAGTGTTACTGTTTTCTGCACAAAAGCGATTCTGCGAAGCAATTTGAACACTTCTGCTTCCCAGGCACAGAGAAGGTGCTAGCAGGGAATTCTCTGCCTGCTTTTCCCCAGTGCTCTGCAAGCTCTCCAGGACAACATAAAATCTGGGGCTCTGTGCTTTCTTTCGTTCTGAACAAGTGTTACTGTTTTCTGCACAAAAGCGATTCTGCGAAGCAATGTGAACACTTCTGCTTCCCAGGCACAGAGAAGGTGCTAGCAGGGAATTCTCTGCCTGCCTTTCCCCAGTGCTCTGCAAGCTCTCCAGGACAACATAAAATCTGGGGCTCTGTGCTTTCTTTCGTTCTGAACAAGTGTTACTGTTTTCTGCACAAAAGCGATTCTGCGAAGCAATGGGAACACTTCTGTTTCCCAGGCACAGAGAAGGTGCTAGCAGGGAATTCTCTGCCTGCTTTTCCCCAGTGCTCTGCAAGCTCTCCAGGACAACATAAAATCTGGGGCTCTGTGCTTTCTTTCGTTCTGAACAAGTGTTATTGTTTTCTGCACAAAAGCGATTCTGTGAAGCAATGTGAAGACTTCTGCTTCCCAGGCACAGAGAAGGTGCTAGCAGGGAATTCTCTGCCTGCCTTTCCCCAGTGCTCTGCAAGCTCTCCAGGACAACATAAAATCTGGGGCTCTGTGCTTTCCTTCGTTCTGAACAAGTGTTACTGTTTTCTGCACAAAAGCGATTCTGCGAAGCAATTTGAACACTTCTGCTTCCCAGGCACAGAGAAGGTGCTAGCAGGGAATTCTCTGCCTGCTTTTCCCCAGTGCTCTGCAAGCTCTCCAGGACAACATAAAATCTGGGGCTCTGTGCTTTCTTTCGTTCTGAACAAGTGTTACTGTTTTCTGCACAAAAGAGATTCTGCGAAGCAATGGGAACACTTCTGTTTCCCAGGCACAGAGAAGGTGCTAGCAGGGAATTCTCTGCCTGCTTTTCCCCAGTGCTCTGCAAGCTCTCCAGGACAACATAAAATCTGGGGCTCTGTGCTTTCTTTCATTCTGAACAAGTGTTACTGTTTTCTGCACAAAAGCGATTCTGCGAAGCAATGTGAAGACTTCTGCATCCCAGGCACAGAGAAGGTGCTAGCAGGGAATTCTCTGCCTGCTTTTCCCCAGTGCTCTGCAAGCTCTCCAGGACAACATAAAATCTGGGGCTCTGTGCTTTCTTTCGTTCTGAACAAGTGTTACTGTTTTCTGCACAAAAGCGATTCTGCGAAGCAATGTGAACAGGCACAAAGAAGGTGCTAGCAGGGAATTCTCTGCCTGCTTTTCCCCAGTGCTCTGCAAGCTCTCCAGGACAACATAAAATCTGGGGCTCTGTGCTTTCTTTCGTTCTGAACAAGTGTTATTGTTTTCTGCACAAAAGCGATTCTGCGAAGCAATGTGAAGACTTCTGCTTCCCAGGCACAGAGAAGGTGCTAGCAGGGAATTCTCTGCCTGCCTTTCCCCAGTGCTCTGCAAGCTCTCCAGGACAACATAAAATCTGGGGCTCTGTGCTTTCCTTCGTTCTGAACAAGTGTTACTGTTTTCTGCACAAAAGCGATTCTGCAAAGCAATTTGAACACTTCTGCTTCCCAGGCACAGAGAAGGTGGTAGCAGGGAATTCTCTGCCTGCTTTTCCCCAGTGCTCTGCAAGCTCTCCAGGACAACATAAAATCTGGGGCTCTGTGCTTTCTTTCATTCTGAACAAGTGTTACTGTTTTCTGCACAAAAGCGATTCTGCGAAGCAATTTGAACACTTCTGCTTCCCAGGCACAGAGAAGGTGCTAGCAGGGAATTCTCTGACTGCCTTTCCCCAGTGCTCTGCAAGCTCTCCAGGACAACATAAAATCTGGGGCTCTGTGCTTTCTTTCGTTCTGAACAAGTGTTACTGTTTTCTGCACAAAAGCGATTCTGCGAAGCAATGTGAACAGGCACAAAGAAGGTGCTAGCAGGGAATTCTCTGCCTGCCTTTCCCCACTGCTCTGCAAGCTCTCCAGGACAACAGCAAATCTGGGGCTCTGTGCTTTCTTTCGTTCTGAACAAGTGTTACTGTTTTCTGCACAAAAGCGATTCTGCGAAGCAATGTGAACACTTCTGCTTCCCAGGCACAGAGAAGGTGCTAGCAGGGAATTCTCTGCCTGCTTTTCCCCAGTGCTCTGCAAGCTCTCCAGGACAACATAAAATCTGGGGCTCTGTGCTTTCCTTCGTTCTGAACAAGTGTTACTGTTTTCTGCACAAAAGCGATTCTGCGAAGCAATTTGAACACTTCTGCTTCCCAGGCACAGAGAAGGTGCTAGCAGGGAATTCTCTGCCTGCTTTTCCCCAGTGCTCTGCAAGCTCTCCAGGACAACATAAAATCTGGGGCTCTGTGCTTTCTTTCGTTCTGAACAAGTGTTACTGTTTTCTGCACAAAAGCGATTCTGCGAAGCAATGTGAACACTTCTGCTTCCCAGGCACAGAGAAGGTGCTAGCAGGGAATTCTCTGCCTGCCTTTCCCCAGTGCTCTGCAAGCTCTCCAGGACAACATAAAATCTGGGGCTCTGTGCTTTCTTTCGTTCTGAACAAGTGTTACTGTTTTCTGCACAAAAGCGATTCTGCGAAGCAATGGGAACACTTCTGTTTCCCAGGCACAGAGAAGGTGCTAGCAGGGAATTCTCTGCCTGCTTTTCCCCAGTGCTCTGCAAGCTCTCCAGGACAACATAAAATCTGGGGCTCTGTGCTTTCTTTCGTTCTGAACAAGTGTTACTGTTTTCTGCACAAAAGCGATTCTGTGAAGCAATGTGAACACTTCTGCTTCCCAGGCACAGAGAAGGTGCTAGCAGGGAATTCTCTGCCTGCCTTTCCCCACTGCTCTGCAAGCTCTCCAGGACAACAGCAAATCTGGGGCTCTGTGCTTTCTTTCGTTCTGAACAAGTGTTACTGTTTTCTGCACAAAAGCGATTCTGCGAAGCAATGTGAACACTTCTGTTTCCCAGGCACAGAGAAGGTGCTAGCAGGGAATTCTCTGCCTGCTTTTCCCCAGTGCTCTGCAAGCTCTCCTGGACAACATAAAATCTGGGGCTCTGTGCTTTCTTTCGTTCTGAACAAGTGTTACTGTTTTCTGCACAAAAGCGATTCTGCGAAGCAATGTGAACACTTCTGCTTCCCAGGCACAGAGAAGGTTCTAGCAGGGAATTCTCTGCCTGCTTTTCCCCAGTGCTCTGCAAGCTCTCCAGGACAACATAAAATCTGGGGCTCTGTGCTTTCTTTCGTTCTGAACAAGTGTTACTGTTTTCTGCACAAAAGCGATTCTGCGAAGCAATGTGAACACTTCTGCTTCCCAGGCACAGAGAAGGTGCTAGCAGGGAATTCTCTGCCTGCCTTTCCCCAGTGCTCTGCAAGCTCTCCAGGACAACATAAAATCTGGGGCTCTGTGCTTTCCTTCGTTCTGAACAAGTGTTACTGTTTTCTGCACAAAAGCGATTCTGCGAAGCAATTTGAACACTTCTGCTTCCCAGGCACAGAGAAGGTGCTAGCAGGGAATTCTCTGCCTGCTTTTCCCCAGTGCTCTGCAAGCTCTCCAGGACAACATAAAATCTGGGGCTCTGTGCTTTCTTTCGTTCTGAACAAGTGTTACTGTTTTCTGCACAAAAGCGATTCTGCGAAGCAATGTGAACACTTCTGTTTCCCAGGCACAGAGAAGGTGGTAGCAGGGAATTCTCTGCCTGCTTTTCCCCAGTGCTCTGCAAGCTCTCCAGGACAACATAAAATCTGGGGCTCTGTGCTTTCTTTCATTCTGAACAAGTGTTACTGTTTTCTGCACAAAAGCGATTCTGCGAAGCAATGTGAAGACTTCTGCTTCCCAGGCACAGAGAAGGTGCTAGCAGGGAATTCTCTGACTGCCTTTCCCCAGTGCTCTGCAAGCTCTCCAGGACAACATAAAATCTGGGGCTCTGTGCTTTCTTTCGTTCTGAACAAGTGTTACTGTTTTCTGCACAAAAGCGATTCTGCGAAGCAATGTGAACACTTCTGCTTCCCAGGCACAGAGAAGGTGCTAGCAGGGAATTCTCTGCCTGCCTTTCCCCAGTGCTCTGCAAGCTCTCCAGGACAACATAAAATCTGGGGCTCTGTGCTTTCCTTCGTTCTGAACAAGTGTTACTGTTTTCTGCACAAAAGCGATTCTGCGAAGCAATTTGAACACTTCTGCTTCCCAGGCACAGAGAAGGTGCTAGCAGGGAATTCTCTGCCTGCTTTTCCCCAGTGCTCTGCAAGCTCTCCAGGACAACATAAAATCTGGGGCTCTGTGCTTTCTTTCGTTCTGAACAAGTGTTACTGTTTTCTGCACAAAAGCGATTCTGCGAAGCAATGTGAACACTTCTGTTTCCCAGGCACAGAGAAGGTGGTAGCAGGGAATTCTCTGCCTGCTTTTCCCCAGTGCTCTGCAAGCTCTCCAGGACAACATAAAATCTGGGGCTCTGTGCTTTCTTTCATTCTGAACAAGTGTTACTGTTTTCTGCACAAAAGCGATTCTGCGAAGCAATGTGAAGACTTCTGCTTCCCAGGCACAGAGAAGGTGCTAGCAGGGAATTCTCTGACTGCCTTTCCCCAGTGCTCTGCAAGCTCTCCAGGACAACATAAAATCTGGGGCTCTGTGCTTTCTTTCGTTCTGAACAAGTGTTACTGTTTTCTGCACAAAAGCGATTCTGCGAAGCAATGTGAACAGGCACAAAGAAGGTGCTAGCAGGGAATTCTCTGCCTGCCTTTCCCCACTGCTCTGCAAGCTCTCCAGGACAACAGCAAATCTGGGGCTCTGTGCTTTCTTTCGTTCTGAACAAGTGTTACTGTTTTCTGCACAAAAGCGATTCTGCGAAGCAATGTGAACACTTCTGTTTCCCAGGCACAGAGAAGGTGCTAGCAGGGAATTCTCTGCCTGCTTTTCCCCAGTGCTCTGCAAGCTCTCCAGGACAACATAAAATCTGGGGCTCTGTGCTTTCTTTCGTTCTGAACAAGTGTTACTGTTTTCTGCACAAAAGCGATTCTGCGAAGCAATGTGAACACTTCTGCTTCCCAGGCACAGAGAAGGTGCTAGCAGGGAATTCTCTGCCTGCTTTTCCCCAGTGCTCTGCAAGCTCTCCAGGACAACATAAAATCTGGGGCTCTGTGCTTTCCTTCGTTCTGAACAAGTGTTACTGTTTTCTGCACAAAAGCGATTCTGCGAAGCAATTTGAACACTTCTGCTTCCCAGGCACAGAGAAGGTGCTAGCAGGGAATTCTCTGCCTGCTTTTCCCCAGTGCTCTGCAAGCTCTCCAGGACAACATAAAATCTGGGGCTCTGTGCTTTCTTTCGTTCTGAACAAGTGTTACTGTTTTCTGCACAAAAGCGATTCTGCGAAGCAATGTGAACACTTCTGCTTCCCAGGCACAGAGAAGGTGCTAGCAGGGAATTCTCTGCCTGCCTTTCCCCAGTGCTCTGCAAGCTCTCCAGGACAACATAAAATCTGGGGCTCTGTGCTTTCTTTCGTTCTGAACAAGTGTTACTGTTTTCTGCACAAAAGCGATTCTGCGAAGCAATGGGAACACTTCTGTTTCCCAGGCACAGAGAAGGTGCTAGCAGGGAATTCTCTGCCTGCTTTTCCCCAGTGCTCTGCAAGCTCTCCAGGACAACATAAAATCTGGGGCTCTGTGCTTTCTTTCGTTCTGAACAAGTGTTATTGTTTTCTGCACAAAAGCGATTCTGTGAAGCAATGTGAACACTTCTGCTTCCCAGGCACAGAGAAGGTGCTAGCAGGGAATTCTCTGCCTGCCTTTCCCCACTGCTCTGCAAGCTCTCCAGGACAACAGCAAATCTGGGGCTCTGTGCTTTCTTTCGTTCTGAACAAGTGTTACTGTTTTCTGCACAAAAGCGATTCTGCGAAGCAATGTGAACACTTCTGTTTCCCAGGCACAGAGAAGGTGCTAGCAGGGAATTCTCTGCCTGCTTTTCCCCAGTGCTCTGCAAGCTCTCCAGGACAACATAAAATCTGGGGCTCTGTGCTTTCTTTCGTTCTGAACAAGTGTTACTGTTTTCTGCACAAAAGCGATTCTGCGAAGCAATGTGAACACTTCTGCTTCCCAGGCACAGAGAAGGTTCTAGCAGGGAATTCTCTGCCTGCTTTTCCCCAGTGCTCTGCAAGCTCTCCAGGACAACATAAAATCTGGGGCTCTGTGCTTTCTTTCGTTCTGAACAAGTGTTACTGTTTTCTGCACAAAAGCGATTCTGCGAAGCAATGTGAACACTTCTGCTTCCCAGGCACAGAGAAGGTGCTAGCAGGGAATTCTCTGCCTGCCTTTCCCCAGTGCTCTGCAAGCTCTCCAGGACAACATAAAATCTGGGGCTCTGTGCTTTCCTTCGTTCTGAACAAGTGTTACTGTTTTCTGCACAAAAGCGATTCTGCGAAGCAATTTGAACACTTCTGCTTCCCAGGCACAGAGAAGGTGCTAGCAGGGAATTCTCTGCCTGCTTTTCCCCAGTGCTCTGCAAGCTCTCCAGGACAACATAAAATCTGGGGCTCTGTGCTTTCTTTCGTTCTGAACAAGTGTTACTGTTTTCTGCACAAAAGCGATTCTGCGAAGCAATGTGAACACTTCTGTTTCCCAGGCACAGAGAAGGTGGTAGCAGGGAATTCTCTGCCTGCTTTTCCCCAGTGCTCTGCAAGCTCTCCAGGACAACATAAAATCTGGGGCTCTGTGCTTTCTTTCATTCTGAACAAGTGTTACTGTTTTCTGCACAAAAGCGATTCTGCGAAGCAATGTGAAGACTTCTGCTTCCCAGGCACAGAGAAGGTGCTAGCAGGGAATTCTCTGACTGCCTTTCCCCAGTGCTCTGCAAGCTCTCCAGGACAACATAAAATCTGGGGCTCTGTGCTTTCTTTCGTTCTGAACAAGTGTTACTGTTTTCTGCACAAAAGCGATTCTGCGAAGCAATGTGAACAGGCACAAAGAAGGTGCTAGCAGGGAATTCTCTGCCTGCCTTTCCCCACTGCTCTGCAAGCTCTCCAGGACAACAGCAAATCTGGGGCTCTGTGCTTTCTTTCGTTCTGAACAAGTGTTACTGTTTTCTGCACAAAAGCGATTCTGCGAAGCAATGTGAACACTTCTGTTTCCCAGGCACAGAGAAGGTGCTAGCAGGGAATTCTCTGCCTGCTTTTCCCCAGTGCTCTGCAAGCTCTCCAGGACAACATAAAATCTGGGGCTCTGTGCTTTCTTTCGTTCTGAACAAGTGTTACTGTTTTCTGCACAAAAGCGATTCTGCGAAGCAATGGGAACACTTCTGCTTCCCAGGCACAGAGAAGGTGCTAGCAGGGAATTCTCTGCCTGCTTTTCCCCAGTGCTCTGCAAGCTCTCCAGGACAACATAAAATCTGGGGCTCTGTGCTTTCCTTCGTTCTGAACAAGTGTTACTGTTTTCTGCACAAAAGCGATTCTGCGAAGCAATTTGAACACTTCTGCTTCCCAGGCACAGAGAAGGTGCTAGCAGGGAATTCTCTGCCTGCTTTTCCCCAGTGCTCTGCAAGCTCTCCAGGACAACATAAAATCTGGGGCTCTGTGCTTTCTTTCGTTCTGAACAAGTGTTACTGTTTTCTGCACAAAAGCGATTCTGCGAAGCAATGTGAACACTTCTGCTTCCCAGGCACAGAGAAGGTGCTAGCAGGGAATTCTCTGCCTGCTTTTCCCCAGTGCTCTGCAAGCTCTCCAGGACAACATAAAATCTGGGGCTCTGTGCTTTCTTTCGTTCTGAACAAGTGTTACTGTTTTCTGCACAAAAGCGATTCTGCGAAGCAATGGGAACACTTCTGTTTCCCAGGCACAGAGAAGGTGCTAGCAGGGAATTCTCTGCCTGCTTTTCCCCAGTGCTCTGCAAGCTCTCCAGGACAACATAAAATCTGGGGCTCTGTGCTTTCTTTCGTTCTGAACAAGTGTTATTGTTTTCTGCACAAAAGCGATTCTGTGAAGCAATGTGAACACTTCTGCTTCCCAGGCACAGAGAAGGTGCTAGCAGGGAATTCTCTGCCTGCCTTTCCCCACTGCTCTGCAAGCTCTCCAGGACAACAGCAAATCTGGGGCTCTGTGCTTTCTTTCGTTCTGAACAAGTGTTACTGTTTTCTGCACAAAAGCGATTCTGCGAAGCAATGTGAACACTTCTGTTTCCCAGGCACAGAGAAGGTGCTAGCAGGGAATTCTCTGCCTGCTTTTCCCCAGTGCTCTGCAAGCTCTCCAGGACAACATAAAATCTGGGGCTCTGTGCTTTCTTTCGTTCTGAACAAGTGTTACTGTTTTCTGCACAAAAGCGATTCTGCGAAGCAATGTGAACACTTCTGCTTCCCAGGCACAGAGAAGGTGCTAGCAGGGAATTCTCTGCCTGCTTTTCCCCAGTGCTCTGCAAGCTCTCCAGGACAACATAAAATCTGGGGCTCTGTGCTTTCTTTCGTTCTGAACAAGTGTTATTGTTTTCTGCACAAAAGCGATTCTGCGAAGCAATGTGAACACTTCTGCTTCCCAGGCACAGAGAAGGTGCTAGCAGGGAATTCTCTGCCTGCCTTTCCCCAGTGCTCTGCAAGCTCTCCAGGACAACATAAAATCTGGGGCTCTGTGCTTTCCTTCGTTCTGAACAAGTGTTACTGTTTTCTGCACAAAAGCGATTCTGCGAAGCAATTTGAACACTTCTGCTTCCCAGGCACAGAGAAGGTGCTAGCAGGGAATTCTCTGCCTGCTTTTCCCCAGTGCTCTGCAAGCTCTCCAGGACAACATAAAATCTGGGGCTCTGTGCTTTCTTTCGTTCTGAACAAGTGTTATTGTTTTCTGCACAAAAGCGATTCTGCGAAGCAATGTGAACACTTCTGCTTCCCAGGCACAGAGAAGGTGCTAGCAGGGAATTCTCTGCCTGCCTTTCCCCAGTGCTCTGCAAGCTCTCCAGGACAACATAAAATCTGGGGCTCTGTGCTTTCCTTCGTTCTGAACAAGTGTTACTGTTTTCTGCACAAAAGCGATTCTGCGAAGCAATGTGAACACTTCTGTTTCCCAGGCACAGAGAAGGTGCTAGCAGGGAATTCTCTGCCTGCTTTTCCCCAGTGCTCTGCAAGCTCTCCAGGACAACATAAAATCTGGGGCTCTGTGCTTTCTTTCGTTCTGAACAAGTGTTACTGTTTTCTGCACAAAAGCGATTCTGCGAAGCAATGTGAACACTTCTGCTTCCCAGGCACAGAGAAGGTGCTAGCAGGGAATTCTCTGCCTGCCTTTCCCCAGTGCTCTGCAAGCTCTCCAGGACAACATAAAATCTGGGGCTCTGTGCTTTCTTTCGTTCTGAACAAGTGTTATTGTTTTCTGCACAAAAGCGATTCTGCGAAGCAATGTGAACACTTCTGCTTCCCAGGCACAGAGAAGGTGCTAGCAGGGAATTCTCTGCCTGCCTTTCCCCAGTGCTCTGCAAGCTCTCCAGGACAACATAAAATCTGGGGCTCTGTGCTTTCCTTCGTTCTGAACAAGTGTTATTGTTTTCTGCACAAAAGCGATTCTGCGAAGCAATGTGAACACTTCTGTTTCCCAGGCACAGAGAAGGTGCTAGCAGGGAATTCTCTGCCTGCTTTTCCCCAGTGCTCTGCAAGCTCTCCAGGACAACATAAAATCTGGGGCTCTGTGCTTTCTTTCGTTCTGAACAAGTGTTACTGTTTTCTGCACAAAAGCGATTCTGCGAAGCAATGTGAACACTTCTGCTTCCCAGGCACAGAGAAGGTGCTAGCAGGGAATTCTCTGCCTGCCTTTCCCCAGTGCTCTGCAAGCTCTCCAGGACAACATAAAATCTGGGGCTCTGTGCTTTCTTTCGTTCTGAACAAGTGTTACTGTTTTCTGCACAAAAGCGATTCTGCGAAGCAATGGGAACACTTCTGTTTCCCAGGCACAGAGAAGGTGCTAGCAGGGAATTCTCTGCCTGCTTTTCCCCAGTGCTCTGCAAGCTCTCCAGGACAACATAAAATCTGGGGCTCTGTGCTTTCTTTCGTTCTGAACAAGGTTTATTGTTTTCTGCACAAAAGCGATTCTGCGAAGCAATGTGAACACTTCTGCTTCCCAGGCACAGAGAAGGTGCTAGCAGGGAATTCTCTGCCTGCCTTTCCCCAGTGCTCTGCAAGCTCTCCAGGACAACATAAAATCTGGGGCTCTGTGCTTTCCTTCGTTCTGAACAAGTGTTACTGTTTTCTGCACAAAAGCGATTCTGCAAAGCAATTTGAACACTTCTGCTTCCCAGGCACAGAGAAGGTGGTAGCAGGGAATTCTCTGCCTGCTTTTCCCCAGTGCTCTGCAAGCTCTCCAGGACAACATAAAATCTGGGGCTCTGTGCTTTCTTTCATTCTGAACAAGTGTTACTGTTTTCTGCACAAAAGCGATTCTGCGAAGCAATTTGAACACTTCTGCTTCCCAGGCACAGAGAAGGTGCTAGCAGGGAATTCTCTGACTGCCTTTCCCCAGTGCTCTGCAAGCTCTCCAGGACAACATAAAATCTGGGGCTCTGTGCTTTCTTTCGTTCTGAACAAGTGTTACTGTTTTCTGCACAAAAGCGATTCTGCGAAGCAATGTGAACAGGCACAAAGAAGGTGCTAGCAGGGAATTCTCTGCCTGCCTTTCCCCACTGCTCTGCAAGCTCTCCAGGACAACAGCAAATCTGGGGCTCTGTGCTTTCTTTCGTTCTGAACAAGTGTTACTGTTTTCTGCACAAAAGCGATTCTGCGAAGCAATGTGAACACTTCTGTTTCCCAGGCACAGAGAAGGTGCTAGCAGGGAATTCTCTGCCTGCTTTTCCCCAGTGCTCTGCAAGCTCTCCAGGACAACATAAAATCTGGGGCTCTGTGCTTTCTTTCGTTCTGAACAAGTGTTACTGTTTTCTGCACAAAAGCGATTCTGCGAAGCAATGTGAACACTTCTGCTTCCCAGGCACAGAGAAGGTGCTAGCAGGGAATTCTCTGCCTGCTTTTCCCCAGTGCTCTGCAAGCTCTCCAGGACAACATAAAATCTGGGGCTCTGTGCTTTCTTTCGTTCTGAACAAGTGTTATTGTTTTCTGTACAAAAGCGATTCTGCGAAGCAATTTGAACACTTCTGCTTCCCAGGCACAGAGAAGGTGCTAGCAGGGAATTCTCTGCCTGCTTTTCCCCAGTGCTCTGCAAGCTCTCCAGGACAACATAAAATCTGGGGCTCTGTGCTTTCTTTCGTTCTGAACAAGTGTTACTGTTTTCTGCACAAAAGCGATTCTGCGAAGCAATGTGAACACTTCTGCTTCCCAGGCACAGAGAAGGTGCTAGCAGGGAATTCTCTGCCTGCCTTTCCCCAGTGCTCTGCAAGCTCTCCAGGACAACATAAAATCTGGGGCTCTGTGCTTTCTTTCGTTCTGAACAAGTGTTATTGTTTTCTGCACAAAAGCGATTCTGCGAAGCAATGTGAACACTTCTGCTTCCCAGGCACAGAGAAGGTGCTAGCAGGGAATTCTCTGCCTGCCTTTCCCCAGTGCTCTGCAAGCTCTCCAGGACAACATAAAATCTGGGGCTCTGTGCTTTCCTTCGTTCTGAACAAGTGTTATTGTTTTCTGCACAAAAGCGATTCTGCGAAGCAATGTGAACACTTCTGTTTCCCAGGCACAGAGAAGGTGCTAGCAGGGAATTCTCTGCCTGCTTTTCCCCAGTGCTCTGCAAGCTCTCCAGGACAACATAAAATCTGGGGCTCTGTGCTTTCTTTCGTTCTGAACAAGTGTTACTGTTTTCTGCACAAAAGCGATTCTGCGAAGCAATGTGAACACTTCTGCTTCCCAGGCACAGAGAAGGTGCTAGCAGGGAATTCTCTGCCTGCCTTTCCCCAGTGCTCTGCAAGCTCTCCAGGACAACATAAAATCTGGGGCTCTGTGCTTTCTTTCGTTCTGAACAAGTGTTACTGTTTTCTGCACAAAAGCGATTCTGCGAAGCAATGGGAACACTTCTGTTTCCCAGGCACAGAGAAGGTGCTAGCAGGGAATTCTCTGCCTGCTTTTCCCCAGTGCTCTGCAAGCTCTCCAGGACAACATAAAATCTGGGGCTCTGTGCTTTCTTTCGTTCTGAACAAGTGTTATTGTTTTCTGCACAAAAGCGATTCTGCGAAGCAATGTGAACACTTCTGCTTCCCAGGCACAGAGAAGGTGCTAGCAGGGAATTCTCTGCCTGCCTTTCCCCAGTGCTCTGCAAGCTCTCCAGGACAACATAAAATCTGGGGCTCTGTGCTTTCTTTCGTTCTGAACAAGTGTTACTGTTTTCTGCACAAAAGCGATTCTGCGAAGCAATGGGAACACTTCTGTTTCCCAGGCACAGAGAAGGTGCTAGCAGGGAATTCTCTGCCTGCTTTTCCCCAGTGCTCTGCAAGCTCTCCAGGACAACATAAAATCTGGGGCTCTGTGCTTTCTTTCATTCTGAACAAGTGTTACTGTTTTCTGCACAAAAGCGATTCTGCGAAGCAATGTGAAGACTTCTGCTTCCCAGGCACAGAGAAGGTGCTAGCAGGGAATTCTCTGACTGCTTTTCCCCAGTGCTCTGCAAGTTCTCCAGGACAACATAAAATCTGGGGCTCTGTGCTTTCTTTCGTTCTGAACAAGTGTTACTGTTTTCTGCACAAAAGCGATTCTGCGAAGCAATGTGAACAGGCACAAAGAAGGTGCTAGCAGGGAATTCTCTGCCTGCCTTTCCCCACTGCTCTGCAAGCTCTCCAGGACAACAGCAAATCTGGGGCTCTGTGCTTTCTTTCGTTCTGAACAAGCGTTACTGTTTTCTGCACAAAAGCGATTCTGCGAAGCAATGTGAACACTTCTGTTTATCAGGCACAGAGAAGGTGCTAGCAGGGAATTCTCTGCCTGCTTTTCCCCAGTGCTCTGCAAGCTCTCCAGGACAACATAAAATCTGGGGCTCTGTGCTTTCTTTCGTTCTGAACAAGTGTTACTGTTTTCTGCACAAAAGCGATTCTGCGAAGCAATGTGAACACTTCTGCTTCCCAGGCACAGAGAAGGTGCTAGCAGGGAATTCTCTGCCTGCCTTTCCCCAGTGCTCTGCAAGCTCTCCAGGACAACATAAAATCTGGGGCTCTGTGCTTTCCTTCGTTCTGAACAAGTGTTATTGTTTTCTGCACAAAAGCGATTCTGCGAAGCAATGTGAACACTTCTGCTTCCCAGGCACAGAGAAGGTGCTAGCAGGGAATTCTCTGCCTGCCTTTCCCCAGTGCTCTGCAAGCTCTCCAGGACAACATAAAATCTGGGGCTCTGTGCTTTCCTTCGTTCTGAACAAGTGCTACTGTTTTCTGCACAAAAGCGATTCTGCGAAGCAATGTGAACACTTCTGCTTCCCAGGCACAGAGAAGGTGCTAGCAGGGAATTCTCTGCCTGCCTTTCCCCAGTGCTCTGCAAGCTCTCCAGGACAACATAAAATCTGGGGCTCTGTGCTTTCTTTCGTTCTGAACAAGTGTTACTGTTTTCTGCACAAAAGCGATTCTGCGAAGCAATGTGAACACTTCTGCTTCCCAGGCACAGAGAAGGTGCTAGCAGGGAATTCTCTGCCTGCCTTTCCCCAGTGCTCTGCAAGCTCTCCAGGACAACATAAAATCTGGGGCTCTGTGCTTTCTTTCGTTCTGAACAAGTGTTACTGTTTTCTGCACAAAAGCGATTCTGCGAAGCAATTTGAACACTTCTGCTTCCCAGGCACAGAGAAGGTGCTAGCAGGGAATTCTCTGCCTGCTTTTCCCCAGTGCTCTGCAAGCTCTCCAGGACAACATAAAATCTGGGGCTCTGTGCTTTCTTTCATTCTGAACAAGTGTTACTGTTTTCTGCACAAAAGCGATTCTGCGAAGCAATGTGAAGACTTCTGCTTCCCAGGCACAGAGAAGGTGCTAGCAGGGAATTCTCTGACTGCTTTTCCCCAGTGCTCTGCAAGCTCTCCAGGACAACATAAAATCTGGGGCTCTGTGCTTTCTTTCGTTCTGAACAAGTGTTACTGTTTTCTGCACAAAAGCGATTCTGCGAAGCAATGTGAACAGGCACAAAGAAGGTGCTAGCAGGGAATTCTCTGCCTGCCTTTCCCCACTGCTCTGCAAGCTCTCCAGGACAACAGCAAATCTGGGGCTCTGTGCTTTCTTTCGTTCTGAACAAGTGTTACTGTTTTCTGCACAAAAGCGATTCTGCGAAGCAATGTGAACACTTCTGTTTCCCAGGCACAGAGAAGGTGCTAGCAGGGAATTCTCTGCCTGCCTTTCCCCAGTGCTCTGCAAGCTCTCCAGGACAACATAAAATCTGGGGCTCTGTGCTTTCTTTCGTTCTGAACAAGTGTTACTGTTTTCTGCACAAAAGCGATTCTGCGAAGCAATGTGAACACTTCTGCTTCCCAGGCACAGAGAAGGTGCTAGCAGGGAATTCTCTGCCTGCTTTTCCCCAGTGCTCTGCAAGCTCTCCAGGACAACATAAAATCTGGGGCTCTGTGCTTTCTTTCATTCTGAACAAGTGTTATTGTTTTCTGCACAAAAGCGATTCTGCGAAGCAATGTGAAGACTTCTGCTTCCCAGGCACAGAGAAGGTGCTAGCAGGGAATTCTCTGCCTGCTTTTCCCCAGTGCTCTGCAAGCTCTCCAGGACAACATAAAATCTGGGGCTCTGTGCTTTCTTTCGTTCTGAACAAGTGTTACTGTTTTCTGCACAAAAGCGATTCTGCGAAGCAATGTGAACACTTCTGCTTCCCAGGCACAGAGAAGGTGCTAGCAGGGAATTCTCTGCCTGCTTTTCCCCAGTGCTCTGCAAGCTCTCCAGGACAACATAAAATCTGGGGCTCTGTGCTTTCTTTCGTTCTGAACAAGTGTTACTGTTTTCTGCACAAAAGCGATTCTGCGAAGCAATGTGAACACTTCTGCTTCCCAGGCACAGAGAAGGTGCTAGCAGGGAATTCTCTGCCTGCCTTTCCCCAGTGCTCTGCAAGCTCTCCAGGACAACATAAAATCTGGGGCTCTGTGCTTTCTTTCGTTCTGAACAAGTGTTACTGTTTTCTGCACAAAAGCGATTCTGCGAAGCAATGGGAACACTTCTGTTTCCCAGGCACAGAGAAGGTGCTAGCAGGGAATTCTCTGCCTGCTTTTCCCCAGTGCTCTGCAAGCTCTCCAGGACAACATAAAATCTGGGGCTCTGTGCTTTCTTTCATTCTGAACAAGTGTTACTGTTTTCTGCACAAAAGCGATTCTGCGAAGCAATGTGAAGACTTCTGCTTCCCAGGCACAGAGAAGGTGCTAGCAGGGAATTCTCTGCCTGCTTTTCCCCAGTGCTCTGCAAGCTCTCCAGGACAACATAAAATCTGGGGCTCTGTGCTTTCTTTCGTTCTGAACAAGTGTTACTGTTTTCTGCACAAAAGCGATTCTGCGAAGCAATGTGAACAGGCACAAAGAAGGTGCTAGCAGGGAATTCTCTGCCTGCCTTTCCCCAGTGCTCTGCAAGCTCTCCAGGACATCAGCAAATATGGGGCTCTGTGCTTTCTTTCGTTCTGAACAAGTGTTACTGTTTTCTGCACAAAAGTGATTCTGCGAAGCAATGTGAACACTTCTGTTTGTCAGGCACAGAGAAGGTGCTAGCAGGGAATTCTCTGCCTGCTTTTCCCCAGTGCTCTGCAAGCTCTCCAGGACAACATAAAATCTGGGGCTCTGTGCTTTCTTTCGTTCTGAACAAGTGTTACTGTTTTCTGCACAAAAGCGATTCTGCGAAGCAATGTGAACACTTCTGCTTCCCAGGCACAGAGAAGGTGCTAGCAGGGAATTCTCTGCCTGCTTTTCCCCAGTGCTCTGCAAGCTCTCCAGGACTACATAAAATCTGGGGCTCTGTGCTTTCTTTCGTTCTGAACAAGTGTTATTGTTTTCTGCACAAAAGCGATTCTGCGAAGCAATGTGAACACTTCTGCTTCCCAGGCACAGAGAAGGTGCTAGCAGGGAATTCTCTGCCTGCCTTTCCCCAGTGCTCTGCAAGCTCTCCAGGACAACATAAAATCTGGGGCTCTGTGCTTTCCTTCGTTCTGAACAAATGTTACTGTTTTCTGCACAAAAGCGATTCTGCGAAGCAATGTGAACACTTCTGTTTCCCAGGCACAGAGAAGGTGGTAGGAGGGAATTCTCTGCCTGCTTTTCCCCAGTGCTCTGCAAGCTCTCCAGGACAACATAAAATCTGGGGCTCTGTGCTTTCTTTCGTTCTGAACAAGTGTTACTGTT
Organism: Strix uralensis; assembly: GCF_047716275.1. Lineage (NCBI taxonomy): Eukaryota > Metazoa > Chordata > Aves > Strigiformes > Strigidae > Strix > Strix uralensis. Next base: position 836,304 of record NW_027436720.1, on the reverse strand, counting down.
TTCTGCACAAAAGCGATTCTGCGAAGCAATGTGAACACTTCTGCTTCCCAGGCACAGAGAAGGTGCTAGCAGGGAATTCTCTGCCTGCCTTTCCCCAGTGCTCTGCAAGCTCTCCAGGACAACATAAAATCTGGGGCTCTGTGCTTTCTTTCGTTCTGAACAAGTGTTATTGTTTTCTGCACAAAAGCGATTCTGCGAAGCAATGTGAACACTTCTGCTTCCCAGGCACAGAGAAGGTGCTAGCAGGGAATTCTCTGCCTGCCTTTCCCCAGTGCTCTGCAAGCTCTCCAGGACAACATAAAATCTGGGGCTCTGTGCTTTCCTTCGTTCTGAACAAGTGTTACTGTTTTCTGCACAAAAGCGATTCTGCGAAGCAATGGGAACACTTCTGTTTCCCAGGCACAGAGAAGGTGCTAGCAGGGAATTCTCTGCCTGCTTTTCCCCAGTGCTCTGCAAGCTCTCCAGGACAACATAAAATCTGGGGCTCTGTGCTTTCTTTCGTTCTGAACAAGTGTTACTGTTTTCTGCACAAAAGCGATTCTGCGAAGCAATGGGAACACTTCTGTTTCCCAGGCACAGAGAAGGTGCTAGCAGGGAATTCTCTGCCTGCTTTTCCCCAGTGCTCTGCAAGCTCTCCAGGACAACATAAAATCTGGGGCTCTGTGCTTTCTTTCATTCTGAACAAGTGTTACTGTTTTCTGCACAAAAGCGATTCTGCGAAGCAATGTGAAGACTTCTGCTTCCCAGGCACAGAGAAGGTGCTAGCAGGGAATTCTCTGCCTGCTTTTCCCCAGTGCTCTGCAAGCTCTCCAGGACAACATAAAATCTGGGGCTCTGTGCTTTCTTTCGTTCTGAACAAGTGTTACTGTTTTCTGCACAAAAGCGATTCTGCGAAGCAATGTGAACAGGCACAAAGAAGGTGCTAGCAGGGAATTCTCTGCCTGCTTTTCCCCAGTGCTCTGCAAGCTCTCCAGGACAACATAAAATCTGGGGCTCTGTGCTTTCTTTCGTTCTGAACAAGTGTTATTGTTTTCTGCACAAAAGCGATTCTGCGAAGCAATGTGAAGACTTCTGCTTCCCAGTCACAGAGAAGGTGCTAGCAGGGAATTCTCTGCCTGCCTTTCCCCAGTGCTCTGCAAGCTCTCCAGGACAACATAAAATCTGGGGCTCTGTGCTTTCCTTCGTTCTGAACAAGTGTTACTGTTTTCTGCACAAAAGCGATTCTGCGAAGCAATGTGAACACTTCTGCTTCCCAGGCACAGAGAAGGTGCTAGCAGGGAATTCTCTGCCTGCTTTTCCCCAGTGCTCTGCAAGCTCTCCAGGACAACATAAAATCTGGGGCTCTCTGCTTTCTTTCGTTCTGAACAAGTGTTATTGTTTTCTGCACAAAAGCGATTCTGCGAAGCAATGTGAACACTTCTGCTTCCCAGGCACAGAGAAGGTGCTAGCAGGGAATTCTCTGCCTGCCTTTCCCCAGTGCTCTGCAAGCTCTCCAGGACAACATAAAATCTGGGGCTCTGTGCTTTCCTTCGTTCTGAACAAGTGTTATTGTTTTCTGCACAAAAGCGATTCTGCGAAGCAATGTGAACACTTCTGTTTCCCAGGCACAGAGAAGGTGCTAGCAGGGAATTCTCTGCCTGCTTTTCCCCAGTGCTCTGCAAGCTCTCCAGGACAACATAAAATCTGGGGCTCTGTGCTTTCTTTCGTTCTGAACAAGTGTTACTGTTTTCTGCACAAAAGCGATTCTGCGAAGCAATGTGAACACTTCTGTTTCCCAGGCACAGAGAAGGTGCTAGCAGGGAATTCTCTGCCTGCTTTTCCCCAGTGCTCTGCAAGCTCTCCTGGACAACATAAAATCTGGGGCTCTGTGCTTTCTTTCATTCTGAACAAGTGTTACTGTTTTCTGCACAAAAGCGATTCTGCGAAGCAATGTGAACACTTCTGCTTCCCAGGCACAGAGAAGGTGCTAGCAGGGAATTCTCTGCCTGCTTTTCCCCAGTGCTCTGCAAGCTCTCCAGGACAACATAAAATCTGGGGCTCTGTGCTTTCTTTCGTTCTGAACAAGTGTTACTGTTTTCTGCACAAAAGCGATTCTGCGAAGCAATTTGAACACTTCTGCTTCCCAGGCACAGAGAAGGTGCTAGCAGGGAATTCTCTGCCTGCTTTTCCCCAGTGCTCTGCAAGCTCTCCTGGACAACATAAAATCTGGGGCTCTGTGCTTTCTTTCGTTCTGAACAAGTGTTACTGTTTTCTGCACAAAAGCGATTCTGCGAAGCAATGGGAACACTTCTGTTTCCCAGGCACAGAGAAGGTGCTAGCAGGGAATTCTCTGCCTGCCTTTCCCCAGTGCTCTGCAAGCTCTCCAGGACAACATAAAATCTGGGGCTCTGTGCTTTCTTTCGTTCTGAACAAGTGTTATTGTTTTCTGCACAAAAGCGATTCTGCGAAGCAATGTGAAGACTTCTGCTTCCCAGGCACAGAGAAGGTGCTAGCAGGGAATTCTCTGCCTGCCTTTCCCCAGTGCTCTGCAAGCTCTCCAGGACAACATAAAATCTGGGGCTCTGTGCTTTCCTTCGTTCTGAACAAGTGTTACTGTTTTCTGCACAAAAGCGATTCTGCGAAGCAATGTGAACACTTCTGCTTCCCAGGCACAGAGAAGGTGCTAGCAGGGAATTCTCTGCCTGCTTTTCCCCAGTGCTCTGCAAGCTCTCCAGGACAACATAAAATCTGGGGCTCTGTGCTTTCTTTCGTTCTGAACAAGTGTTATTGTTTTCTGCACAAAAGCGATTCTGCGAAGCAATGTGAACACTTCTGCTTCCCAGGCACAGAGAAGGTGCTAGCAGGGAATTCTCTGCCTGCCTTTCCCCAGTGCTCTGCAAGCTCTCCAGGACAACATAAAATCTGGGGCTCTGTGCTTTCCTTCGTTCTGAACAAGTGTTACTGTTTTCTGCACAAAAGCGATTCTGCGAAGCAATGTGAACACTTCTGCTTCCCAGGCACAGAGAAGGTGCTAGCAGGGAATTCTCTGCCTGCCTTTCCCCAGTGCTCTGCAAGCTCTCCAGGACAACATAAAATCTGGGGCTCTGTGCTTTCCTTCGTTCTGAACAAGTGTTACTGTTTTCTGCACAAAAGCGATTCTGCGAAGCAATGTGAACACTTCTGTTTCCCAGGCACAGAGAAGGTGCTAGCAGGGAATTCTCTGCCTGCTTTTCCCCAGTGCTCTGCAAGCTCTCCAGGACAACATAAAATCTGGGGCTCTGTGCTTTCTTTCGTTCTGAACAAGTGTTACTGTTTTCTGCACAAAAGCGATTCTGCGAAGCAATGTGAACACTTCTGTTTCCCAGGCACAGAGAAGGTGCTAGCAGGGAATTCTCTGCCTGCTTTTCCCCAGTGCTCTGCAAGCTCTCCTGGACAACATAAAATCTGGGGCTCTGTGCTTTCTTTCATTCTGAACAAGTGTTACTGTTTTCTGCACAAAAGCGATTCTGCGAAGCAATGTGAAGACTTCTGCTTCCCAGGCACAGAGAAGGTGCTAGCAGGGAATTCTCTGCCTGCTTTTCCCCAGTGCTCTGCAAGCTCTCCTGGACAACATAAAATCTGGGGCTCTGTGCTTTCTTTCATTCTGAACAAGTGTTACTGTTTTCTGCACAAAAGCGATTCTGCGAAGCAATGTGAACACTTCTGCTTCCCAGGCACAGAGAAGGTGCTAGCAGGGAATTCTCTGCCTGCTTTTCCCCAGTGCTCTGCAAGCTCTCCAGGACAACATAAAATCTGGGGCTCTGTGCTTTCTTTCGTTCTGAACAAGTGTTACTGTTTTCTGCACAAAAGCGATTCTGCGAAGCAATTTGAACACTTCTGCTTCCCAGGCACAGAGAAGGTGCTAGCAGGGAATTCTCTGCCTGCTTTTCCCCAGTGCTCTGCAAGCTCTCCAGGACAACATAAAATCTGGGGCTCTGTGCTTTCTTTCGTTCTGAACAAGTGTTACTGTTTTCTGCACAAAAGCGATTCTGCGAAGCAATGGGAACACTTCTGTTTCCCAGGCACAGAGAAGGTGCTAGCAGGGAATTCTCTGCCTGCCTTTCCCCAGTGCTCTGCAAGCTCTCCTGGACAACATAAAATCTGGGGCTCTGTGCTTTCTTTCATTCTGAACAAGTGTTACTGTTTTCTGCACAAAAGCGATTCTGCGAAGCAATGTGAACACTTCTGCTTCCCAGGCACAGAGAAGGTGCTAGCAGGGAATTCTCTGCCTGCTTTTCCCCAGTGCTCTGCAAGCTCTCCTGGACAACATAAAATCTGGGGCTCTGTGCTTTCTTTCATTCTGAACAAGTGTTACTGTTTTCTGCACAAAAGCGATTCTGCGAAGCAATGTGAAGACTTCTGCTTCCCAGGCACAGAGAAGGTGCTAGCAGGGAATTCTCTGCCTGCTTTTCCCCAGTGCTCTGCAAGCTCTCCAGGACAACATAAAATCTGGGGCTCTGTGCTTTCTTTCGTTCTGAACAAGTGTTACTGTTTTCTGCACAAAAGCGATTCTGCGAAGCAATTTGAACACTTCTGCTTCCCAGGCACAGAGAAGGTGCTAGCAGGGAATTCTCTGCCTGCTTTTCCCCAGTGCTCTGCAAGCTCTCCAGGACAACATAAAATCTGGGGCTCTGTGCTTTCTTTCGTTCTGAACAAGTGTTACTGTTTTCTGCACAAAAGCGATTCTGCGAAGCAATGTGAACACTTCTGCTTCCCAGGCACAGAGAAGGTGGTAGCAGGGAATTCTCTGCCTGCTTTTCCCCAGTGCTCTGCAAGCTCTCCAGGACAACATAAAATCTGGGGCTCTGTGCTTTCTTTCGTTCTGAACAAGTGTTACTGTTTTCTGCACAAAAGCGATTCTGCGAAGCAATGTGAACACTTCTGCTTCCCAGGCACAGAGAAGGTGCTAGCAGGGAATTCTCTGCCTGCCTTTCCCCAGTGCTCTGCAAGCTCTCCAGGACAACATAAAATCTGGGGCTCTGTGCTTTCCTTCGTTCTGAACAAGTGTTACTGTTTTCTGCACAAAAGCGATTCTGCGAAGCAATTTGAACACTTCTGCTTCCCAGGCACAGAGAAGGTGCTAGCAGGGAATTCTCTGCCTGCTTTTCCCCAGTGCTCTGCAAGCTCTCCAGGACAACATAAAATCTGGGGCTCTGTGCTTTCTTTCGTTCTGAACAAGTGTTATTGTTTTCTGCACAAAAGCGATTCTGCGAAGCAATGTGAACACTTCTGCTTCCCAGGCACAGAGAAGGTGCTAGCAGGGAATTCTCTGCCTGCCTTTCCCCAGTGCTCTGCAAGCTCTCCAGGACAACATAAAATCTGGGGCTCTGTGCTTTCCTTCGTTCTGAACAACTGTTACTGTTTTCTGCACAAAAGCGATTCTGCGAAGCAATGTGAACACTTCTGCTTCCCAGGCACAGAGAAGGTGCTAGCAGGGAATTCTCTGCCTGCCTTTCCCCAGTGCTCTGCAAGCTCTCCAGGACAACATAAAATCTGGGGCTCTGTGCTTTCTTTCGTTCTGAACAAGTGTTACTGTTTTCTGCACAAAAGCGATTCTGCGAAGCAATGGGAACACTTCTGTTTCCCAGGCACAGAGAAGGTGCTAGCAGGGAATTCTCTGCCTGCTTTTCCCCAGTGCTCTGCAAGCTCTCCAGGACAACATAAAATCTGGGGCTCTGTGCTTTCTTTCATTCTGAACAAGTGTTACTGTTTTCTGCACAAAAGCGATTCTGCGAAGCAATGTGAACACTTCTGTTTCCCAGGCACAGAGAAGGTGGTAGCAGGGAATTCTCTGCCTGCTTTTCCCCAGTGCTCTGCAAGCTCTCCAGGACAACATAAAATCTGGGGCTCTGTGCTTTCTTTCGTTCTGAACAAGTGTTACTGTTTTCTGCACAAAAGCGATTCTGCGAAGCAATGTGAACACTTCTGCTTCCCAGGCACAGAGAAGGTGCTAGCAGGGAATTCTCTGCCTGCCTTTCCCCAGTGCTCTGCAAGCTCTCCAGGACAACATAAAATCTGGGGCTCTGTGCTTTCTTTCGTTCTGAACAAGTGTTATTGTTTTCTGCACAAAAGCGATTCTGCGAAGCAATGTGAACACTTCTGCTTCCCAGGCACAGAGAAGGTGCTAGCAGGGAATTCTCTGCCTGCCTTTCCCCAGTGCTCTGCAAGCTCTCCAGGACAACATAAAATCTGGGGCTCTGTGCTTTCCTTCGTTCTGAACAAGTGTTACTGTTTTCTGCACAAAAGCGATTCTGCGAAGCAATGGGAACACTTCTGTTTCCCAGGCACAGAGAAGGTGGTAGCAGGGAATTCTCTGCCTGCTTTTCCCCAGTGCTCTGCAAGCTCTCCAGGACAACATAAAATCTGGGGCTCTGTGCTTTCCTTCGTTCTGAACAAGTGTTACTGTTTTCTGCACAAAAGCGATTCTGCGAAGCAATGGGAACACTTCTGCTTCCCAGGCACAGAGAAGGTGCTAGCAGGGAATTCTCTGCCTGCTTTTCCCCAGTGCTCTGCAAGCTCTCCAGGACAACATAAAATCTGGGGCTCTGTGCTTTCTTTCGTTCTGAACAAGTGTTACTGTTTTCTGCACAAAAGCGATTCTGCGAAGCAATGTGAACAGGCACAAAGAAGGTGCTAGCAGGGAATTCTCTGCCTGCTTTTCCCCAGTGCTCTGCAAGCTCTCCAGGACAACATAAAATCTGGGGCTCTGTGCTTTCTTTCGTTCTGAACAAGTGTTATTGTTTTCTGCACAAAAGCGATTCTGCGAAGCAATGTGAAGACTTCTGCTTCCCAGTCACAGAGAAGGTGCTAGCAGGGAATTCTCTGCCTGCCTTTCCCCAGTGCTCTGCAAGCTCTCCAGGACAACATAAAATCTGGGGCTCTGTGCTTTCTTTCGTTCTGAACAAGTGTTACTGTTTTCTGCACAAAAGCGATTCTGCGAAGCAATGTGAACACTTCTGCTTCCCAGGCACAGAGAAGGTGCTAGCAGGGAATTCTCTGCCTGCTTTTCCCCAGTGCTCTGCAAGCTCTCCAGGACAACATAAAATCTGGGGCTCTGTGCTTTCCTTCGTTCTGAACAAGTGTTACTGTTTTCTGCACAAAAGCGATTCTGCGAAGCAATGTGAACACTTCTGTTTCCCAGGCACAGAGAAGGTGCTAGCAGGGAATTCTCTGCCTGCTTTTCCCCAGTGCTCTGCAAGCTCTCCAGGACAACATAAAATCTGGGGCTCTGTGCTTTCTTTCGTTCTGAACAAGTGTTACTGTTTTCTGCACAAAAGCGATTCTGCGAAGCAATGTGAACACTTCTGCTTCCCAGGCACAGAGAAGGTGCTAGCAGGGAATTCTCTGCCTGCTTTTCCCCAGTGCTCTGCAAGCTCTCCAGGACAACATAAAATCTGGGGCTCTGTGCTTTCTTTCGTTCTGAACAAGTGTTACTGTTTTCTGCACAAAAGCGATTCTGCGAAGCAATGTGAACAGGCACAAAGAAGGTGCTAGCAGGGAATTCTCTGCCTGCCTTTCCCCAGTGCTCTGCAAGCTCTCCAGGACAACATAAAATCTGGGGCTCTGTGCTTTCTTTCGTTCTGAACAAGTGTTACTGTTTTCTGCACAAAAGCGATTCTGCGAAGCAATGTGAACAGGCACAAAGAAGGTGCTAGCAGGGAATTCTCTGCCTGCTTTTCCCCAGTGCTCTGCAAGCTCTCCAGGACAACATAAAATCTGGGGCTCTGTGCTTTCTTTCGTTCTGAACAAGTGTTATTGTTTTCTGCACAAAAGCGATTCTGCGAAGCAATGTGAACACTTCTGCTTCCCAGGCACAGAGAAGGTGCTAGCAGGGAATTCTCTGCCTGCTTTTCCCCAGTGCTCTGCAAGCTCTCCAGGACAACATAAAATCTGGGGCTCTCTGCTTTCTTTCGTTCTGAACAAGTGTTACTGTTTTCTGCACAAAAGCGATTCTGCGAAGCAATGTGAACACTTCTGCTTCCCAGGCACAGAGAAGGTGCTAGCAGGGAATTCTCTGCCTGCTTTTCCCCAGTGCTCTGCAAGCTCTCCAGGACAACATAAAATCTGGGGCTCTGTGCTTTCCTTCGTTCTGAACAAGTGTTACTGTTTTCTGCACAAAAGCGATTCTGCGAAGCAATGGGAACACTTCTGTTTCCCAGGCACAGAGAAGGTGCTAGCAGGGAATTCTCTGCCTGCTTTTCCCCAGTGCTCTGCAAGCTCTCCAGGACAACATAAAATCTGGGGCTCTGTGCTTTCTTTCGTTCTGAACAAGTGTTACTGTTTTCTGCACAAAAGCGATTCTGCGAAGCAATGGGAACACTTCTGTTTCCCAGGCACAGAGAAGGTGCTAGCAGGGAATTCTCTGCCTGCTTTTCCCCAGTGCTCTGCAAGCTCTCCAGGACAACATAAAATCTGGGGCTCTGTGCTTTCTTTCATTCTGAACAAGTGTTACTGTTTTCTGCACAAAAGCGATTCTGCGAAGCAATGTGAAGACTTCTGCTTCCCAGGCACAGAGAAGGTGCTAGCAGGGAATTCTCTGCCTGCTTTTCCCCAGTGCTCTGCAAGCTCTCCAGGACAACATAAAATCTGGGGCTCTGTGCTTTCTTTCGTTCTGAACAAGTGTTACTGTTTTCTGCACAAAAGCGATTCTGCGAAGCAATGTGAACAGGCACAAAGAAGGTGCTAGCAGGGAATTCTCTGCCTGCTTTTCCCCAGTGCTCTGCAAGCTCTCCAGGACAACATAAAATCTGGGGCTCTGTGCTTTCTTTCGTTCTGAACAAGTGTTATTGTTTTCTGCACAAAAGCGATTCTGCGAAGCAATGTGAAGACTTCTGCTTCCCAGTCACAGAGAAGGTGCTAGCAGGGAATTCTCTGCCTGCCTTTCCCCAGTGCTCTGCAAGCTCTCCAGGACAACATAAAATCTGGGGCTCTGTGCTTTCCTTCGTTCTGAACAAGTGTTACTGTTTTCTGCACAAAAGCGATTCTGCGAAGCAATGTGAACACTTCTGCTTCCCAGGCACAGAGAAGGTGGTAGCAGGGAATTCTCTGCCTGCTTTTCCCCAGTGCTCTGCAAGCTCTCCAGGACAACATAAAATCTGGGGCTCTCTGCTTTCTTTCGTTCTGAACAAGTGTTATTGTTTTCTGCACAAAAGCGATTCTGCGAAGCAATGTGAACACTTCTGCTTCCCAGGCACAGAGAAGGTGCTAGCAGGGAATTCTCTGCCTGCCTTTCCCCAGTGCTCTGCAAGCTCTCCAGGACAACATAAAATCTGGGGCTCTGTGCTTTCCTTCGTTCTGAACAAGTGTTACTGTTTTCTGCACAAAAGCGATTCTGCGAAGCAATGTGAACACTTCTGTTTCCCAGGCACAGAGAAGGTGCTAGCAGGGAATTCTCTGCCTGCTTTTCCCCAGTGCTCTGCAAGCTCTCCAGGACAACATAAAATCTGGGGCTCTGTGCTTTCTTTCGTTCTGAACAAGTGTTACTGTTTTCTGCACAAAAGCGATTCTGCGAAGCAATGTGAACACTTCTGTTTCCCAGGCACAGAGAAGGTGCTAGCAGGGAATTCTCTGCCTGCTTTTCCCCAGTGCTCTGCAAGCTCTCCAGGACAACATAAAATCTGGGGCTCTGTGCTTTCTTTCGTTCTGAACAAGTGTTATTGTTTTCTGCACAAAAGCGATTCTGCGAAGCAATGTGAAGACTTCTGCTTCCCAGTCACAGAGAAGGTGCTAGCAGGGAATTCTCTGCCTGCCTTTCCCCAGTGCTCTGCAAGCTCTCCAGGACAACATAAAATCTGGGGCTCTGTGCTTTCCTTCGTTCTGAACAAGTGTTACTGTTTTCTGCACAAAAGCGATTCTGCGAAGCAATGTGAACACTTCTGCTTCCCAGGCACAGAGAAGGTGCTAGCAGGGAATTCTCTGCCTGCTTTTCCCCAGTGCTCTGCAAGCTCTCCAGGACAACATAAAATCTGGGGCTCTGTGCTTTCCTTCGTTCTGAACAAGTGTTACTGTTTTCTGCACAAAAGCGATTCTGCGAAGCAATGTGAACACTTCTGTTTCCCAGGCACAGAGAAGGTGCTAGCAGGGAATTCTCTGCCTGCTTTTCCCCAGTGCTCTGCAAGCTCTCCAGGACAACATAAAATCTGGGGCTCTGTGCTTTCTTTCGTTCTGAACAAGTGTTACTGTTTTCTGCACAAAAGCGATTCTGCGAAGCAATGTGAACACTTCTGCTTCCCAGGCACAGAGAAGGTGCTAGCAGGGAATTCTCTGCCTGCTTTTCCCCAGTGCTCTGCAAGCTCTCCAGGACAACATAAAATCTGGGGCTCTGTGCTTTCTTTCATTCTGAACAAGTGTTACTGTTTTCTGCACAAAAGCGATTCTGCGAAGCAATGTGAAGACTTCTGCTTCCCAGGCACAGAGAAGGTGCTAGCAGGGAATTCTCTGCCTGCCTTTCCCCAGTGCTCTGCAAGCTCTCCAGGACAACATAAAATCTGGGGCTCTGTGCTTTCTTTCGTTCTGAACAAGTGTTACTGTTTTCTGCACAAAAGCGATTCTGCGAAGCAATGTGAACAGGCACAGAGAAGGTGCTAGCAGGGAATTCTCTGCCTGCTTTTCCCCAGTGCTCTGCAAGCTCTCCAGGACAACATAAAATCTGGGGCTCTGTGCTTTCTTTCGTTCTGAACAAGTGTTATTGTTTTCTGCACAAAAGCGATTCTGCGAAGCAATGTGAACACTTCTGCTTCCCAGGCACAGAGAAGGTGCTAGCAGGGAATTCTCTGCCTGCTTTTCCCCAGTGCTCTGCAAGCTCTCCAGGACAACATAAAATCTGGGGCTCTCTGCTTTCTTTCGTTCTGAACAAGTGTTATTGTTTTCTGCACAAAAGCGATTCTGCGAAGCAATGTGAACACTTCTGCTTCCCAGGCACAGAGAAGGTGCTAGCAGGGAATTCTCTGCCTGCCTTTCCCCAGTGCTCTGCAAGCTCTCCAGGACAACATAAAATCTGGGGCTCTGTGCTTTCCTTCGTTCTGAACAAGTGTTACTGTTTTCTGCACAAAAGCGATTCTGCGAAGCAATGGGAACACTTCTGTTTCCCAGGCACAGAGAAGGTGCTAGCAGGGAATTCTCTGCCTGCTTTTCCCCAGTGCTCTGCAAGCTCTCCAGGACAACATAAAATCTGGGGCTCTGTGCTTTCTTTCGTTCTGAACAAGTGTTACTGTTTTCTGCACAAAAGCGATTCTGCGAAGCAATGGGAACACTTCTGTTTCCCAGGCACAGAGAAGGTGCTAGCAGGGAATTCTCTGCCTGCTTTTCCCCAGTGCTCTGCAAGCTCTCCAGGACAACATAAAATCTGGGGCTCTGTGCTTTCTTTCATTCTGAACAAGTGTTACTGTTTTCTGCACAAAAGCGATTCTGCGAAGCAATGTGAAGACTTCTGCTTCCCAGGCACAGAGAAGGTGCTAGCAGGGAATTCTCTGCCTGCTTTTCCCCAGTGCTCTGCAAGCTCTCCAGGACAACATAAAATCTGGGGCTCTGTGCTTTCTTTCGTTCTGAACAAGTGTTACTGTTTTCTGCACAAAAGCGATTCTGCGAAGCAATGTGAACAGGCACAAAGAAGGTGCTAGCAGGGAATTCTCTGCCTGCTTTTCCCCAGTGCTCTGCAAGCTCTCCAGGTCAACATAAAATCTGGGGCTCTGTGCTTTCTTTCGTTCTGAACAAGTGTTATTGTTTTCTGCACAAAAGCGATTCTGCGAAGCAATGTGAAGACTTCTGCTTCCCAGTCACAGAGAAGGTGCTAGCAGGGAATTCTCTGCCTGCCTTTCCCCAGTGCTCTGCAAGCTCTCCAGGACAACATAAAATCTGGGGCTCTGTGCTTTCCTTCGTTCTGAACAAGTGTTACTGTTTTCTGCACAAAAGCGATTCTGCGAAGCAATGTGAACACTTCTGCTTCCCAGGCACAGAGAAGGTGGTAGCAGGGAATTCTCTGCCTGCTTTTCCCCAGTGCTCTGCAAGCTCTCCAGGACAACATAAAATCTGGGGCTCTCTGCTTTCTTTCGTTCTGAACAAGTGTTATTGTTTTCTGCACAAAAGCGATTCTGCGAAGCAATGTGAACACTTCTGCTTCCCAGGCACAGAGAAGGTGCTAGCAGGGAATTCTCTGCCTGCCTTTCCCCAGTGCTCTGCAAGCTCTCCAGGACAACATAAAATCTGGGGCTCTGTGCTTTCCTTCGTTCTGAACAAGTGTTACTGTTTTCTGCACAAAAGCGATTCTGCGAAGCAATGTGAACACTTCTGTTTCCCAGGCACAGAGAAGGTGCTAGCAGGGAATTCTCTGCCTGCTTTTCCCCAGTGCTCTGCAAGCTCTCCAGGACAACATAAAATCTGGGGCTCTGTGCTTTCTTTCGTTCTGAACAAGTGTTACTGTTTTCTGCACAAAAGCGATTCTGCGAAGCAATGTGAACACTTCTGTTTCCCAGGCACAGAGAAGGTGCTAGCAGGGAATTCTCTGCCTGCTTTTCCCCAGTGCTCTGCAAGCTCTCCTGGACAACATAAAATCTGGGGCTCTGTGCTTTCTTTCATTCTGAACAAGTGTTACTGTTTTCTGCACAAAAGCGATTCTGCGAAGCAATGTGAACACTTCTGCTTCCCAGGCACAGAGAAGGTGCTAGCAGGGAATTCTCTGCCTGCTTTTCCCCAGTGCTCTGCAAGCTCTCCAGGACAACATAAAATCTGGGGCTCTGTGCTTTCTTTCGTTCTGAACAAGTGTTACTGTTTTCTGCACAAAAGCGATTCTGCGAAGCAATTTGAACACTTCTGCTTCCCAGGCACAGAGAAGGTGCTAGCAGGGAATTCTCTGCCTGCTTTTCCCCAGTGCTCTGCAAGCTCTCCAGGACAACATAAAATCTGGGGCTCTGTGCTTTCTTTCGTTCTGAACAAGTGTTACTGTTTTCTGCACAAAAGCGATTCTGCGAAGCAATGGGAACACTTCTGTTTCCCAGGCACAGAGAAGGTGCTAGCAGGGAATTCTCTGCCTGCCTTTCCCCAGTGCTCTGCAAGCTCTCCAGGACAACATAAAATCTGGGGCTCTGTGCTTTCTTTCGTTCTGAACAAGTGTTATTGTTTTCTGCACAAAAGCGATTCTGCGAAGCAATGTGAACACTTCTGCTTCCCAGGCACAGAGAAGGTGCTAGCAGGGAATTCTCTGCCTGCCTTTCCCCAGTGCTCTGCAAGCTCTCCAGGACAACATAAAATCTGGGGCTCTGTGCTTTCCTTCGTTCTGAACAAGTGTTACTGTTTTCTGCACAAAAGCGATTCTGCGAAGCAATTTGAACACTTCTGCTTCCCAGGCACAGAGAAGGTGCTAGCAGGGAATTCTCTGCCTGCTTTTCCCCAGTGCTCTGCAAGCTCTCCAGGACAACATAAAATCTGGGGCTCTGTGCTTTCTTTCGTTCTGAACAAGTGTTATTGTTTTCTGCACAAAAGCGATTCTGCGAAGCAATGTGAACACTTCTGCTTCCCAGGCACAGAGAAGGTGCTAGCAGGGAATTCTCTGCCTGCTTTTCCCCAGTGCTCTGCAAGCTCTCCAGGACAACATAAAATCTGGGGCTCTCTGCTTTCTTTCGTTCTGAACAAGTGTTATTGTTTTCTGCACAAAAGCGATTCTGCGAAGCAATGTGAACACTTCTGCTTCCCAGGCACAGAGAAGGTGCTAGCAGGGAATTCTCTGCCTGCCTTTCCCCAGTGCTCTGCAAGCTCTCCAGGACAACATAAAATCTGGGGCTCTGTGCTTTCCTTCGTTCTGAACAAGTGTTACTGTTTTCTGCACAAAAGCGATTCTGCGAAGCAATGTGAACACTTCTGTTTCCCAGGCACAGAGAAGGTGCTAGCAGGGAATTCTCTGCCTGCTTTTCCCCAGTGCTCTGCAAGCTCTCCAGGACAACATAAAATCTGGGGCTCTGTGCTTTCTTTCGTTCTGAACAAGTGTTACTGTTTTCTGCACAAAAGCGATTCTGCGAAGCAATGTGAACACTTCTGTTTCCCAGGCACAGAGAAGGTGCTAGCAGGGAATTCTCTGCCTGCTTTTCCCCAGTGCTCTGCAAGCTCTCCTGGACAACATAAAATCTGGGGCTCTGTGCTTTCTTTCATTCTGAACAAGTGTTACTGTTTTCTGCACAAAAGCGATTCTGCGAAGCAATGTGAACACTTCTGCTTCCCAGGCACAGAGAAGGTGCTAGCAGGGAATTCTCTGCCTGCTTTTCCCCAGTGCTCTGCAAGCTCTCCAGGACAACATAAAATCTGGGGCTCTGTGCTTTCTTTCGTTCTGAACAAGTGTTACTGTTTTCTGCACAAAAGCGATTCTGCGAAGCAATTTGAACACTTCTGCTTCCCAGGCACAGAGAAGGTGCTAGCAGGGAATTCTCTGCCTGCTTTTCCCCAGTGCTCTGCAAGCTCTCCAGGACAACATAAAATCTGGGGCTCTGTGCTTTCTTTCGTTCTGAATAAGTGTTACTGTTTTCTGCACAAAAGCGATTCTGCGAAGCAATGTGAACACTTCTGCTTCCCAGGCACAGAGAAGGTGCTAGCAGGGAATTCTCTGCCTGCCTTTCCCCAGTGCTCTGCAAGCTCTCCAGGACAACATAAAATCTGGGGCTCTGTGCTTTCTTTCGTTCTGAACAAGTGTTATTGTTTTCTGCACAAAAGCGATTCTGCGAAGCAATGTGAAGACTTCTGCTTCCCAGGCACAGAGAAGGTGCTAGCAGGGAATTCTCTGCCTGCCTTTCCCCAGTGCTCTGCAAGCTCTCCAGGACAACATAAAATCTGGGGCTCTGTGCTTTCCTTCGTTCTGAACAAGTGTTACTGTTTTCTGCACAAAAGCGATTCTGCGAAGCAATGTGAACACTTCTGCTTCCCAGGCACAGAGAAGGTGCTAGCAGGGAATTCTCTGCCTGCTTTTCCCCAGTGCTCTGCAAGCTCTCCAGGACAACATAAAATCTGGGGCTCTGTGCTTTCTTTCGTTCTGAACAAGTGTTATTGTTTTCTGCACAAAAGCGATTCTGCGAAGCAATGTGAACACTTCTGCTTCCCAGGCACAGAGAAGGTGCTAGCAGGGAATTCTCTGCCTGCCTTTCCCCAGTGCTCTGCAAGCTCTCCAGGACAACATAAAATCTGGGGCTCTGTGCTTTCCTTCGTTCTGAACAAGTGTTACTGTTTTCTGCACAAAAGCGATTCTGCGAAGCAATGTGAACACTTCTGCTTCCCAGGCACAGAGAAGGTGCTAGCAGGGAATTCTCTGCCTGCCTTTCCCCAGTGCTCTGCAAGCTCTCCAGGACAACATAAAATCTGGGGCTCTGTGCTTTCCTTCGTTCTGAACAAGTGTTACTGTTTTCTGCACAAAAGCGATTCTGCGAAGCAATGTGAACACTTCTGTTTCCCAGGCACAGAGAAGGTGCTAGCAGGGAATTCTCTGCCTGCTTTTCCCCAGTGCTCTGCAAGCTCTCCAGGACAACATAAAATCTGGGGCTCTGTGCTTTCTTTCGTTCTGAACAAGTGTTACTGTTTTCTGCACAAAAGCGATTCTGCGAAGCAATGTGAACACTTCTGTTTCCCAGGCACAGAGAAGGTGCTAGCAGGGAATTCTCTGCCTGCTTTTCCCCAGTGCTCTGCAAGCTCTCCTGGACAACATAAAATCTGGGGCTCTGTGCTTTCTTTCATTCTGAACAAGTGTTACTGTTTTCTGCACAAAAGCGATTCTGCGAAGCAATGTGAACACTTCTGCTTCCCAGGCACAGAGAAGGTGCTAGCAGGGAATTCTCTGCCTGCTTTTCCCCAGTGCTCTGCAAGCTCTCCAGGACAACATAAAATCTGGGGCTCTGTGCTTTCTTTCGTTCTGAACAAGTGTTACTGTTTTCTGCACAAAAGCGATTCTGCGAAGCAATTTGAACACTTCTGCTTCCCAGGCACAGAGAAGGTGCTAGCAGGGAATTCTCTGCCTGCTTTTCCCCAGTGCTCTGCAAGCTCTCCAGGACAACATAAAATCTGGGGCTCTGTGCTTTCTTTCGTTCTGAACAAGTGTTACTGTTTTCTGCACAAAAGCGATTCTGCGAAGCAATGTGAACACTTCTGCTTCCCAGGCACAGAGAAGGTGCTAGCAGGGAATTCTCTGCCTGCCTTTCCCCAGTGCTCTGCAAGCTCTCCAGGACAACATAAAATCTGGGGCTCTGTGCTTTCTTTCGTTCTGAACAAGTGTTATTGTTTTCTGCACAAAAGCGATTCTGCGAAGCAATGTGAAGACTTCTGCTTCCCAGGCACAGAGAAGGTGCTAGCAGGGAATTCTCTGCCTGCCTTTCCCCAGTGCTCTGCAAGCTCTCCAGGACAACATAAAATCTGGGGCTCTGTGCTTTCCTTCGTTCTGAACAAGTGTTACTGTTTTCTGCACAAAAGCGATTCTGCGAAGCAATTTGAACACTTCTGCTTCCCAGGCACAGAGAAGGTGCTAGCAGGGAATTCTCTGCCTGCTTTTCCCCAGTGCTCTGCAAGCTCTCCAGGACAACATAAAATCTGGGGCTCTGTGCTTTCTTTCGTTCTGAACAAGTGTTATTGTTTTCTGCACAAAAGCGATTCTGCGAAGCAATGTGAACACTTCTGCTTCCCAGGCACAGAGAAGGTGCTAGCAGGGAATTCTCTGCCTGCCTTTCCCCAGTGCTCTGCAAGCTCTCCAGGACAACATAAAATCTGGGGCTCTGTGCTTTCCTTCGTTCTGAACAAGTGTTACTGTTTTCTGCACAAAAGCGATTCTGCGAAGCAATGTGAAGACTTCTGCTTCCCAGGCACAGAGAAGGTGCTAGCAGGGAATTCTCTGCCTGCCTTTCCCCAGTGCTCTGCAAGCTCTCCAGGACAACATAAAATCTGGGGCTCTGTGCTTTCCTTCGTTCTGAACAAGTGTTACTGTTTTCTGCACAAAAGCGATTCTGCGAAGCAATGTGAACACTTCTGCTTCCCAGGCACAGAGAAGGTGCTAGCAGGGAATTCTCTGCCTGCTTTTCCCCAGTGCTCTGCAAGCTCTCCAGGACAACATAAAATCTGGGGCTCTGTGCTTTCTTTCGTTCTGAACAAGTGTTACTGTTTTCTGCACAAAAGCGATTCTGCGAAGCAATGGGAACACTTCTGTTTCCCAGGCACAGAGAAGGTGCTAGCAGGGAATTCTCTGCCTGCCTTTCCCCAGTGCTCTGCAAGCTCTCCAGGACAACATAAAATCTGGGGCTCTGTGCTTTCTTTCGTTCTGAACAAGTGTTATTGTTTTCTGCACAAAAGCGATTCTGCGAAGCAATGTGAACACTTCTGCTTCCCAGGCACAGAGAAGGTGCTAGCAGGGAATTCTCTGCCTGCCTTTCCCCAGTGCTCTGCAAGCTCTCCAGGACAACATAAAATCTGGGGCTCTGTGCTTTCCTTCGTTCTGAACAAGTGTTACTGTTTTCTGCACAAAAGCGATTCTGCGAAGCAATTTGAACACTTCTGCTTCCCAGGCACAGAGAAGGTGCTAGCAGGGAATTCTCTGCCTGCTTTTCCCCAGTGCTCTGCAAGCTCTCCAGGACAACATAAAATCTGGGGCTCTGTGCTTTCTTTCGTTCTGAACAAGTGTTATTGTTTTCTGCACAAAAGCGATTCTGCGAAGCAATGTGAACACTTCTGCTTCCCAGGCACAGAGAAGGTGCTAGCAGGGAATTCTCTGCCTGCTTTTCCCCAGTGCTCTGCAAGCTCTCCAGGACAACATAAAATCTGGGGCTCTCTGCTTTCTTTCGTTCTGAACAAGTGTTATTGTTTTCTGCACAAAAGCGATTCTGCGAAGCAATGTGAACACTTCTGCTTCCCAGGCACAGAGAAGGTGCTAGCAGGGAATTCTCTGCCTGCCTTTCCCCAGTGCTCTGCAAGCTCTCCAGGACAACATAAAATCTGGGGCTCTGTGCTTTCCTTCGTTCTGAACAAGTGTTACTGTTTTCTGCACAAAAGCGATTCTGCGAAGCAATGTGAACACTTCTGTTTCCCAGGCACAGAGAAGGTGCTAGCAGGGAATTCTCTGCCTGCTTTTCCCCAGTGCTCTGCAAGCTCTCCAGGACAACATAAAATCTGGGGCTCTGTGCTTTCTTTCGTTCTGAACAAGTGTTACTGTTTTCTGCACAAAAGCGATTCTGCGAAGCAATGTGAACACTTCTGTTTCCCAGGCACAGAGAAGGTGCTAGCAGGGAATTCTCTGCCTGCTTTTCCCCAGTGCTCTGCAAGCTCTCCTGGACAACATAAAATCTGGGGCTCTGTGCTTTCTTTCATTCTGAACAAGTGTTACTGTTTTCTGCACAAAAGCGATTCTGCGAAGCAATGTGAAGACTTCTGCTTCCCAGGCACAGAGAAGGTGCTAGCAGGGAATTCTCTGCCTGCTTTTCCCCAGTGCTCTGCAAGCTCTCCAGGACAACATAAAATCTGGGGCTCTGTGCTTTCTTTCGTTCTGAACAAGTGTTACTGTTTTCTGCACAAAAGCGATTCTGCGAAGCAATTTGAACACTTCTGCTTCCCAGGCACAGAGAAGGTGCTAGCAGGGAATTCTCTGCCTGCTTTTCCCCAGTGCTCTGCAAGCTCTCCAGGACAACATAAAATCTGGGGCTCTGTGCTTTCTTTCGTTCTGAACAAGTGTTACTGTTTTCTGCACAAAAGCGATTCTGCGAAGCAATGTGAACACTTCTGCTTCCCAGGCACAGAGAAGGTGCTAGCAGGGAATTCTCTGCCTGCCTTTCCCCAGTGCTCTGCAAGCTCTCCAGGACAACATAAAATCTGGGGCTCTGTGCTTTCTTTCGTTCTGAACAAGTGTTATTGTTTTCTGCACAAAAGCGATTCTGCGAAGCAATGTGAAGACTTCTGCTTCCCAGGCACAGAGAAGGTGCTAGCAGGGAATTCTCTGCCTGCCTTTCCCCAGTGCTCTGCAAGCTCTCCAGGACAACATAAAATCTGGGGCTCTGTGCTTTCCTTCGTTCTGAACAAGTGTTACTGTTTTCTGCACAAAAGCGATTCTGCGAAGCAATTTGAACACTTCTGCTTCCCAGGCACAGAGAAGGTGCTAGCAGGGAATTCTCTGCCTGCTTTTCCCCAGTGCTCTGCAAGCTCTCCAGGACAACATAAAATCTGGGGCTCTGTGCTTTCTTTCGTTCTGAACAAGTGTTATTGTTTTCTGCACAAAAGCGATTCTGCGAAGCAATGTGAACACTTCTGCTTCCCAGGCACAGAGAAGGTGCTAGCAGGGAATTCTCTGCCTGCCTTTCCCCAGTGCTCTGCAAGCTCTCCAGGACAACATAAAATCTGGGGCTCTGTGCTTTCCTTCGTTCTGAACAAGTGTTACTGTTTTCTGCACAAAAGCGATTCTGCGAAGCAATGTGAACACTTCTGCTTCCCAGGCACAGAGAAGGTGCTAGCAGGGAATTCTCTGCCTGCCTTTCCCCAGTGCTCTGCAAGCTCTCCAGGACAACATAAAATCTGGGGCTCTGTGCTTTCCTTCGTTCTGAACAAGTGTTACTGTTTTCTGCACAAAAGCGATTCTGCGAAGCAATGTGAACACTTCTGTTTCCCAGGCACAGAGAAGGTGCTAGCAGGGAATTCTCTGCCTGCTTTTCCCCAGTGCTCTGCAAGCTCTCCAGGACAACATAAAATCTGGGGCTCTGTGCTTTCTTTCGTTCTGAACAAGTGTTACTGTTTTCTGCACAAAAGCGATTCTGCGAAGCAATGTGAACACTTCTGTTTCCCAGGCACAGAGAAGGTGCTAGCAGGGAATTCTCTGCCTGCTTTTCCCCAGTGCTCTGCAAGCTCTCCTGGACAACATAAAATCTGGGGCTCTGTGCTTTCTTTCGTTCTGAACAAGTGTTACTGTTTTCTGCACAAAAGCGATTCTGCGAAGCAATGTGAACACTTCTGCTTCCCAGGCACAGAGAAGGTGCTAGCAGGGAATTCTCTGCCTGCCTTTCCCCAGTGCTCTGCAAGCTCTCCAGGACAACATAAAATCTGGGGCTCTGTGCTTTCTTTCGTTCTGAACAAGTGTTATTGTTTTCTGCACAAAAGCGATTCTGCGAAGCAATGTGAAGACTTCTGCTTCCCAGGCACAGAGAAGGTGCTAGCAGGGAATTCTCTGCCTGCCTTTCCCCAGTGCTCTGCAAGCTCTCCAGGACAACATAAAATCTGGGGCTCTGTGCTTTCCTTCGTTCTGAACAAGTGTTACTGTTTTCTGCACAAAAGCGATTCTGCGAAGCAATTTGAACACTTCTGCTTCCCAGGCACAGAGAAGGTGCTAGCAGGGAATTCTCTGCCTGCTTTTCCCCAGTGCTCTGCAAGCTCTCCAGGACAACATAAAATCTGGGGCTCTGTGCTTTCTTTCGTTCTGAACAAGTGTTATTGTTTTCTGCACAAAAGCGATTCTGCGAAGCAATGTGAACACTTCTGCTTCCCAGGCACAGAGAAGGTGCTAGCAGGGAATTCTCTGCCTGCCTTTCCCCAGTGCTCTGCAAGCTCTCCAGGACAACATAAAATCTGGGGCTCTGTGCTTTCCTTCGTTCTGAACAAGTGTTACTGTTTTCTGCACAAAAGCGATTCTGCGAAGCAATGTGAAGACTTCTGCTTCCCAGGCACAGAGAAGGTGCTAGCAGGGAATTCTCTGCCTGCCTTTCCCCAGTGCTCTGCAAGCTCTCCAGGACAACATAAAATCTGGGGCTCTGTGCTTTCCTTCGTTCTGAACAAGTGTTACTGTTTTCTGCACAAAAGCGATTCTGCGAAGCAATGTGAACACTTCTGCTTCCCAGGCACAGAGAAGGTGCTAGCAGGGAATTCTCTGCCTGCTTTTCCCCAGTGCTCTGCAAGCTCTCCAGGACAACATAAAATCTGGGGCTCTGTGCTTTCTTTCGTTCTGAACAAGTGTTACTGTTTTCTGCACAAAAGCGATTCTGCGAAGCAATGGGAACACTTCTGTTTCCCAGGCACAGAGAAGGTGCTAGCAGGGAATTCTCTGCCTGCCTTTCCCCAGTGCTCTGCAAGCTCTCCAGGACAACATAAAATCTGGGGCTCTGTGCTTTCTTTCGTTCTGAACAAGTGTTATTGTTTTCTGCACAAAAGCGATTCTGCGAAGCAATGTGAACACTTCTGCTTCCCAGGCACAGAGAAGGTGCTAGCAGGGAATTCTCTGCCTGCCTTTCCCCAGTGCTCTGCAAGCTCTCCAGGACAACATAAAATCTGGGGCTCTGTGCTTTCCTTCGTTCTGAACAAGTGTTACTGTTTTCTGCACAAAAGCGATTCTGCGAAGCAATTTGAACACTTCTGCTTCCCAGGCACAGAGAAGGTGCTAGCAGGGAATTCTCTGCCTGCTTTTCCCCAGTGCTCTGCAAGCTCTCCAGGACAACATAAAATCTGGGGCTCTGTGCTTTCTTTCGTTCTGAACAAGTGTTATTGTTTTCTGCACAAAAGCGATTCTGCGAAGCAATGTGAACACTTCTGCTTCCCAGGCACAGAGAAGGTGCTAGCAGGGAATTCTCTGCCTGCTTTTCCCCAGTGCTCTGCAAGCTCTCCAGGACAACATAAAATCTGGGGCTCTCTGCTTTCTTTCGTTCTGAACAAGTGTTATTGTTTTCTGCACAAAAGCGATTCTGCGAAGCAATGTGAACACTTCTGCTTCCCAGGCACAGAGAAGGTGCTAGCAGGGAATTCTCTGCCTGCCTTTCCCCAGTGCTCTGCAAGCTCTCCAGGACAACATAAAATCTGGGGCTCTGTGCTTTCCTTCGTTCTGAACAAGTGTTACTGTTTTCTGCACAAAAGCGATTCTGCGAAGCAATGTGAACACTTCTGTTTCCCAGGCACAGAGAAGGTGCTAGCAGGGAATTCTCTGCCTGCTTTTCCCCAGTGCTCTGCAAGCTCTCCAGGACAACATAAAATCTGGGGCTCTGTGCTTTCTTTCGTTCTGAACAAGTGTTACTGTTTTCTGCACAAAAGCGATTCTGCGAAGCAATGTGAACACTTCTGTTTCCCAGGCACAGAGAAGGTGCTAGCAGGGAATTCTCTGCCTGCTTTTCCCCAGTGCTCTGCAAGCTCTCCTGGACAACATAAAATCTGGGGCTCTGTGCTTTCTTTCATTCTGAACAAGTGTTACTGTTTTCTGCACAAAAGCGATTCTGCGAAGCAATGTGAAGACTTCTGCTTCCCAGGCACAGAGAAGGTGCTAGCAGGGAATTCTCTGCCTGCTTTTCCCCAGTGCTCTGCAAGCTCTCCAGGACAACATAAAATCTGGGGCTCTGTGCTTTCTTTCGTTCTGAACAAGTGTTACTGTTTTCTGCACAAAAGCGATTCTGCGAAGCAATTTGAACACTTCTGCTTCCCAGGCACAGAGAAGGTGCTAGCAGGGAATTCTCTGCCTGCTTTTCCCCAGTGCTCTGCAAGCTCTCCAGGACAACATAAAATCTGGGGCTCTGTGCTTTCTTTCGTTCTGAACAAGTGTTACTGTTTTCTGCACAAAAGCGATTCTGCGAAGCAATGTGAACACTTCTGCTTCCCAGGCACAGAGAAGGTGCTAGCAGGGAATTCTCTGCCTGCCTTTCCCCAGTGCTCTGCAAGCTCTCCAGGACAACATAAAATCTGGGGCTCTGTGCTTTCTTTCGTTCTGAACAAGTGTTATTGTTTTCTGCACAAAAGCGATTCTGCGAAGCAATGTGAACACTTCTGCTTCCCAGGCACAGAGAAGGTGCTAGCAGGGAATTCTCTGCCTGCTTTTCCCCAGTGCTCTGCAAGCTCTCCAGGACAACATAAAATCTGGGGCTCTGTGCTTTCTTTCGTTCTGAACAAGTGTTATTGTTTTCTGCACAAAAGCGATTCTGCGAAGCAATGTGAACACTTCTGCTTCCCAGGCACAGAGAAGGTGCTAGCAGGGAATTCTCTGCCTGCCTTTCCCCAGTGCTCTGCAAGCTCTCCAGGACAACATAAAATCTGGGGCTCTGTGCTTTCCTTCGTTCTGAACAAGTGTTACTGTTTTCTGCACAAAAGCGATTCTGCGAAGCAATGTGAACACTTCTGCTTCCCAGGCACAGAGAAGGTGCTAGCAGGGAATTCTCTGCCTGCCTTTCCCCAGTGCTCTGCAAGCTCTCCAGGACAACATAAAATCTGGGGCTCTGTGCTTTCCTTCGTTCTGAACAAGTGTTACTGTTTTCTGCACAAAAGCGATTCTGCGAAGCAATGTGAACACTTCTGTTTCCCAGGCACAGAGAAGGTGCTAGCAGGGAATTCTCTGCCTGCTTTTCCCCAGTGCTCTGCAAGCTCTCCAGGACAACATAAAATCTGGGGCTCTGTGCTTTCTTTCGTTCTGAACAAGTGTTACTGTTTTCTGCACAAAAGCGATTCTGCGAAGCAATGTGAACACTTCTGTTTCCCAGGCACAGAGAAGGTGCTAGCAGGGAATTCTCTGCCTGCTTTTCCCCAGTGCTCTGCAAGCTCTCCTGGACAACATAAAATCTGGGGCTCTGTGCTTTCTTTCATACTGAACAAGTGTTACTGTTTTCTGCACAAAAGCGATTCTGCGAAGCAATGTGAACACTTCTGCTTCCCAGGCACAGAGAAGGTGCTAGCAGGGAATTCTCTGCCTGCTTTTCCCCAGTGCTCTGCAAGCTCTCCAGGACAACATAAAATCTGGGGCTCTGTGCTTTCTTTCGTTCTGAACAAGTGTTACTGTTTTCTGCACAAAAGCGATTCTGCGAAGCAATTTGAACACTTCTGCTTCCCAGGCACAGAGAAGGTGCTAGCAGGGAATTCTCTGCCTGCTTTTCCCCAGTGCTCTGCAAGCTCTCCAGGACAACATAAAATCTGGGGCTCTGTGCTTTCTTTCGTTCTGAACAAGTGTTACTGTTTTCTGCACAAAAGCGATTCTGCGAAGCAATGTGAACACTTCTGCTTCCCAGGCACAGAGAAGGTGCTAGCAGGGAATTCTCTGCCTGCCTTTCCCCAGTGCTCTGCAAGCTCTCCAGGACAACATAAAATCTGGGGCTCTGTGCTTTCTTTCGTTCTGAACAAGTGTTATTGTTTTCTGCACAAAAGCGATTCTGCGAAGCAATGTGAAGACTTCTGCTTCCCAGGCACAGAGAAGGTGCTAGCAGGGAATTCTCTGCCTGCCTTTCCCCAGTGCTCTGCAAGCTCTCCAGGACAACATAAAATCTGGGGCTCTGTGCTTTCCTTCGTTCTGAACAAGTGTTACTGTTTTCTGCACAAAAGCGATTCTGCGAAGCAATGTGAACACTTCTGCTTCCCAGGCACAGAGAAGGTGCTAGCAGGGAATTCTCTGCCTGCTTTTCCCCAGTGCTCTGCAAGCTCTCCAGGACAACATAAAATCTGGGGCTCTGTGCTTTCTTTCGTTCTGAACAAGTGTTATTGTTTTCTGCACAAAAGCGATTCTGCGAAGCAATGTGAACACTTCTGCTTCCCAGTCACAGAGAAGGTGCTAGCAGGGAATTCTCTGCCTGCCTTTCCCCAGTGCTCTGCAAGCTCTCCAGGACAACATAAAATCTGGGGCTCTGTGCTTTCCTTCGTTCTGAACAAGTGTTACTGTTTTCTGCACAAAAGCGATTCTGCGAAGCAATGTGAACACTTCTGCTTCCCAGGCACAGAGAAGGTGCTAGCAGGGAATTCTCTGCCTGCCTTTCCCCAGTGCTCTGCAAGCTCTCCAGGACAACATAAAATCTGGGGCTCTGTGCTTTCCTTCGTTCTGAACAAGTGTTACTGTTTTCTGCACAAAAGCGATTCTGCGAAGCAATGTGAACACTTCTGTTTCCCAGGCACAGAGAAGGTGGTAGCAGGGAATTCTCTGCCTGCTTTTCCCCAGTGCTCTGCAAGCTCTCCAGGACAACAGCAAATCTGGGGCTCTGTGCTTTCTTTCGTTCTGAACAAGTGTTACTGTTTTCTGCACAAAAGCGATTCTGCGAAGCAATGTGAAGACTTCTGCTTCCCAGGCACAGAGAAGGTGCTAGCAGGGAATTCTCTGCCTGTTTTTCCCCAGTGCTCTGCAAGCTCTCCAGGACAACATAAAATCTGGGGCTCTGTGCTTTCTTTCGTTCTGAACAAGTGTTACTGTTTTCTGCACAAAAGCGATTCTGCGAAGCAATTTGAACACTTCTGCTTCCCAGGCACAGAGAAGGTGCTAGCAGGGAATTCTCTGCCTGCTTTTCCCCAGTGCTCTGCAAGCTCTCCAGGACAACATAAAATCTGGGGCTCTGTGCTTTCTTTCGTTCTGAACAAGTGTTATTGTTTTCTGCACAAAAGCGATTCTGCGAAGCAATGTGAACACTTCTGCTTCCCAGGCACAGAGAAGGTGCTAGCAGGGAATTCTCTGCCTGCCTTTCCCCAGTGCTCTGCAAGCTCTCCAGGACAACATAAAATCTGGGGCTCTGTGCTTTCCTTCGTTCTGAACAAGTGTTACTGTTTTCTGCACAAAAGCGATTCTGCGAAGCAATTTGAACACTTCTGCTTCCCAGGCACAGAGAAGGTGCTAGCAGGGAATTCTCTGCCTGCTTTTCCCCAGTGCTCTGCAAGCTCTCCAGGACAACATAAAATCTGGGGCTCTGTGCTTTCTTTCGTTCTGAACAAGTGTTATTGTTTTCTGCACAAAAGCGATTCTGCGAAGCAATGTGAACACTTCTGCTTCCCAGGCACAGAGAAGGTGCTAGCAGGGAATTCTCTGCCTGCCTTTCCCCAGTGCTCTGCAAGCTCTCCAGGACAACATAAAATCTGGGGCTCTGTGCTTTCCTTCGTTCTGAACAAGTGTTACTGTTTTCTGCACAAAAGCGATTCTGCGAAGCAATGTGAACACTTCTGTTTCCCAGGCACAGAGAAGGTGGTAGCAGGGAATTCTCTGCCTGCTTTTCCCCAGTGCTCTGCAAGCTCTCCAGGACAACAGCAAATCTGGGGCTCTGTGCTTTCTTTCGTTCTGAACAAGTGTTACTGTTTTCTGCACAAAAGCGATTCTGCGAAGCAATGTGAACACTTCTGCTTCCCAGGCACAGAGAAGGTGCTAGCAGGGAATTCTCTGCCTGCTTTTCCCCAGTGCTCTGCAAGCTCTCCAGGACAACATAAAATCTGGGGCTCTGTGCTTTCTTTCGTTCTGAACAAGTGTTATTGTTTTCTGCACTAAGCGATTCTGCGAAGCAATGTGAAGACTTCTGCTTCCCAGGCACAGAGAAGGTGCTAGCAGGGAATTCTCTGCCTGCCTTTCCCCAGTGCTCTGCAAGCTCTCCAGGACAACATAAAATCTGGGGCTCTGTGCTTTCCTTCGTTCTGAACAAGTGTTACTGTTTTCTGCACAAAAGCGATTCTGCGAAGCAATTTGAACACTTCTGCTTCCCAGGCACAGAGAAGGTGCTAGCAGGGAATTCTCTGCCTGCTTTTCCCCAGTGCTCTGCAAGCTCTCCAGGACAACATAAAATCTGGGGCTCTGTGCTTTCTTTCGTTCTGAACAAGTGTTACTGTTTTCTGCACAAAAGAGATTCTGCGAAGCAATGGGAACACTTCTGTTTCCCAGGCACAGAGAAGGTGCTAGCAGGGAATTCTCTGCCTGCTTTTCCCCAGTGCTCTGCAAGCTCTCCAGGACAACATAAAATCTGGGGCTCTGTGCTTTCTTTCATTCTGAACAAGTGTTACTGTTTTCTGCACAAAAGCGATTCTGCGAAGCAATGTGAAGACTTCTGCATCCCAGGCACAGAGAAGGTGCTAGCAGGGAATTCTCTGCCTGCTTTTCCCCAGTGCTCTGCAAGCTCTCCAGGACAACATAAAATCTGGGGCTCTGTGCTTTCTTTCGTTCTGAACAAGTGTTACTGTTTTCTGCACAAAAGCGATTCTGCGAAGCAATGTGAACAGGCACAAAGAAGGTGCTAGCAGGGAATTCTCTGCCTGCTTTTCCCCAGTGCTCTGCAAGCTCTCCAGGACAACATAAAATCTGGGGCTCTGTGCTTTCTTTCGTTCTGAACAAGTGTTATTGTTTTCTGCACAAAAGCGATTCTGCGAAGCAATGTGAAGACTTCTGCTTCCCAGGCACAGAGAAGGTGCTAGCAGGGAATTCTCTGCCTGCCTTTCCCCAGTGCTCTGCAAGCTCTCCAGGACAACATAAAATCTGGGGCTCTGTGCTTTCCTTCGTTCTGAACAAGTGTTACTGTTTTCTGCACAAAAGCGATTCTGCAAAGCAATTTGAACACTTCTGCTTCCCAGGCACAGAGAAGGTGGTAGCAGGGAATTCTCTGCCTGCTTTTCCCCAGTGCTCTGCAAGCTCTCCAGGACAACATAAAATCTGGGGCTCTGTGCTTTCTTTTGTTCTGAACAAGTGTTACTGTTTTCTGCACAAAAGCGATTCTGCGAAGCAATGTGAACACTTCTGTTTCCCAGGCACAGAGAAGGTGCTAGCAGGGAATTCTCTGCCTGCTTTTCCCCAGTGCTCTGCAAGCTCTCCTGGACAACATAAAATCTGGGGCTCTGTGCTTTCTTTCATTCTGAACAAGTGTTACTGTTTTCTGCACAAAAGCGATTCTGCGAAGCAATGTGAAGACTTCTGCATCCCAGGCACAGAGAAGGTGCTAGCAGGGAATTCTCTGCCTGCTTTTCCCCAGTGCTCTGCAAGCTCTCCAGGACAACATAAAATCTGGGGCTCTGTGCTTTCTTTCGTTCTGAACAAGTGTTACTGTTTTCTGCACAAAAGCGATTCTGCGAAGCAATTTGAACACTTCTGCTTCCCAGGCACAGAGAAGGTGCTAGCAGGGAATTCTCTGCCTGCTTTTCCCCAGTGCTCTGCAAGCTCTCCAGGACAACATAAAATCTGGGGCTTTGTGCTTTCTTTCGTTCTGAACAAGTGTTACTGTTTTCTGCACAAAAGCGATTCTGCGAAGCAATGTGAAGACTTCTGCTTCCCAGGCACAGAGAAGGTGCTAGCAGGGAATTCTCTGCCTCCTTTTCCCCAGTGCTCTGCAAGCTCTCCAGGACAACATAAAATCTGGGGCTCTGTGCTTTCTTTCGTTCTGAACAAGTGTTATTGTTTTCTGCACAAAAGCGATTCTGCGAAGCAATGTGAACACTTCTGCTTCCCAGGCACAGAGAAGGTGCTAGCAGGGAATTCTCTGCCTGCCTTTCCCCAGTGCTCTGCAAGCTCTCCAGGACAACATAAAATCTGGGGCTCTGTGCTTTCTTTCGTTCTGAACAAGTGTTACTGTTTTCTGCACAAAAGCGATTCTGCGAAGCAATGTGAACACTTCTGTTTCCCAGGCACAGAGAAGGTGCTAGCAGGGAATTCTCTGCCTGCTTTTCCCCAGTGCTCTGCAAGCTCTCCTGGACAACATAAAATCTGGGGCTCTGTGCTTTCTTTCATTCTGAACAAGTGTTACTGTTTTCTGCACAAAAGCGATTCTGCGAAGCAATGTGAAGACTTCTGCTTCCCAGGCACAGAGAAGGTGCTAGCAGGGAATTCTCTGCCTGCTTTTCCCCAGTGCTCTGCAAGCTCTCCAGGACAACATAAAATCTGGGGCTCTGTGCTTTCTTTCGTTCTGAACAAGTGTTACTGTTTTCTGCACAAAAGCGATTCTGCGAAGCAATTTGAACACTTCTGCTTCCCAGGCACAGAGAAGGTGCTAGCAGGGAATTCTCTGCCTGCTTTTCCCCAGTGCTCTGCAAGCTCTCCAGGACAACATAAAATCTGGGGCTCTGTGCTTTCTTTCGTTCTGAACAAGTGTTACTGTTTTCTGCACAAAAGCGATTCTGCGAAGCAATGTGAACACTTCTGTTTCCCAGGCACAGAGAAGGTGCTAGCAGGGAATTTTCTGCCTGCTTTTCCCCAGTGCTCTGCAAGCTCTCCAGGACAACATAAAATCTGGGGCTCTGTGCTTTCTTTCGTTCTGAACAAGTGTTACTGTTTTCTGCACAAAAGCGATTCTGCGAAGCAATGTGAAGACTTCTGCTTCCCAGGCACAGAGAAGGTGGTAGCAGGGAATTCTCTGCCTGCTTTTCCCCAGTGCTCTGCAAGCTCTCCAGGACAACATAAAATCTGGGGCTCTGTGCTTTCTTTCATTCTGAACAAGTGTTACTGTTTTCTGCACAAAAGCGATTCTGCGAAGCAATGTGAAGACTTCTGCTTCCCAGGCACAGAGAAGGTGCTAGCAGGGAATTCTCTGCCTGCTTTTCCCCAGTGCTCTGCAAGCTCTCCAAGACAACATAAAATCTGGGGCTCTGTGCTTTCTTTCGTTCTGAACAAGTGTTACTGTTTTCTGCACAAAAGCGATTCTGCGAAGCAATGTGAACAGGCACAAAGAAGGTGCTAGCAGGGAATTCTCTGCCTGCTTTTCCCCAGTGCTCTGCAAGCTCTCCAGGACAACATAAAATCTGGGGCTCTGTGCTTTCTTTCGTTCTGAACAAGTGTTATTGTTTTCTGCACAAAAGCGATTCTGCGAAGCAATGTGAAGACTTCTGCTTCCCAGGCACAGAGAAGGTGCTAGCAGGGAATTCTCTGCCTGCCTTTCCCCAGTGCTCTGCAAGCTCTCCAGGACAACATAAAATCTGGGGCTCTGTGCTTTCCTTCGTTCTGAACAAGTGTTACTGTTTTCTGCACAAAAGCGATTCTGCGAAGCAATTTGAACACTTCTGCTTCCCAGGCACAGAGAAGGTGCTAGCAGGGAATTCTCTGCCTGCTTTTCCCCAGTGCTCTGCAAGCTCTCCAGGACAACATAAAATCTGGGGCTCTGTGCTTTCTTTCGTTCTGAACAAGTGTTATTGTTTTCTGCACAAAAGCGATTCTGCGAAGCAATGTGAACACTTCTGCTTCCCAGGCACAGAGAAGGTGCTAGCAGGGAATTCTCTGCCTGCCTTTCCCCAGTGCTCTGCAAGCTCTCCAGGACAACATAAAATCTGGGGCTCTGTGCTTTCCTTCGTTCTGAACAAGTGTTACTGTTTTCTGCACAAAAGCGATTCTGCGAAGCAATGTGAACACTTCTGTTTCCCAGGCACAGAGAAGGTGGTAGCAGGGAATTCTCTGCCTGCTTTTCCCCAGTGCTCTGCAAGCTCTCCAGGACAACATAAAATCTGGGGCTCTGTGCTTTCTTTTGTTCTGAACAAGTGTTACTGTTTTCTGCACAAAAGCGATTCTGCGAAGCAATGTGAACACTTCTGTTTCCCAGGCACAGAGAAGGTGCTAGCAGGGAATTCTCTGCCTGC
The DNA here is from genome assembly GCF_047716275.1 of Strix uralensis. NCBI lineage: Eukaryota > Metazoa > Chordata > Aves > Strigiformes > Strigidae > Strix > Strix uralensis. The sequence goes on along the minus strand of NW_027436720.1, from coordinate 806,058 downwards.
TTTTCCCCAGTGCTCTACAAGCTCTCCAGGACAACATAAAATCTGGGGCTCTGTGCTTTCTTTCGTTCTGAACAAGTGTTACTGTTTTCTGCACAAAAGCGATTCTGCGAAGCAATGTGAAGACTTCTGCATCCCAGGCACAGAGAAGGTGCTAGCAGGGAATTCTCTGCCTGCTTTTCCCCAGTGCTCTGCAAGCTCTCCAAGACAACATAAAATCTGGGGCTCTGTGCTTTCTTTCGTTCTGAACAAGTGTTACTGTTTTCTGCACAAAAGCGATTCTGCGAAGCAATGTGAACAGGCACAAAGAAGGTGCTAGCAGGGAATTCTCTGCCTGCCTTTCCCCAGTGCTCTGCAAGCTCTCCAGGACAACATAAAATCTGGGGCTCTGTGCTTTCCTTCGTTCTGAACAAGTGTTACTGTTTTCTGCACAAAAGCGATTCTGCGAAGCAATTTGAACACTTCTGCTTCCCAGGCACAGAGAAGGTGCTAGCAGGGAATTCTCTGCCTGCTTTTCCCCAGTGCTCTGCAAGCTCTCCAGGACAACATAAAATCTGGGGCTCTGTGCTTTCTTTCGTTCTGAACAAGTGTTATTGTTTTCTGCACAAAAGCGATTCTGCGAAGCAATGTGAACACTTCTGCTTCCCAGGCACAGAGAAGGTGCTAGCAGGGAATTCTCTGCCTGCCTTTCCCCAGTGCTCTGCAAGCTCTCCAGGACAACATAAAATCTGGGGCTCTGTGCTTTCCTTCGTTCTGAACAAGTGTTACTGTTTTCTGCACAAAAGCGATTCTGCGAAGCAATGTGAACACTTCTGTTTCCCAGGCACAGAGAAGGTGGTAGCAGGGAATTCTCTGCCTGCTTTTCCCCAGTGCTCTGCAAGCTCTCCAGGACAACATAAAATCTGGGGCTCTGTGCTTTCTTTTGTTCTGAACAAGTGTTACTGTTTTCTGCACAAAAGCGATTCTGCGAAGCAATGTGAACACTTCTGTTTCCCAGGCACAGAGAAGGTGCTAGCAGGGAATTCTCTGCCTGCTTTTCCCGAGTGCTCTGCAAGCTCTCCTGGACAACATAAAATCTGGGGCTCTGTGCTTTCTTTCATTCTGAACAAGTGTTACTGTTTTCTGCACAAAAGCGATTCTGCGACGCAATGTGAAGACTTCTGCTTCCCAGGCACAGAGAAGGTGCTAGCAGGGAATTCTCTGCCTGCTTTTCCCCAGTGCTCTGCAAGCTCTCCAGGACAACATAAAATCTGGGGCTCTGTGCTTTCTTTCGTTCTGAACAAGTGTTACTGTTTTCTGCACAAAAGCGATTCTGCGAAGCAATTTGAACACTTCTGCTTCCCAGGCACAGAGAAGGTGCTAGCAGGGAATTCTCTGCCTGCTTTTCCCCAGTGCTCTGCAAGCTCTCCAGGACAACATAAAATCTGGGGCTTTGTGCTTTCTTTCGTTCTGAACAAGTGTTACTGTTTTCTGCACAAAAGCGATTCTGCGAAGCAATGGGAACACTTCTGCTTCCCAGGCACAGAGAAGGTGGTAGCAGGGAATTCTCTGCCTGCTTTTCCCCAGTGCTCTGCAATCTCTCCAGGACAACATAAAATCTGCGGCTCTGTGCTTTCTTTCGTTCTGAACAAGTGTTATTGTTTTCTGCACTAAGCGATTCTGCGAAGCAATGTGAAGACTTCTGCTTCCCAGGCACAGAGAAGGTGCTAGCAGGGAATTCTCTGCCTGCCTTTCCCCAGTGCTCTGCAAGCTCTCCAGGACAACATAAAATCTGGGGCTCTGTGCTTTCCTTCGTTCTGAACAAGTGTTACTGTTTTCTGCACAAAAGCGATTCTGCGAAGCAATTTGAACACTTCTGCTTCCCAGGCACAGAGAAGGTGCTAGCAGGGAATTCTCTGCCTGCTTTTCCCCAGTGCTCTGCAAGCTCTCCAGGACAACATAAAATCTGGGGCTCTGTGCTTTCTTTCGTTCTGAACAAGTGTTACTGTTTTCTGCACAAAAGAGATTCTGCGAAGCAATGGGAACACTTCTGTTTCCCAGGCACAGAGAAGGTGCTAGCAGGGAATTCTCTGCCTGCTTTTCCCCAGTGCTCTGCAAGCTCTCCAGGACAACATAAAATCTGGGGCTCTGTGCTTTCTTTCATTCTGAACAAGTGTTACTGTTTTCTGCACAAAAGCGATTCTGCGAAGCAATGTGAAGACTTCTGCATCCCAGGCACAGAGAAGGTGCTAGCAGGGAATTCTCTGCCTGCTTTTCCCCAGTGCTCTGCAAGCTCTCCAGGACAACATAAAATCTGGGGCTCTGTGCTTTCTTTCGTTCTGAACAAGTGTTACTGTTTTCTGCACAAAAGCGATTCTGCGAAGCAATGTGAACAGGCACAAAGAAGGTGCTAGCAGGGAATTCTCTGCCTGCTTTTCCCCAGTGCTCTGCAAGCTCTCCAGGACAACATAAAATCTGGGGCTCTGTGCTTTCTTTCGTTCTGAACAAGTGTTATTGTTTTCTGCACAAAAGCGATTCTGCGAAGCAATGTGAACACTTCTGCTTCCCAGGCACAGAGAAGGTGCTAGCAGGGAATTCTCTGCCTGCCTTTCCCCAGTGCTCTGCAAGCTCTCCAGGACAACATAAAATCTGGGGCTCTGTGCTTTCCTTCGTTCTGAACAAGTGTTACTGTTTTCTGCACAAAAGCGATTCTGCAAAGCAATTTGAACACTTCTGCTTCCCAGGCACAGAGAAGGTGGTAGCAGGGAATTCTCTGCCTGCTTTTCCCCAGTGCTCTGCAAGCTCTCCAGGACAACATAAAATCTGGGGCTCTGTGCTTTCTTTTGTTCTGAACAAGTGTTACTGTTTTCTGCACAAAAGCGATTCTGCGAAGCAATGTGAACACTTCTGTTTCCCAGGCACAGAGAAGGTGCTAGCAGGGAATTCTCTGCCTGCTTTTCCCCAGTGCTCTGCAAGCTCTCCTGGACAACATAAAATCTGGGGCTCTGTGCTTTCTTTCATTCTGAACAAGTGTTACTGTTTTCTGCACAAAAGCGATTCTGCGAAGCAATGTGAAGACTTCTGCATCCCAGGCACAGAGAAGGTGCTAGCAGGGAATTCTCTGCCTGCTTTTCCCCAGTGCTCTGCAAGCTCTCCAGGACAACATAAAATCTGGGGCTCTGTGCTTTCTTTCGTTCTGAACAAGTGTTACTGTTTTCTGCACAAAAGCGATTCTGCGAAGCAATTTGAACACTTCTGCTTCCCAGGCACAGAGAAGGTGCTAGCAGGGAATTCTCTGCCTGCTTTTCCCCAGTGCTCTGCAAGCTCTCCAGGACAACATAAAATCTGGGGCTCTGTGCTTTCTTTCGTTCTGAACAAGTGTTACTGTTTTCTGCACAAAAGCGATTCTGCGAAGCAATTTGAACACTTCTGCTTCCCAGGCACAGAGAAGGTGCTAGCAGGGAATTCTCTGCCTGCTTTTCCCCAGTGCTCTGCAAGCTCTCCAGGACAACATAAAATCTGGGGCTCTGTGCTTTCTTTCGTTCTGAACAAGTGTTACTGTTTTCTGCACAAAAGCGATTCTGCGAAGCAATTTGAACACTTCTGCTTCCCAGGCACAGAGAAGGTGCTAGCAGGGAATTCTCTGCCTGCTTTTCCCCAGTGCTCTGCAAGCTCTCCAGGACAACATAAAATCTGGGGCTCTGTGCTTTCTTTCGTTCTGAACAAGTGTTACTGTTTTCTGCACAAAAGCGATTCTGCGAAGCAATGTGAACACTTCTGTTTCCCAGGCACAGAGAAGGTGCTAGCAGGGAATTTTCTGCCTGCTTTTCCCCAGTGCTCTGCAAGCTCTCCAGGACAACATAAAATCTGGGGCTCTGTGCTTTCTTTCGTTCTGAACAAGTGTTACTGTTTTCTGCACAAAAGCGATTCTGCGAAGCAATGTGAAGACTTCTGCTTCCCAGGCACAGAGAAGGTGGTAGCAGGGAATTCTCTGCCTGCTTTTCCCCAGTGCTCTGCAAGCTCTCCAGGACAACATAAAATCTGGGGCTCTGTGCTTTCTTTCATTCTGAACAAGTGTTACTGTTTTCTGCACAAAAGCGATTCTGCGAAGCAATGTGAAGACTTCTGCTTCCCAGGCACAGAGAAGGTGCTAGCAGGGAATTCTCTGCCTGCTTTTCCCCAGTGCTCTGCAAGCTCTCCAAGACAACATAAAATCTGGGGCTCTGTGCTTTCTTTCGTTCTGAACAAGTGTTACTGTTTTCTGCACAAAAGCGATTCTGCGAAGCAATGTGAACAGGCACAAAGAAGGTGCTAGCAGGGAATTCTCTGCCTGCTTTTCCCCAGTGCTCTGCAAGCTCTCCAGGACAACATAAAATCTGGGGCTCTGTGCTTTCTTTCGTTCTGAACAAGTGTTATTGTTTTCTGCACAAAAGCGATTCTGCGAAGCAATGTGAAGACTTCTGCTTCCCAGGCACAGAGAAGGTGCTAGCAGGGAATTCTCTGCCTGCTTTTCCCCAGTGCTCTGCAAGCTCTCCAGGACAACATAAAATCTGGGGCTCTGTGCTTTCTTTCGTTCTGAACAAGTGTTACTGTTTTCTGCACAAAAGCGATTCTGCGAAGCAATTTGAACACTTCTGCTTCCCAGGCACAGAGAAGGTGCTAGCAGGGAATTCTCTGCCTGCTTTTCCCCAGTGCTCTGCAAGCTCTCCAGGACAACATAAAATCTGGGGCTCTGTGCTTTCTTTCGTTCTGAACAAGTGTTATTGTTTTCTGCACAAAAGCGATTCTGCGAAGCAATGTGAAGACTTCTGCTTCCCAGGCACAGAGAAGGTGCTAGCAGGGAATTCTCTGCCTGCTTTTCCCCAGTGCTCTGCAAGCTCTCCAGGACAACATAAAATCTGGGGCTCTGTGCTTTCTTTCGTTCTGAACAAGTGTTACTGTTTTCTGCACAAAAGCGATTCTGCGAAGCAATTTGAACACTTCTGCTTCCCAGGCACAGAGAAGGTGCTAGCAGGGAATTCTCTGCCTGCTTTTCCCCAGTGCTCTGCAAGCTCTCCAGGACAACATAAAATCTGGGGCTCTGTGCTTTCTTTCGTTCTGAACAAGTGTTACTGTTTTCTGCACAAAAGCGATTCTGCGAAGCAATGTGAACACTTCTGTTTCCCAGGCACAGAGAAGGTGCTAGCAGGGAATTTTCTGCCTGCTTTTCCCCAGTGCTCTGCAAGCTCTCCAGGACAACATAAAATCTGGGGCTCTGTGCTTTCTTTCGTTCTGAACAAGTGTTACTGTTTTCTGCACAAAAGCGATTCTGCGAAGCAATGTGAAGACTTCTGCTTCCCAGGCACAGAGAAGGTGGTAGCAGGGAATTCTCTGCCTGCTTTTCCCCAGTGCTCTGCAAGCTCTCCAGGACAACATAAAATCTGGGGCTCTGTGCTTTCTTTCATTCTGAACAAGTGTTACTGTTTTCTGCACAAAAGCGATTCTGCGAAGCAATGTGAAGACTTCTGCTTCCCAGGCACAGAGAAGGTGCTAGCAGGGAATTCTCTGCCTGCTTTTCCCCAGTGCTCTGCAAGCTCTCCAAGACAACATAAAATCTGGGGCTCTGTGCTTTCTTTCGTTCTGAACAAGTGTTACTGTTTTCTGCACAAAAGCGATTCTGCGAAGCAATGTGAACAGGCACAAAGAAGGTGCTAGCAGGGAATTCTCTGCCTGCTTTTCCCCAGTGCTCTGCAAGCTCTCCAGGACAACATAAAATCTGGGGCTCTGTGCTTTCTTTCGTTCTGAACAAGTGTTATTGTTTTCTGCACAAAAGCGATTCTGCGAAGCAATGTGAAGACTTCTGCTTCCCAGGCACAGAGAAGGTGCTAGCAGGGAATTCTCTGCCTGCCTTTCCCCAGTGCTCTGCAAGCTCTCCAGGACAACATAAAATCTGGGGCTCTGTGCTTTCCTTCGTTCTGAACAAGTGTTACTGTTTTCTGCACAAAAGCGATTCTGCGAAGCAATTTGAACACTTCTGCTTCCCAGGCACAGAGAAGGTGCTAGCAGGGAATTCTCTGCCTGCTTTTCCCCAGTGCTCTGCAAGCTCTCCAGGACAACATAAAATCTGGGGCTCTGTGCTTTCTTTCGTTCTGAACAAGTGTTATTGTTTTCTGCACAAAAGCGATTCTGCGAAGCAATGTGAACACTTCTGCTTCCCAGGCACAGAGAAGGTGCTAGCAGGGAATTCTCTGCCTGCCTTTCCCCAGTGCTCTGCAAGCTCTCCAGGACAACATAAAATCTGGGGCTCTGTGCTTTCCTTCGTTCTGAACAAGTGTTACTGTTTTCTGCACAAAAGCGATTCTGCGAAGCAATGTGAACACTTCTGTTTCCCAGGCACAGAGAAGGTGGTAGCAGGGAATTCTCTGCCTGCTTTTCCCCAGTGCTCTGCAAGCTCTCCAGGACAACATAAAATCTGGGGCTCTGTGCTTTCTTTTGTTCTGAACAAGTGTTACTGTTTTCTGCACAAAAGCGATTCTGCGAAGCAATGTGAACACTTCTGTTTCCCAGGCACAGAGAAGGTGCTAGCAGGGAATTCTCTGCCTGCTTTTCCCCAGTGCTCTACAAGCTCTCCAGGACAACATAAAATCTGGGGCTCTGTGCTTTCTTTCGTTCTGAACAAGTGTTACTGTTTTCTGCACAAAAGCGATTCTGCGAAGCAATGTGAAGACTTCTGCATCCCAGGCACAGAGAAGGTGCTAGCAGGGAATTCTCTGCCTGCTTTTCCCCAGTGCTCTGCAAGCTCTCCAAGACAACATAAAATCTGGGGCTCTGTGCTTTCTTTCGTTCTGAACAAGTGTTACTGTTTTCTGCACAAAAGCGATTCTGCGAAGCAATGTGAACAGGCACAAAGAAGGTGCTAGCAGGGAATTCTCTGCCTGCCTTTCCCCAGTGCTCTGCAAGCTCTCCAGGACAACATAAAATCTGGGGCTCTGTGCTTTCCTTCGTTCTGAACAAGTGTTACTGTTTTCTGCACAAAAGCGATTCTGCGAAGCAATTTGAACACTTCTGCTTCCCAGGCACAGAGAAGGTGCTAGCAGGGAATTCTCTGCCTGCTTTTCCCCAGTGCTCTGCAAGCTCTCCAGGACAACATAAAATCTGGGGCTCTGTGCTTTCTTTCGTTCTGAACAAGTGTTATTGTTTTCTGCACAAAAGCGATTCTGCGAAGCAATGTGAACACTTCTGCTTCCCAGGCACAGAGAAGGTGCTAGCAGGGAATTCTCTGCCTGCCTTTCCCCAGTGCTCTGCAAGCTCTCCAGGACAACATAAAATCTGGGGCTCTGTGCTTTCCTTCGTTCTGAACAAGTGTTACTGTTTTCTGCACAAAAGCGATTCTGCGAAGCAATGTGAACACTTCTGTTTCCCAGGCACAGAGAAGGTGGTAGCAGGGAATTCTCTGCCTGCTTTTCCCCAGTGCTCTGCAAGCTCTCCAGGACAACATAAAATCTGGGGCTCTGTGCTTTCTTTTGTTCTGAACAAGTGTTACTGTTTTCTGCACAAAAGCGATTCTGCGAAGCAATGTGAACACTTCTGTTTCCCAGGCACAGAGAAGGTGCTAGCAGGGAATTCTCTGCCTGCTTTTCCCGAGTGCTCTGCAAGCTCTCCTGGACAACATAAAATCTGGGGCTCTGTGCTTTCTTTCATTCTGAACAAGTGTTACTGTTTTCTGCACAAAAGCGATTCTGCGACGCAATGTGAAGACTTCTGCTTCCCAGGCACAGAGAAGGTGCTAGCAGGGAATTCTCTGCCTGCTTTTCCCCAGTGCTCTGCAAGCTCTCCAGGACAACATAAAATCTGGGGCTCTGTGCTTTCTTTCGTTCTGAACAAGTGTTACTGTTTTCTGCACAAAAGCGATTCTGCGAAGCAATTTGAACACTTCTGCTTCCCAGGCACAGAGAAGGTGCTAGCAGGGAATTCTCTGCCTGCTTTTCCCCAGTGCTCTGCAAGCTCTCCAGGACAACATAAAATCTGGGGCTTTGTGCTTTCTTTCGTTCTGAACAAGTGTTACTGTTTTCTGCACAAAAGCGATTCTGCGAAGCAATGGGAACACTTCTGCTTCCCAGGCACAGAGAAGGTGGTAGCAGGGAATTCTCTGCCTGCTTTTCCCCAGTGCTCTGCAATCTCTCCAGGACAACATAAAATCTGCGGCTCTGTGCTTTCTTTCGTTCTGAACAAGTGTTATTGTTTTCTGCACTAAGCGATTCTGCGAAGCAATGTGAAGACTTCTGCTTCCCAGGCACAGAGAAGGTGCTAGCAGGGAATTCTCTGCCTGCCTTTCCCCAGTGCTCTGCAAGCTCTCCAGGACAACATAAAATCTGGGGCTCTGTGCTTTCCTTCGTTCTGAACAAGTGTTACTGTTTTCTGCACAAAAGCGATTCTGCGAAGCAATTTGAACACTTCTGCTTCCCAGGCACAGAGAAGGTGCTAGCAGGGAATTCTCTGCCTGCTTTTCCCCAGTGCTCTGCAAGCTCTCCAGGACAACATAAAATCTGGGGCTCTGTGCTTTCTTTCGTTCTGAACAAGTGTTACTGTTTTCTGCACAAAAGAGATTCTGCGAAGCAATGGGAACACTTCTGTTTCCCAGGCACAGAGAAGGTGCTAGCAGGGAATTCTCTGCCTGCTTTTCCCCAGTGCTCTGCAAGCTCTCCAGGACAACATAAAATCTGGGGCTCTGTGCTTTCTTTCATTCTGAACAAGTGTTACTGTTTTCTGCACAAAAGCGATTCTGCGAAGCAATGTGAAGACTTCTGCATCCCAGGCACAGAGAAGGTGCTAGCAGGGAATTCTCTGCCTGCTTTTCCCCAGTGCTCTGCAAGCTCTCCAGGACAACATAAAATCTGGGGCTCTGTGCTTTCTTTCGTTCTGAACAAGTGTTACTGTTTTCTGCACAAAAGCGATTCTGCGAAGCAATGTGAACAGGCACAAAGAAGGTGCTAGCAGGGAATTCTCTGCCTGCTTTTCCCCAGTGCTCTGCAAGCTCTCCAGGACAACATAAAATCTGGGGCTCTGTGCTTTCTTTCGTTCTGAACAAGTGTTATTGTTTTCTGCACAAAAGCGATTCTGCGAAGCAATGTGAACACTTCTGCTTCCCAGGCACAGAGAAGGTGCTAGCAGGGAATTCTCTGCCTGCCTTTCCCCAGTGCTCTGCAAGCTCTCCAGGACAACATAAAATCTGGGGCTCTGTGCTTTCCTTCGTTCTGAACAAGTGTTACTGTTTTCTGCACAAAAGCGATTCTGCAAAGCAATTTGAACACTTCTGCTTCCCAGGCACAGAGAAGGTGGTAGCAGGGAATTCTCTGCCTGCTTTTCCCCAGTGCTCTGCAAGCTCTCCAGGACAACATAAAATCTGGGGCTCTGTGCTTTCTTTTGTTCTGAACAAGTGTTACTGTTTTCTGCACAAAAGCGATTCTGCGAAGCAATGTGAACACTTCTGTTTCCCAGGCACAGAGAAGGTGCTAGCAGGGAATTCTCTGCCTGCTTTTCCCCAGTGCTCTGCAAGCTCTCCTGGACAACATAAAATCTGGGGCTCTGTGCTTTCTTTCATTCTGAACAAGTGTTACTGTTTTCTGCACAAAAGCGATTCTGCGAAGCAATGTGAAGACTTCTGCATCCCAGGCACAGAGAAGGTGCTAGCAGGGAATTCTCTGCCTGCTTTTCCCCAGTGCTCTGCAAGCTCTCCAGGACAACATAAAATCTGGGGCTCTGTGCTTTCTTTCGTTCTGAACAAGTGTTACTGTTTTCTGCACAAAAGCGATTCTGCGAAGCAATTTGAACACTTCTGCTTCCCAGGCACAGAGAAGGTGCTAGCAGGGAATTCTCTGCCTGCTTTTCCCCAGTGCTCTGCAAGCTCTCCAGGACAACATAAAATCTGGGGCTTTGTGCTTTCTTTCGTTCTGAACAAGTGTTACTGTTTTCTGCACAAAAGCGATTCTGCGAAGCAATTTGAACACTTCTGCTTCCCAGGCACAGAGAAGGTGCTAGCAGGGAATTCTCTGCCTCCTTTTCCCCAGTGCTCTGCAAGCTCTCCAGGACAACATAAAATCTGGGGCTCTGTGCTTTCTTTCGTTCTGAACAAGTGTTATTGTTTTCTGCACAAAAGCGATTCTGCGAAGCAATGTGAACACTTCTGCTTCCCAGGCACAGAGAAGGTGCTAGCAGGGAATTCTCTGCCTGCCTTTCCCCAGTGCTCTGCAAGCTCTCCAGGACAACATAAAATCTGGGGCTCTGTGCTTTCTTTCGTTCTGAACAAGTGTTACTGTTTTCTGCACAAAAGCGATTCTGCGAAGCAATGTGAACACTTCTGTTTCCCAGGCACAGAGAAGGTGCTAGCAGGGAATTCTCTGCCTGCTTTTCCCCAGTGCTCTGCAAGCTCTCCTGGACAACATAAAATCTGGGGCTCTGTGCTTTCTTTCATTCTGAACAAGTGTTACTGTTTTCTGCACAAAAGCGATTCTGCGAAGCAATGTGAAGACTTCTGCTTCCCAGGCACAGAGAAGGTGCTAGCAGGGAATTCTCTGCCTGCTTTTCCCCAGTGCTCTGCAAGCTCTCCAGGACAACATAAAATCTGGGGCTCTGTGCTTTCTTTCGTTCTGAACAAGTGTTACTGTTTTCTGCACAAAAGCGATTCTGCGAAGCAATTTGAACACTTCTGCTTCCCAGGCACAGAGAAGGTGCTAGCAGGGAATTCTCTGCCTGCTTTTCCCCAGTGCTCTGCAAGCTCTCCAGGACAACATAAAATCTGGGGCTCTGTGCTTTCTTTCGTTCTGAACAAGTGTTACTGTTTTCTGCACAAAAGCGATTCTGCGAAGCAATGTGAACACTTCTGTTTCCCAGGCACAGAGAAGGTGCTAGCAGGGAATTTTCTGCCTGCTTTTCCCCAGTGCTCTGCAAGCTCTCCAGGACAACATAAAATCTGGGGCTCTGTGCTTTCTTTCGTTCTGAACAAGTGTTACTGTTTTCTGCACAAAAGCGATTCTGCGAAGCAATGTGAAGACTTCTGCTTCCCAGGCACAGAGAAGGTGGTAGCAGGGAATTCTCTGCCTGCTTTTCCCCAGTGCTCTGCAAGCTCTCCAGGACAACATAAAATCTGGGGCTCTGTGCTTTCTTTCATTCTGAACAAGTGTTACTGTTTTCTGCACAAAAGCGATTCTGCGAAGCAATGTGAAGACTTCTGCATCCCAGGCACAGAGAAGGTGCTAGCAGGGAATTCTCTGCCTGCTTTTCCCCAGTGCTCTGCAAGCTCTCCAAGACAACATAAAATCTGGGGCTCTGTGCTTTCTTTCGTTCTGAACAAGTGTTACTGTTTTCTGCACAAAAGCGATTCTGCGAAGCAATGTGAACAGGCACAAAGAAGGTGCTAGCAGGGAATTCTCTGCCTGCTTTTCCCCAGTGCTCTGCAAGCTCTCCAGGACAACATAAAATCTGGGGCTCTGTGCTTTCTTTCGTTCTGAACAAGTGTTATTGTTTTCTGCACAAAAGCGATTCTGCGAAGCAATGTGAAGACTTCTGCTTCCCAGGCACAGAGAAGGTGCTAGCAGGGAATTCTCTGCCTGCCTTTCCCCAGTGCTCTGCAAGCTCTCCAGGACAACATAAAATCTGGGGCTCTGTGCTTTCCTTCGTTCTGAACAAGTGTTACTGTTTTCTGCACAAAAGCGATTCTGCGAAGCAATTTGAACACTTCTGCTTCCCAGGCACAGAGAAGGTGCTAGCAGGGAATTCTCTGCCTGCTTTTCCCCAGTGCTCTGCAAGCTCTCCAGGACAACATAAAATCTGGGGCTCTGTGCTTTCTTTCGTTCTGAACAAGTGTTATTGTTTTCTGCACAAAAGCGATTCTGCGAAGCAATGTGAACACTTCTGCTTCCCAGGCACAGAGAAGGTGCTAGCAGGGAATTCTCTGCCTGCCTTTCCCCAGTGCTCTGCAAGCTCTCCAGGACAACATAAAATCTGGGGCTCTGTGCTTTCCTTCGTTCTGAACAAGTGTTACTGTTTTCTGCACAAAAGCGATTCTGCGAAGCAATGTGAACACTTCTGTTTCCCAGGCACAGAGAAGGTGGTAGCAGGGAATTCTCTGCCTGCTTTTCCCCAGTGCTCTGCAAGCTCTCCAGGACAACATAAAATCTGGGGCTCTGTGCTTTCTTTCGTTCTGAACAAGTGTTACTGTTTTCTGCACAAAAGCGATTCTGCGAAGCAATGTGAACACTTCTGTTTCCCAGGCACAGAGAAGGTGCTAGCAGGGAATTCTCTGCCTGCTTTTCCCGAGTGCTCTGCAAGCTCTCCTGGACAACATAAAATCTGGGGCTCTGTGCTTTCTTTCATTCTGAACAAGTGTTACTGTTTTCTGCACAAAAGCGATTCTGCGACGCAATGTGAAGACTTCTGCTTCCCAGGCACAGAGAAGGTGCTAGCAGGGAATTCTCTGCCTGCTTTTCCCCAGTGCTCTGCAAGCTCTCCAGGACAACATAAAATCTGGGGCTCTGTGCTTTCTTTCGTTCTGAACAAGTGTTACTGTTTTCTGCACAAAAGCGATTCTGCGAAGCAATGTGAACACTTCTGCTTCCCAGGCACAGAGAAGGTGCTAGCAGGGAATTCTCTGCCTGCTTTTCCCCAGTGCTCTGCAAGCTCTCCAGGACAACATAAAATCTGGGGCTTTGTGCTTTCTTTCGTTCTGAACAAGTGTTACTGTTTTCTGCACAAAAGCGATTCTGCGAAGCAATGGGAACACTTCTGCTTCCCAGGCACAGAGAAGGTGGTAGCAGGGAATTCTCTGCCTGCTTTTCCCCAGTGCTCTGCAATCTCTCCAGGACAACATAAAATCTGCGGCTCTGTGCTTTCTTTCGTTCTGAACAAGTGTTACTGTTTTCTGCACAAAAGCAATTCTGCGAAGCAATTTGAACACTTCTGCTTCCCAGGCACAGAGAAGGTGCTAGCAGGGAATTCTCTGCCTGCCTTTCCCCAGTGCTCTGCAAGCTCTCCAGGACAACAGCAAATCTGGGGCTCTGTGCTTTCTTTCGTTCTGAACAAGTGTTACTGTTTTCTGCACAAAAGCGATTCTGCGAAGCAATGTGAACACTTCTGTTTCCCAGGCACAGAGAAGGTGGTAGCAGGGAATTCTCTGCCTGCTTTTCCCCAGTGCTCTGCAAGCTCTCCAGGACAACATAAAATCTGGGTCTCTGTGCTTTCTTTCGTTCTGAACAAGTGTTACTGTTTTCTGCACAAAAGCGATTCTGCGAAGCAATGTGAACAGGCACAAAGAAGGTGCTAGCAGGGAATTCTCTGCCTGCTTTTCCCCAGTGCTCTGCAAGCTCTCCAGGACAACATAAAATCTGGGGCTCTGTGCTTTCTTTCGTTCTGAACAAGTGTTACTGTTTTCTGCACAAAAGCGATTCTGCGAAGCAATTTGAACACTTCTGCTTCCCAGGCACAGAGAAGGTGCTAGCAGGGAATTCTCTGCCTGCCTTTCCCCAGTGCTCTGCAAGCTCTCCAGGACAACATAAAATCTGGGGCTCTGTGCTTTCTTTCGTTCTGAACAAGTGTTATTGTTTTCTGCACAAAAGCGATTCTGCGAAGCAATGTGAACACTTCTGCTTCCCAGGCACAGAGAAGGTGCTAGCAGGGAATTCTCTGCCTGCCTTTCCCCAGTGCTCTGCAAGCTCTCCAGGACAACATAAAATCTGGGGCTCTGTGCTTTCCTTCGTTCTGAACAAGTGTTACTGTTTTCTGCACAAAAGCGATTCTGCGAAGCAATGTGAACACTTCTGCTTCCCAGGCACAGAGAAGGTGCTAGCAGGGAATTCTCTGCCTGCCTTTCCCCAGTGCTCTGCAAGCTCTCCAGGACAACATAAAATCTGGGCCTCTGTGCTTTCTTTCGTTCTGAACAAGTGTTATTGTTTTCTGCACAAAAGCGATTCTGCGAAGCAATGTGAAGACTTCTGCTTCCCAGGCACAGAGAAGGTGCTAGCAGGGAATTCTCTGCCTGCCTTTCCCCAGTGCTCTGCAAGCTCTCCAGGACAACATAAAATCTGGGGCTCTGTGCTTTCCTTCGTTCTGAACAACTGTTACTGTTTTCTGCACAAAAGCGATTCTGCGAAGCAATGTGAACACTTCTGTTTCCCAGGCACAGAGAAGGTGGTAGCAGGGAATTCTCTGCCTGCTTTTCCCCAGTGCTCTGCAAGCTCTCCAGGACAACATAAAATCTGGGGCTCTGTGCTTTCTTTCGTTCTGAACAAGTGTTACTGTTTTCTGCACAAAAGCGATTCTGCGAAGCAATGTGAACACTTCTGCTTCCCAGGCACAGAGAAGGTGCTAGCAGGGAATTCTCTGCCTGCTTTTCCCCAGTGCTCTGCAAGCTCTCCTGGACAACATAAAATCTGGGGCTCTGTGCTTTCTTTCGTTCTGAACAAGTGTTACTGTTTTCTGCACAAAAGCGATTCTGCGAAGCAATTTGAACACTTCTGCTTCCCAGGCACAGAGAAGGTGCTAGCAGGGAATTCTCTGCCTGCTTTTCCCCAGTGCTCTGCAAGCTCTCCAGGACAACATAAAATCTGGGGCTTTGTGCTTTCTTTCGTTCTGAACAAGTGTTACTGTTTTCTGCACAAAAGCGATTCTGCGAAGCAATGTGAACACTTCTGCTTCCCAGGCACAGAGAAGGTGGTAGCAGGGAATTCTCTGCCTGCTTTTCCCCAGTGCTCTGCAAGCTCTCCAGGACAACATAAAATCTGGGGCTCTGTGCTTTCTTTTGTTCTGAACAAGTGTTACTGTTTTCTGCACAAAAGCGATTCTGCGAAGCAATGTGAACACTTCTGTTTCCCAGGCACAGAGAAGGTGGTAGCAGGGAATTCTCTGCCTGCTTTTCCCCAGTGCTCTGCAAGCTCTCCAGGACAACATAAAATCTGGGTCTCTGTGCTTTCTTTCGTTCTGAACAAGTGTTACTGTTTTCTGCACAAAAGCGATTCTGCGAAGCAATGTGAACAGGCACAAAGAAGGTGCTAGCAGGGAATTCTCTGCCTGCTTTTCCCCAGTGCTCTGCAAGCTCTCCAGGACAACATAAAATCTGGGGCTCTGTGCTTTCCTTCGTTCTGAACAAGTGTTACTGTTTTCTGCACAAAAGCGATTCTGCGAAGCAATGTGAACACTTCTGTTTCCCAGGCACAGAGAAGGTGCTAGCAGGGAATTCTCTGCCTGCTTTTCCCCAGTGCTCTGCAAGCTCTCCAGGACAACATAAAATCTGGGGCTCTGTGCTTTCTTTCGTTCTGAACAAGTGTTACTGTTTTCTGCACAAAAGCGATTCTGCGAAGCAATGTGAAGACTTCTGCTTCCCAGGCACAGAGAAGGTGCTAGCAGGGAATTCTCTGCCTGCTTTTCCCCAGTGCTCTGCAAGCTCTCCAGGACAACATAAAATCTGGGGCTCTGTGCTTTCTTTCGTTCTGAACAAGTGTTACTGTTTTCTGCACAAAAGCGATTCTGCGAAGCAATGTGAACAGGCACAAAGAAGGTGCTAGCAGGGAATTCTCTGCCTGCTTTTCCCCAGTGCTCTGCAAGCTCTCCAGGACAACATAAAATCTGGGGCTCTGTGCTTTCTTTCGTTCTGAACAAGTGTTACTGTTTTCTGCACAAAAGCGATTCTGCGAAGCAATGTGAACACTTCTGCTTCCCAGGCACAGAGAAGGTGCTAGCAGGGAATTCTCTGCCTGCCTTTCCCCAGTGCTCTGCAAGCTCTCCAGGACAACATAAAATCTGGGGCTCTGTGCTTTCTTTCGTTCTGAACAAGTGTTATTGTTTTCTGCACAAAAGCGATTCTGCGAAGCAATGTGAAGACTTCTGCTTCCCAGGCACAGAGAAGGTGCTAGCAGGGAATTCTCTGCCTGCCTTTCCCCAGTGCTCTGCAAGCTCTCCAGGACAACATAAAATCTGGGGCTCTGTGCTTTCCTTCGTTCTGAACAAGTGTTACTGTTTTCTGCACAAAAGCGATTCTGCGAAGCAATTTGAACACTTCTGCTTCCCAGGCACAGAGAAGGTGCTAGCAGGGAATTCTCTGCCTGCTTTTCCCCAGTGCTCTGCAAGCTCTCCAGGACAACATAAAATCTGGGGCTCTGTGCTTTCTTTCGTTCTGAACAAGTGTTATTGTTTTCTGCACAAAAGCGATTCTGCGAAGCAATGTGAACACTTCTGCTTCCCAGGCACAGAGAAGGTGCTAGCAGGGAATTCTCTGCCTGCCTTTCCCCAGTGCTCTGCAAGCTCTCCAGGACAACATAAAATCTGGGGCTCTGTGCTTTCCTTCGTTCTGAACAAGTGTTACTGTTTTCTGCACAAAAGCGATTCTGCGAAGCAATGTGAACACTTCTGCTTCCCAGGCACAGAGAAGGTGCTAGCAGGGAATTCTCTGCCTGCCTTTCCCCAGTGCTCTGCAAGCTCTCCAGGACAACATAAAATCTGGGGCTCTGTGCTTTCCTTCGTTCTGAACAAGTGTTACTGTTTTCTGCACAAAAGCGATTCTGCGAAGCAATGTGAACACTTCTGTTTCCCAGGCACAGAGAAGGTGCTAGCAGGGAATTCTCTGCCTGCTTTTCCCCAGTGCTCTGCAAGCTCTCCAGGACAACATAAAATCTGGGGCTCTGTGCTTTCTTTCGTTCTGAACAAGTGTTACTGTTTTCTGCACAAAAGCGATTCTGCGAAGCAATGTGAACACTTCTGTTTCCCAGGCACAGAGAAGGTGCTAGCAGGGAATTCTCTGCCTGCTTTTCCCCAGTGCTCTGCAAGCTCTCCTGGACAACATAAAATCTGGGGCTCTGTGCTTTCTTTCGTTCTGAACAAGTGTTACTGTTTTCTGCACAAAAGCGATTCTGCGAAGCAATGTGAAGACTTCTGCTTCCCAGGCACAGAGAAGGTGCTAGCAGGGAATTCTCTGCCTGCTTTTCCCCAGTGCTCTGCAAGCTCTCCAGGACAACATAAAATCTGGGGCTCTGTGCTTTCTTTCGTTCTGAACAAGTGTTACTGTTTTCTGCACAAAAGCGATTCTGCGAAGCAATTTGAACACTTCTGCTTCCCAGGCACAGAGAAGGTGCTAGCAGGGAATTCTCTGCCTGCTTTTCCCCAGTGCTCTGCAAGCTCTCCAGGACAACATAAAATCTGGGGCTCTGTGCTTTCTTTCGTTCTGAACAAGTGTTATTGTTTTCTGCACAAAAGCGATTCTGCGAAGCAATGTGAACACTTCTGCTTCCCAGGCACAGAGAAGGTGCTAGCAGGGAATTCTCTGCCTGCCTTTCCCCAGTGCTCTGCAAGCTCTCCAGGACAACATAAAATCTGGGGCTCTGTGCTTTCTTTCGTTCTGAACAAGTGTTATTGTTTTCTGCACAAAAGCGATTCTGCGAAGCAATGTGAAGACTTCTGCTTCCCAGGCACAGAGAAGGTGCTAGCAGGGAATTCTCTGCCTGCCTTTCCCCAGTGCTCTGCAAGCTCTCCAGGACAACATAAAATCTGGGGCTCTGTGCTTTCCTTCGTTCTGAACAAGTGTTACTGTTTTCTGCACAAAAGCGATTCTGCGAAGCAATTTGAACACTTCTGCTTCCCAGGCACAGAGAAGGTGCTAGCAGGGAATTCTCTGCCTGCTTTTCCCCAGTGCTCTGCAAGCTCTCCAGGACAACATAAAATCTGGGGCTCTGTGCTTTCTTTCGTTCTGAACAAGTGTTATTGTTTTCTGCACAAAAGCGATTCTGCGAAGCAATGTGAACACTTCTGCTTCCCAGGCACAGAGAAGGTGCTAGCAGGGAATTCTCTGCCTGCCTTTCCCCAGTGCTCTGCAAGCTCTCCAGGACAACATAAAATCTGGGGCTCTGTGCTTTCCTTCGTTCTGAACAAGTGTTACTGTTTTCTGCACAAAAGCGATTCTGCGAAGCAATGTGAACACTTCTGTTTCCCAGGCACAGAGAAGGTGCTAGCAGGGAATTCTCTGCCTGCCTTTCCCCAGTGCTCTGCAAGCTCTCCAGGACAACATAAAATCTGGGGCTCTGTGCTTTCCTTCGTTCTGAACAAGTGTTACTGTTTTCTGCACAAAAGCGATTCTGCGAAGCAATGTGAACACTTCTGTTTCCCAGGCACAGAGAAGGTGCTAGCAGGGAATTCTCTGCCTGCCTTTCCCCAGTGCTCTGCAAGCTCTCCAGGACAACATAAAATCTGGGGCTCTGTGCTTTCCTTCGTTCTGAACAAGTGTTACTGTTTTCTGCACAAAAGCGATTCTGCGAAGCAATGTGAACACTTCTGTTTCCCAGGCACAGAGAAGGTGGTAGCAGGGAATTCTCTGCCTGCTTTTCCCCAGTGCTCTGCAAGCTCTCCAGGACAACAGCAAATCTGGGGCTCTGTGCTTTCTTTCGTTCTGAACAAGTGTTACTGTTTTCTGCACAAAAGCGATTCTGCGAAGCAATGTGAACACTTCTGCTTCCCAGGCACAGAGAAGGTGGTAGCAGGGAATTCTCTGCCTGCTTTTCCCCAGTGCTCTGCAAGCTCTCCAGGACAACATAAAATCTGGGGCTCTGTGCTTTCTTTCGTTCTGAACAAGTGTTATTGTTTTCTGCACAAAAGCGATTCTGCGAAGCAATGTGAAGACTTCTGCTTCCCAGGCACAGAGAAGGTGCTAGCAGGGAATTCTCTGCCTGCCTTTCCCCAGTGCTCTGCAAGCTCTCCAGGACAACATAAAATCTGGGGCTCTGTGCTTTCCTTCGTTCTGAACAAGTGTTACTGTTTTCTGCACAAAAGCGATTCTGCGAAGCAATTTGAACACTTCTGCTTCCCAGGCACAGAGAAGGTGCTAGCAGGGAATTCTCTGCCTGCTTTTCCCCAGTGCTCTGCAAGCTCTCCAGGACAACATAAAATCTGGGGCTCTGTGCTTTCTTTCGTTCTGAACAAGTGTTACTGTTTTCTGCACAAAAGAGATTCTGCGAAGCAATGGGAACACTTCTGTTTCCCAGGCACAGAGAAGGTGCTAGCAGGGAATTCTCTGCCTGCTTTTCCCCAGTGCTCTGCAAGCTCTCCAGGACAACATAAAATCTGGGGCTCTGTGCTTTCTTTCATTCTGAACAAGTGTTACTGTTTTCTGCACAAAAGCGATTCTGCGAAGCAATGTGAAGACTTCTGCATCCCAGGCACAGAGAAGGTGCTAGCAGGGAATTCTCTGCCTGCTTTTCCCCAGTGCTCTGCAAGCTCTCCAGGACAACATAAAATCTGGGGCTCTGTGCTTTCTTTCGTTCTGAACAAGTGTTACTGTTTTCTGCACAAAAGCGATTCTGCGAAGCAATGTGAACAGGCACAAAGAAGGTACTAGCAGGGAATTCTCTGCCTGCTTTTCCCCAGTGCTCTGCAAGCTCTCCAGGACAACATAAAATCTGGGGCTCTGTGCTTTCTTTCGTTCTGAACAAGTGTTATTGTTTTCTGCACAAAAGCGATTCTGCGAAGCAATGTGAACACTTCTGCTTCCCAGGCACAGAGAAGGTGCTAGCAGGGAATTCTCTGCCTGCCTTTCCCCAGTGCTCTGCAAGCTCTCCAGGACAACATAAAATCTGGGGCTCTGTGCTTTCCTTCGTTCTGAACAAGTGTTACTGTTTTCTGCACAAAAGCGATTCTGCAAAGCAATTTGAACACTTCTCCTTCCCAGGCACAGAGAAGGTGCTAGCAGGGAATTCTCTGCCTGCTTTTCCCCAGTGCTCTGCAAGCTCTCCAGGACAACATAAAATCTGGGGCTCTGTGCTTTCTTTTGTTCTGAACAAGTGTTACTGTTTTCTGCACAAAAGCGATTCTGCGAAGCAATGTGAACACTTCTGTTTCCCAGGCACAGAGAAGGTGCTAGCAGGGAATTCTCTGCCTGCTTTTCCCCAGTGCTCTGCAAGCTCTCCAGGACAACATAAAATCTGGGGCTCTGTGCTTTCTTTTGTTCTGAAGAAGTGTTACTGTTTTCTGCACAAAAGCGATTCTGCGAAGCAATGTGAAGACTTCTGCATCCCAGGCACAGAGAAGGTGCTAGCAGGGAATTCTCTGCCTGCTTTTCCCCAGTGCTCTGCAAGCTCTCCAGGACAACAGCAAATCCGGGGCTCTGTGCTTTCTTTCGTTCTGAACAAGTGTTACTGTTTTCTGCACAAAAGCGATTCTGCGAAGCAATGTGAAGACTTCTGCTTCCCAGGCACAGAGAAGGTGCTAGCAGGGAATTCTCTGCCTGCTTTTCCCCAGTGCTCTGCAAGCTCTCCAGGACAACATAAAATCTGGGGCTCTGTGCTTTCTTTCGTTCTGAACAAGTGTTACTGTTTTCTGCACAAAAGCGATTCTGCGAAGCAATTTGAACACTTCTGCTTCCCAGGCACAGAGAAGGTGCTAGCAGGGAATTCTCTGCCTGCTTTTCCCCAGTGCTCTGCAAGCTCTCCAGGACAACATAAAATCTGGGGCTCTGTGCTTTCTTTCGTTCTGAACAAGTGTTATTGTTTTCTGCACAAAAGCGATTCTGCGAAGCAATGTGAACACTTCTGCTTCCCAGGCACAGAGAAGGTGCTAGCAGGGAATTCTCTGCCTGCCTTTCCCCAGTGCTCTGCAAGCTCTCCAGGACAACATAAAATCTGGGGCTCTGTGCTTTCCTTCGTTCTGAACAAGTGTTACTGTTTTCTGCACAAAAGCGATTCTGCGAAGCAATGTGAACACTTCTGTTTCCCAGGCACAGAGAAGGTGGTAGCAGGGAATTCTCTGCCTGCTTTTCCCCAGTGCTCTGCAAGCTCTCCAGGACAACAGCAAATCTGGGGCTCTGTGCTTTCTTTCGTTCTGAACAAGTGTTACTGTTTTCTGCACAAAAGCGATTCTGCGAAGCAATGTGAACACTTCTGCTTCCCAGGCACAGAGAAGGTGCTAGCAGGGAATTCTCTGCCTGCTTTTCCCCAGTGCTCTGCAAGCTCTCCAGGACAACATAAAATCTGGGGCTCTGTGCTTTCTTTCGTTCTGAACAAGTGTTACTGTTTTCTGCACAAAAGAGATTCTGCGAAGCAATGTGAAGACTTCTGCTTCCCAGGCACAGAGAAGGTGCTAGCAGGGAATTCTCTGCCTGCTTTTCCCCAGTGCTCTGCAAGCTCTCCAGGACAACATAAAATCTGGGGCTCTGTGCTTTCTTTCATTCTGAACAAGTGTTACTGTTTTCTGCACAAAAGCGATTCTGCGAAGCAATGTGAAGACTTCTGCATCCCAGGCACAGAGAAGGTGCTAGCAGGGAATTCTCTGCCTGCTTTTCCCCAGTGCTCTGCAAGCTCTCCAAGACAACATAAAATCTGGGGCTCTGTGCTTTCTTTCGTTCTGAACAAGTGTTACTGTTTTCTGCACAAAAGCGATTCTGCGAAGCAATGTGGACAGGCACAAAGAAGGTGCTAGCAGGGAATTCTCTGCCTGCTTTTCCCCACTGCTCTGCAAGCTCTCCAGGACAACATAAAATCTGGGGCTCTGTGCTTTCTTTCGTTCTGAACAAGTGTTATTGTTTTCTGCACAAAAGCGATTCTGCGAAGCAATGTGAAGACTTCTGCTTCCCAGGCACAGAGAAGGTGCTAGCAGGGAATTCTCTGCCTGCCTTTCCCCAGTGCTCTGCAAGCTCTCCAGGACAACATAAAATCTGGGGCTCTGTGCTTTCCTTCGTTCTGAACAAGTGTTACTGTTTTCTGCACAAAAGCGATTCTGCGAAGCAATTTGAACACTTCTGCTTCCCAGGCACAGAGAAGGTGCTAGCAGGGAATTCTCTGCCTGCTTTTCCCCAGTGCTCTGCAAGCTCTCCAGGACAACATAAAATCTGGGGCTCTGTGCTTTCTTTCGTTCTGAACAAGTGTTATTGTTTTCTGCACAAAAGCGATTCTGCGAAGCAATGTGAACACTTCTGCTTCCCAGGCACAGAGAAGGTGCTAGCAGGGAATTCTCTGCCTGCCTTTCCCCAGTGCTCTGCAAGCTCTCCAGGACAACAGCAAATCTGGGGCTCTGTGCTTTCCTTCGTTCTGAACAAGTGTTACTGTTTTCTGCACAAAAGCGATTCTGCGAAGCAATGTGAACACTTCTGTTTCCCAGGCACAGAGAAGGTGGTAGCAGGGAATTCTCTGCCTGCTTTTCCCCAGTGCTCTGCAAGCTCTCCAGGACAACATAAAATCTGGGGCTCTGTGCTTTCTTTTGTTCTGAACAAGTGTTACTGTTTTCTGCACAAAAGCGATTCTGCAAAGCAATGTGAACACTTCTGTTTCCCAGGCACAGAGAAGGTGCTAGCAGGGAATTCTCTGCCTGCTTTTCCCGAGTGCTCTGCAAGCTCTCCTGGACAACATAAAATCTGGGGCTCTGTGCTTTCTTTCATTCTGAACAAGTGTTACTGTTTTCTGCACAAAAGCGATTCTGCGACGCAATGTGAAGACTTCTGCTTCCCAGGCACAGAGAAGGTGCTAGCAGGGAATTCTCTGCCTGCTTTTCCCCAGTGCTCTACAAGCTCTCCAGGACAACATAAAATCTGGGGCTCTGTGCTTTCTTTCGTTCTGAACAAGTGTTACTGTTTTCTGCACAAAAGCGATTCTGCGAAGCAATGTGAACAGGCACAAAGAAGGTGCTAGCAGGGAATTCTCTGCCTGCTTTTCCCCAGTGCTCTACAAGCTCTCCAGGACAACATAAAATCTGGGGCTCTGTGCTTTCTTTCGTTCTGAACAAGTGTTACTGTTTTCTGCACAAAAGCGATTCTGCGAAGCAATGTGAACAGGCACAAAGAAGGTGCTAGCAGGGAATTCTCTGCCTGCTTTTCCCCAGTGCTCTACAAGCTCTCCAGGACAACATAAAATCTGGGGCTCTGTGCTTTCTTTCGTTCTGAACAAGTGTTACTGTTTTCTGCACAAAAGCGATTCTGCGAAGCAATGTGAACAGGCACAAAGAAGGTGCTAGCAGGGAATTCTCTGCCTGCTTTTCCCCAGTGCTCTACAAGCTCTCCAGGACAACATAAAATCTGGGGCTCTGTGCTTTCTTTCATTCTGAACAAGTGTTACTGTTTTCTGCACAAAAGCGATTCTGCGACGCAATGTGAAGACTTCTGCTTCCCAGGCACAGAGAAGGTGCTAGCAGGGAATTCTCTGCCTGCTTTTCCCCAGTGCTCTACAAGCTCTCCAGGACAACATAAAATCTGGGGCTCTGTGCTTTCTTTCGTTCTGAACAAGTGTTACTGTTTTCTGCACAAAAGCGATTCTGAGAAGCAATGTGAACAGGCACAAAGAAGGTGCTAGCAGGGAATTCTCTGCCTGCTTTTCCCCAGTGCTCTACAAGCTCTCCAGGACAACATAAAATCTGGGGCTCTGTGCTTTCTTTCGTTCTGAACAAGTGTTACTGTTTTCTGCACAAAAGCGATTCTGCGAAGCAATGTGAACAGGCACAAAGAAGGTGCTAGCAGGGAATTCTCTGCCTGCTTTTCCCCAGTGCTCTACAAGCTCTCCAGGACAACATAAAATCTGGGGCTCTGTGCTTTCTTTCGTTCTGAACAAGTGTTACTGTTTTCTGCACAAAAGCGATTCTGCGAAGCAATGTGAACAGGCACAAAGAAGGTGCTAGCAGGGAATTCTCTGCCTGCTTTTCCCCAGTGCTCTACAAGCTCTCCAGGACAACATAAAATCTGGGGCTCTGTGCTTTCTTTCATTCTGAACAAGTGTTACTGTTTTCTGCACAAAAGCGATTCTGCGACGCAATGTGAAGACTTCTGCTTCCCAGGCACAGAGAAGGTGCTAGCAGGGAATTCTCTGCCTGCTTTTCCCCAGTGCTCTACAAGCTCTCCAGGACAACATAAAATCTGGGGCTCTGTGCTTTCTTTCGTTCTGAACAAGTGTTACTGTTTTCTGCACAAAAGCGATTCTGCGAAGCAATGTGAACAGGCACAAAGAAGGTGCTAGCAGGGAATTCTCTGCCTGCTTTTCCCCAGTGCTCTACAAGCTCTCCAGGACAACATAAAATCTGGGGCTCTGTGCTTTCTTTCGTTCTGAACAAGTGTTACTGTTTTCTGCACAAAAGCGATTCTGCGAAGCAATGTGAACAGGCACAAAGAAGGTGCTAGCAGGGAATTCTCTGCCTGCTTTTCCCCAGTGCTCTGCAAGCTCTCCAGGACAACATAAAATCTGGGGCTCTGTGCTTTCTTTCGTTCTGAACAAGTGTTATTGTTTTCTGCACAAAAGCGATTCTGCGAAGCAATGTGAAGACTTCTGCTTCCCAGGCACAGAGAAGGTGCTAGCAGGGAATTCTCTGCCTGCCTTTCCCCAGTGCTCTGCAAGCTCTCCAGGACAACATAAAATCTGGGGCTCTGTGCTTTCTTTCGTTCTGAACAAGTGTTACTGTTTTCTGCACAAAAGCGATTCTGCGAAGCAATTTGAACACTTCTGCTTCCCAGGCACAGAGAAGGTGCTAGCAGGGAATTCTCTGCCTGCTTTTCCCCAGTGCTCTGCAAGCTCTCCAGGACAACATAAAATCTGGGGCTCTGTGCTTTCTTTCGTTCTGAACAAGTGTTATTGTTTTCTGCACAAAAGCGATTCTGCGAAGCAATGTGAACACTTCTGCTTCCCAGGCACAGAGAAGGTGCTAGCAGGGAATTCTCTGCCTGCCTTTCCCCAGTGCTCTGCAAGCTCTCCAGGACAACATAAAATCTGGGGCTCTGTGCTTTCCTTCGTTCTGAACAAGTGTTACTGTTTTCTGCACAAAAGCGATTCTGCGACGCAATGTGAACACTTCTGTTTCCCAGGCACAGAGAAGGTGCTAGCAGGGAATTCTCTGCCTGCTTTTCCCCAGTGCTCTGCAAGCTCTCCAGGACAACATAAAATCTGGGGCTCTGTGCTTTCTTTTGTTCTGAACAAGTGTTACTGTTTTCTGCACAAAAGCGATTCTGCGAAGCAATGTGAACACTTCTGTTTCCCAGGCACAGAGAAGGTGCTAGCAGGGAATTCTCTGCCTGCTTTTCCCGAGTGCTCTGCAAGCTCTCCTGGACAACATAAAATCTGGGGCTCTGTGCTTTCTTTCGTTCTGAACAAGTGTTACTGTTTTCTGCACAAAAGCGATTCTGCGAAGCAATGGGAACACTTCTGCTTCCCAGGCACAGAGAAGGTGGTAGCAGGGAATTCTCTGCCTGCTTTTCCCCAGTGCTCTGCAATCTCTCCAGGACAACATAAAATCTGCGGCTCTGTGCTTTCTTTCGTTCTGAACAAGTGTTATTGTTTTCTGCACAAAAGCGATTCTGCGAAGCAATGTGAACACTTCTGCTTCCCAGGCACAGAGAAGGTGCTAGCAGGGAATTCTCTGCCTGCCTTTCCCCAGTGCTCTGCAAGCTCTCCAGGACAACATAAAATCTGGGGCTCTGTGCTTTCCTTCGTTCTGAACAAGTGTTACTGTTTTCTGCACAAAAGCGATTCTGCGAAGCAATGTGAACACTTCTGCTTCCCAGGCACAGAGAAGGTGCTAGCAGGGAATTCTCTGCCTGCCTTTCCCCAGTGCTCTGCAAGCTCTCCAGGACAACATAAAATCTGGGCCTCTGTGCTTTCTTTCGTTCTGAACAAGTGTTATTGTTTTCTGCACAAAAGCGATTCTGCGAAGCAATGTGAAGACTTCTGCTTCCCAGGCACAGAGAAGGTGCTACCAGGGAATTCTCTGCCTGCCTTTCCCCAGTGCTCTGCAAGCTCTCCAGGACAACATAAAATCTGGGGCTCTGTGCTTTCCTTCGTTCTGAACAACTGTTACTGTTTTCTGCACAAAAGCGATTCTGCGAAGCAATGTGAACACTTCTGTTTCCCAGGCACAGAGAAGGTGGTAGCAGGGAATTCTCTGCCTGCTTTTCCCCAGTGCTCTGCAAGCTCTCCAGGACAACATAAAATCTGGGGCTCTGTGCTTTCTTTCGTTCTGAACAAGTGTTATTGTTTTCTGCACAAAAGCGATTCTGCGAAGCAATGTGAACACTTCTGCTTCCCAGGCACAGAGAAGGTGCTAGCAGGGAATTCTCTGCCTGCCTTTCCCCAGTGCTCTGCAAGCTCTCCAGGACAACATAAAATCTGGGGCTCTGTGCTTTCCTTCGTTCTGAACAAGTGTTACTGTTTTCTGCACAAAAGCGATTCTGCGAAGCAATGTGAACACTTCTGTTTCCCAGGCACAGAGAAGGTGGTAGCAGGGAATTCTCTGCCTGCTTTTCCCCAGTGCTCTGCAAGCTCTCCAGGACAACATAAAATCTGGGGCTCTGTGCTTTCCTTCGTTCTGAACAAGTGTTACTGTTTTCTGCACAAAAGCGATTCTGCGAAGCAATTTGAACACTTCTGCTTCCCAGGCACAGAGAAGGTGCTAGCAGGGAATTCTCTGCCTGCCTTTCCCCAGTGCTCTGCAAGCTCTCCAGGACAACATAAAATCTGGGGCTCTGTGCTTTCTTTCGTTCTGAACAAGTGTTATTGTTTTCTGCACAAAAGCGATTCTGCGAAGCAATGTGAACACTTCTGCTTCCCAGGCACAGAGAAGGTGCTAGCAGGGAATTCTCTGCCTGCCTTTCCCCAGTGCTCTGCAAGCTCTCCAGGACAACATAAAATCTGGGGCTCTGTGCTTTCCTTCGTTCTGAACAAGTGTTACTGTTTTCTGCACAAAAGCGATTCTGCGAAGCAATGTGAACACTTCTGTTTCCCAGGCACAGAGAAGGTGGTAGCAGGGAATTCTCTGCCTGCTTTTCCCCAGTGCTCTGCAAGCTCTCCAGGACAACATAAAATCTGGGGCTCTGTGCTTTCTTTCGTTCTGAACAAGTGTTACTGTTTTCTGCACAAAAGCGATTCTGCGAAGCAATGTGAACACTTCTGCTTCCCAGGCACAGAGAAGGTGCTAGCAGGGAATTCTCTGCCTGCCTTTCCCCAGTGCTCGGACAACATAAAATCTGGGGCTCTGTGCTTTCTTTCGTTCTGAACAAGTGTTACTGTTTTCTGCACAAAAGCGATTCTGCGAAGCAATGTGAACACTTCTGCTTCCCAGGCACAGAGAAGGTGCTAGCAGGGAATTCTCTGCCTGCCTTTCCCCAGTGCTCTGCAAGCTCTCCAGGACAACATAAAATCTGGGGCTCTGTGCTTTCTTTCGTTCTGAACAAGTGTTATTGTTTTCTGCACAAAAGCGATTCTGCGAAGCAATGTGAACACTTCTGCTTCCCAGGCACAGAGAAGGTGCTAGCAGGGAATTCTCTGCCTGCCTTTCCCCAGTGCTCTGCAAGCTCTCCAGGACAACATAAAATCTGGGGCTCTGTGCTTTCCTTCGTTCTGAACAAGTGTTACTGTTTTCTGCACAAAAGCGATTCTGCGAAGCAATGTGAACACTTCTGTTTCCCAGGCACAGAGAAGGTGGTAGCAGGGAATTCTCTGCCTGCTTTTCCCCAGTGCTCTGCAAGCTCTCCAGGACAACATAAAATCTGGGGCTCTGTGCTTTCTTTCGTTCTGAACAAGTGTTACTGTTTTCTGCACAAAAGCGATTCTGCGAAGCAATGGGAACACTTCTGTTTCCCAGGCACAGAGAAGGTGCTAGCAGGGAATTCTCTGCCTGCTTTTCCCCAGTGCTCTGCAAGCTCTCCAGGACAACATAAAATCTGGGGCTCTGTGCTTTCTTTCATTCTGAACAAGTGTTACTGTTTTCTGCACAAAAGCGTTTCTGCGAAGCAATGTGAAGACTTCTGCTTCCCAGGCACAGAGAAGGTGCTAGCAGGGAATTCTCTGCCTGCTTTTCCCCAGTGCTCTGCAAGCTCTCCAGGACAACATAAAATCTGGGGCTCTGTGCTTTCTTTCGTTCTGAACAAGTGTTACTGTTTTCTGCACAAAAGCGATTCTGCGAAGCAATGTGAACACTTCTGTTTCCCAGGCACAGAGAAGGTGCTAGCAGGGAATTCTCTGCCTGTTTTTCCCCAGTGCTCTGCAAGCTCTCCAGGACAACATAAAATCTGGGGCTCTGTGCTTTCCTTCGTTCTGAACAAGTGTTACTGTTTTCTGCACAAAAGCGATTCTGCGAAGCAATTTGAACACTTCTGCTTCCCAGGCACAGAGAAGGTGCTAGCAGGGAATTCTCTGCCTGCTTTTCCCCAGTGCTCTGCAAGCTCTCCAGGACAACATAAAATCTGGGGCTCTGTGCTTTCTTTCGTTCTGAACAAGTGTTATTGTTTTCTGCACAAAAGCGATTCTGCGAAGCAATGTGAACACTTCTGCTTCCCAGGCACAGAGAAGGTGCTAGCAGGGAATTCTCTGCCTGCCTTTCCCCAGTGCTCTGCAAGCTCTCCAGGACAACATAAAATCTGGGGCTCTGTGCTTTCTTTCGTTCTGAACAAGTGTTATTGTTTTCTGCACAAAAGCGATTCTGCGAAGCAATGTGAACACTTCTGCTTCCCAGGCACAGAGAAGGTGCTAGCAGGGAATTCTCTGCCTGCCTTTCCCCAGTGCTCTGCAAGCTCTCCAGGACAACATAAAATCTGGGGCTCTGTGCTTTCCTTCGTTCTGAACAAGTGTTACTGTTTTCTACACAAAAGCGATTCTGCGAAGCAATTTGAACACTTCTGTTTCCCAGGCACAGAGAAGGTGCTAGCAGGGAATTCTCTGCCTGCTTTTCCCCAGTGCTCTGCAAGCTCTCCAGGACAACATAAAATCTGGGGCTCTGTGCTTTCTTTCGTTCTGAACAAGTGTTACTGTTTTCTGCACAAAAGCGATTCTGCGAAGCAATGGGAACACTTCTGTTTCCCAGGCACAGAGAAGGTGCTAGCAGGGAATTCTCTGCCTGCTTTTCCCCAGTGCTCTGCAAGCTCTCCAGGACAACATAAAATCTGGGGCTCTGTGCTTTCTTTCCTTCTGAACAAGTGTTACTGTTTTCTGCACAAAAGCGTTTCTGCGAAGCAATGTGAAGACTTCTGCTTCCCAGGCACAGAGAAGGTGCTAGCAGGGAATTCTCTGCCTGCTTTTCCCCAGTGCTCTGCAAGCTCTCCAGGACAACATAAAATCTGGGGCTCTGTGCTTTCTTTCGTTCTGAACAAGTGTTACTGTTTTCTGCACAAAAGCGATTCTGCGAAGCAATGTGAACACTTCTGTTTCCCAGGCACAGAGAAGGTGCTAGCAGGGAATTCTCTGCCTGTTTTTCCCCAGTGCTCTGCAAGCTCTCCAGGACAACATAAAATCTGGGGCTCTGTGCTTTCCTTCGTTCTGAACAAGTGTTACTGTTTTCTGCACAAAAGCGATTCTGCGAAGCAATTTGAACACTTCTGCTTCCCAGGCACAGAGAAGGTGCTAGCAGGGAATTCTCTGCCTGCTTTTCCCCAGTGCTCTGCAAGATCTCCAGGACAACATAAAATCTGGGGCTCTGTGCTTTCTTTCGTTCTGAACAAGTGTTATTGTTTTCTGCACAAAAGCGATTCTGCGAAGCAATGTGAACACTTCTGCTTCCCAGGCACAGAGAAGGTGCTAGCAGGGAATTCTCTGCCTGCCTTTCCCCAGTGCTCTGCAAGCTCTCCAGGACAACATAAAATCTGGGGCTCTGTGCTTTCCTTCGTTCTGAACAAGTGTTACTGTTTTCTGCACAAAAGCGATTCTGCGAAGCAATTTGAACACTTCTGTTTCCCAGGCACAGAGAAGGTGCTAGCAGGGAATTCTCTGCCTGCTTTTCCCCAGTGCTCTGCAAGCTCTCCAGGACAACATAAAATCTGGGGCTCTGTGCTTTCTTTCGTTCTGAACAAGTGTTACTGTTTTCTGCACAAAAGCGATTCTGCGAAGCAATGGGAACACTTCTGTTTCCCAGGCACAGAGAAGGTGCTAGCAGGGAATTCTCTGCCTGCCTTTCCCCAGTGCTCTGCAAGCTCTCCAGGACAACATAAAATCTGGGGCTCTGTGCTTTCTTTCGTTCTGAACAAGTGTTACTGTTTTCTGCACAAAAGCGATTCTGCGAAGCAATGGGAACACTTCTGTTTCCCAGGCACAGAGAAGGTGCTAGCAGGGAATTCTCTGCCTGCTTTTCCCCAGTGCTCTGCAAGCTCTCCAGGACAACATAAAATCTGGGGCTCTGTGCTTTCTTTCGTTCTGAACAAGTGTTACTGTTTTCTGCACAAAAGCGATTCTGCGAAGCAATTTGAACACTTCTGCTTCCCAGGCACAGAGAAGGTGCAAACAGGGAAATCTCTGCCTGCCTTTCCCCAGTGCTCTGCAAGCTCTCCAGGACAACATAAAATCTGGGGCACTGTGCTTTCTTTCGTTCTGAACAAGTGTTACTGTTTTCTGCACAAAAGCAATTCTGCGAAGCAATGTGAACACTTCTGCTTCCCAGGCACAGAGAAGGTGCTAGCAGGGAATTCTCTGCCTGCCTTTCCCCAGTGCTCTGCAAGCTCTCCAGGACAACATAAAATCTGGGGCTCTGTGCTTTCCTTCGTTCTGAACAAGTGTTACTGTTTTCTGCACAAAAGCGATTCTGCGAAGCAATGTGAACACTTCTGTTTCCCAGGCACAGAGAAGGTGCTAGCAGGGAATTCTCTGCCTGCTTTTCCCCAGTGCTCTGCAAGCTCTCCAGGACAACATAAAATCTGGGGCTCTGTGCTTTCTTTCGTTGTGAACAAGTGTTACTGTTTTCTGCACAAAAGCGATTCTGCGAAGCAATGTGAACACTTCTGCTTCATAGGCACAGAGAAGGTGCTAGCAGGGAATTCTCTGCCTGCCTTTCCCCAGTGCTCTGCAAGCTCTCCATGACAACATAAAATCTGGGGCTCTGTGCTTTCTTTCGTTCTGAACAAGTGTTACTGTTTTCTGCACAAAAGCGATTCTGCGAAGCAATGTGAACACTTCTGCTTCCCAGGCACAGAGAAGGTGCTAGCAGGGAATTCTCTGCCTGCCTTTCCCCAGTGCTCTGCAAGCTCTCCAGGACAACATAAAATCTGGGGCTCTGTGCTTTCCTTCGTTCTGAACAAGTGTTACTGTTTTCTGCACAAAAGCGATTCTGCGAAGCAATGTGAACACTTCTGTTTCCCAGGCACAGAGAAGGTGGTAGCAGGGAATTCTCTGCCTGCTTTTCCCCAGTGCTCTGCAAGCTCTCCAAGACAACATAAAATCTGGGGCTCTGTGATTTCTTTCGTTCTGAACAAGTGTTACTGTTTTCTGCACAAAAGCGATTCTGCGAAGCAATGTGAACACTTCTGCTTCCCAGGCACAGAGAAGGTGCTAGCAGGGAATTCTCTGCCTGCCTTTCCCCAGTGCTCTGCAAGCTCTCCAGGACAACATAAAATCTGGGCCTCTGTGCTTTCTTTCGTTCTGAACAAGTGTTATTGTTTTCTGCACAAAAGCGATTCTGCGAAGCAATGTGAACACTTCTGCTTCCCAGGCACAGAGAAGGTGCTAGCAGGGAATTCTCTGCCTGCCTTTCCCCAGTGCTCTGCAAGCTCTCCAGGACAACATAAAATCTGGGGCTCTGTGCTTTCCTTCGTTCTGAACAAGTGTTACTGTTTTCTGCACAAAAGCGATTCTGCGAAGCAATGTGAACACTTCTGCTTCCCAGGCACAGAGAAGGTGCTAGCAGGGAATTCTCTGCCTGCTTTTCCCCAGTGCTCTGCAAGCTCTCCAGGACAACATAAAATCTGGGGCTCTGTGCTTTCTTTCGTTCTGAACAAGTGTTACTGTTTTCTGCACAAAAGCGATTCTGCGAAGCAATGTGAACAGGCACAAAGAAGGTGCTAGCAGGGAATTCTCTGCCTGCCTTTCCCCACTGCTCTGCAAGCTCTCCAGGACAACAGCAAATCTGGGGCTCTGTGCTTTCTTTCGTTCTGAACAAGTGTTACTGTTTTCTGCACAAAAGCGATTCTGCGAAGCAATGGGAACACTTCTGTTTCCCAGGCACAGAGAAGGTGCTAGCAGGGAATTCTCTGCCTGCTTTTCCCCAGTGCTCTGCAAGCTCTCCAGGACAACATAAAATCTGGGGCTCTGTGCTTTCTTTCGTTCTGAACAAGTGTTACTGTTTTCTGCACAAAAGCGATTCTGCGAAGCAATTTGAACACTTCTGCTTCCCAGGCACAGAGAAGGTGCTAGCAGGGAATTCTCTGCCTGCTTTTCCCCAGTGCTCTGCAAGCTCTCCAGGACAACATAAAATCTGGGGCTCTGTGCTTTCTTTCGTTCTGAACAAGTGTTACTGTTTTCTGCACAAAAGCGATTCTGCGAAGCAATGTGAAGACTTCTGCTTCCCAGGCACAGAGAAGGTGCTAGCAGGGAATTCTCTGCCTGCCTTTCCCCAGTGCTCTGCAAGCTCTCCAGGACAACATAAAATCTGGGGCTCTGTGCTTTCCTTCGTTCTGAACAAGTGTTACTGTTTTCTGCACAAAAGCGATTCTGCGAAGCAATTTGAACACTTCTGCTTCCCAGGCACAGAGAAGGTGCTAGCAGGGAATTCTCTGCCTGCTTTTCCCCAGTGCTCTGCAAGCTCTCCAGGACAACATAAAATCTGGGGCTCTGTGCTTTCTTTCGTTCTGAACAAGTGTTATTGTTTTCTGCACAAAAGCGATTCTGCGAAGCAATGTGAACACTTCTGCTTCCCAGGCACAGAGAAGGTGCTAGCAGGGAATTCTCTGCCTGCCTTTCCCCAGTGCTCTGCAAGCTCTCCAGGACAACAGCAAATCTGGGGCTCTGTGCTTTCCTTCGTTCTGAACAAGTGTTACTGTTTTCTGCACAAAAGCGATTCTGCGAAGCAATGTGAACACTTCTGCTTCCCAGGCACAGAGAAGGTGCTAGCAGGGAATTCTCTGCCTGCTTTTCCCCAGTGCTCTGCAAGCTCTCCAGGACAACATAAAATCTGGGGCTCTGTGCTTTCCTTCGTTCTGAACAAGTGTTACTGTTTTCTGCACAAAAGCGATTCTGCGAAGCAATTTGAACACTTCTGCTTCCCAGGCACAGAGAAGGTGCTAGCAGGGAATTCTCTGCCTGCTTTTCCCCAGTGCTCTGCAAGCTCTCCAGGACAACATAAAATCTGGGGCTCTGTGCTTTCTTTCGTTCTGAACAAGTGTTATTGTTTTCTGCACAAAAGCGATTCTGCGAAGCAATGTGAACACTTCTGCTTCCCAGGCACAGAGAAGGTGCTAGCAGGGAATTCTCTGCCTGCCTTTCCCCAGTGCTCTGCAAGCTCTCCAG
The DNA here is from genome assembly GCF_047716275.1 of Strix uralensis. Taxonomy (NCBI): domain Eukaryota; kingdom Metazoa; phylum Chordata; class Aves; order Strigiformes; family Strigidae; genus Strix; species Strix uralensis. Next base: position 772,909 of record NW_027436720.1, on the reverse strand, counting down.
GACAACATAAAATCTGGGGCTCTGTGCTTTCCTTCGTTCTGAACAAGTGTTACTGTTTTCTGCACAAAAGCGATTCTGCGAAGCAATTTGAACACTTCTGTTTCCCAGGCACAGAGAAGGTGCTAGCAGGGAATTCTCTGCCTGCTTTTCCCCAGTGCTCTGCAAGCTCTCCAGGACAACATAAAATCTGGGGCTCTGTGCTTTCTTTCGTTCTGAACAAGTGTTACTGTTTTCTGCACAAAAGCGATTCTGCGAAGCAATGGGAACACTTCTGTTTCCCAGGCACAGAGAAGGTGCTAGCAGGGAATTCTCTGCCTGCCTTTCCCCACTGCTCTGCAAGCTCTCCAGGACAACAGCAAATCTGGGGCTCTGTGCTTTCTTTCGTTCTGAACAAGTGTTACTGTTTTCTGCACAAAAGCGATTCTGCGAAGCAATGGGAACACTTCTGTTTCCCAGGCACAGAGAAGGTGCTAGCAGGGAATTCTCTGCCTGCTTTTCCCCAGTGCTCTGCAAGCTCTCCAGGACAACATAAAATCTGGGGCTCTGTGCTTTCTTTCGTTCTGAACAAGTGTTACTGTTTTCTGCACAAAAGCGATTCTGCGAAGCAATTTGAACACTTCTGCTTCCCAGGCACAGAGAAGGTGCAAACAGGGAAATCTCTGCCTGCCTTTCCCCAGTGCTCTGCAAGCTCTCCAGGACAACATAAAATCTGGGGCACTGTGCTTTCTTTCGTTCTGAACAAGTGTTACTGTTTTCTGCACAAAAGCAATTCTGCGAAGCAATGTGAACACTTCTGCTTCCCAGGCACAGAGAAGGTGCTAGCAGGGAATTCTCTGCCTGCCTTTCCCCAGTGCTCTGCAAGCTCTCCAGGACAACATAAAATCTGGGGCTCTGTGCTTTCCTTCGTTCTGAACAACTGTTACTGTTTTCTGCACAAAAGCGATTCTGCGAAGCAATGTGAACACTTCTGTTTCCCAGGCACAGAGAAGGTGCTAGCAGGGAATTCTCTGCCTGCTTTTCCCCAGTGCTCTGCAAGCTCTCCAGGACAACATAAAATCTGGGGCTCTGTGCTTTCTTTCGTTCTGAACAAGTGTTACTGTTTTCTGCACAAAAGCGATTCTGCGAAGAAATGGGAACACTTCTGTTTCCCAGGCACAGAGAAGGTGGTAGCAGGGAATTCTCTGCCTGCTTTTCCCCAGTGCTCTGCAAGCTCTCCAGGACAACATAAAATCTGGGGCTCTGTGCTTTCTTTCGTTCTGAACAAGTGTTACTGTTTTCTGCACAAAAGCGATTCTGCGAAGCAATTTGAACACTTCTGCTTCCCAGGCACAGAGAAGGTGCTAACAGGGAATTCTCTGCCTGCCTTTCCCCAGTGCTCTGCAAGCTCTCCAGCACAACATAAAATCTGGGGCTCTGTGCTTTCCTTCGTTCTGAACAAGTGTTACTGTTTTCTGCACAAAAGCGATTCTGCGAAGCAATGTGAACACTTCTGTTTCCCAGGCACAGAGAAGGTGCTAGCAGGGAATTCTCTGCCTGCTTTTCCCCAGTGCTCTGCAAGCTCTCCAGGACAACATAAAATCTGGGGCTCTGTGCTTTCTTTCGTTCTGAACAAGTGTTACTGTTTTCTGCACAAAAGCGATTCTGCGAAGCAATGGGAACACTTCTTTTTCCCAGGCACAGAGAAGGTGCTAGCAGGGAATTCTCTGCCTGCTTTTCCCCAGTGCTCTGCAAGCTCTCCAGGACAACATAAAATCTGGGGCTCTGTGCTTTCTTTCGTTCTGAACAAGTGTTACTGTTTTCTGCACAAAAGCGATTCTGCGAAGCAATGGGAACACTTCTTTTTCCCAGGCACAGAGAAGGTGCTAGCAGGGAATTCTCTGCCTGCTTTTCCCCAGTGCTCTGCAAGCTCTCCAGGACAACATAAAATCTGGGGCTCTGTGCTTTCTTTCGTTCTGAACAAGTGTTATTGTTTTCTGCACAAAAGCGATTCTGCGAAGCAATGTGAACACTTCTGCTTCCCAGGCACAGAGAAGGTGCTAGCAGGGAATTCTCTGCCTGCCTTTCCCCAGTGCTCTGCAAGCTCTCCAGGACAACATAAAATCTGGGGCTCTGTGCTTTCCTTCGTTCTGAACAAGTGTTACTGTTTTCTGCACAAAAGCGATTCTGCGAAGCAATGTGAACACTTCTGTTTCCCAGGCACAGAGAAGGTGCTAGCAGGGAATTCTCTGCCTGCCTTTCCCCAGTGCTCTGCAATCTCTCCAGGACAACATAAAATCTGGGGCTCTGTGCTTTCCTTCGTTCTGAACAAGTGTTACTGTTTTCTGCACAAAAGCGATTCTGCGAAGCAATGTGAACACTTCTGCTTCATAGGCACAGAGAAGGTGCTAGCAGGGAATTCTCTGCCTGCTTTTCCCCAGTGCTCTGCAAGCTCTCCAGGACAACATAAAATCTGGGGCTCTGTGCTTTCTTTCGTTGTGAACAAGTGTTACTGTTTTCTGCACAAAAGCGATTCTGCGAAGCAATGTGAACACTTCTGCTTCATAGGCACAGAGAAGGTGCTAGCAGGGAATTCTCTGCCTGCCTTTCCCCAGTGCTCTGCAAGCTCTCCATGACAACATAAAATCTGGGGCTCTGTGCTTTCTTTCGTTCTGAACAAGTGTTATTGTTTTCTGCACAAAAGCGATTCTGCGAAGCAATGTGAACACTTCTGCTTCCCAGGCACAGAGAAGGTGCTAGCAGGGAATTCTCTGCCTGCCTTTCCCCAGTGCTCTGCAAGCTCTCCAGGACAACATAAAATCTGGGGCTCTGTGCTTTCCTTCGTTCTGAACAAGTGTTACTGTTTTCTGCACAAAAGCGATTCTGCGAAGCAATGTGAACACTTCTGCTTCCCAGGCACAGAGAAGGTGGTAGCAGGGAATTCTCTGCCTGCTTTTCCCCAGTGCTCTGCAAGCTCTCCAGGACAACATAAAATCTGGGGCTCTGTGCTTTCTTTCGTTCTGAACAAGTGTTACTGTTTTCTGCACAAAAGCGATTCTGCGAAGCAATGGGAACAGGCACAAAGAAGGTGGTAGCAGGGAATTCTCTGCCTGCTTTTCCCCAGTGCTCTGCAAGCTCTCCAGGACAACATAAAATCTGGGGCTCTGTGCTTTCTTTCGTTCTGAACAAGTGTTACTGTTTTCTGCACAAAAGCGATTCTGCGAAGCAATTTGAACACTTCTGCTTCCCAGGCACAGAGAAGGTGCTAGCAGGGAATTCTCTGCCTGCTTTTCCCCAGTGCTCTGCAAGCTCTCCAGGACAACATAAAATCTGGGGCTCTGTGCTTTCTTTCATTCTGAACAAGTGTTATTGTTTTCTGCACAAAAGCGATTCTGCGAAGCAATGTGAACACTTCTGCTTCCCAGGCACAGAGAAGGTGCTAGCAGGGAATTCTCTGCCTGCCTTTCCCCAGTGCTCTGCAAGCTCTCCAGCACAACATAAAATCTGGGGCTCTGTGCTTTCCTTCGTTCTGAACAAGTGTTACTGTTTTCTGCACAAAAGCGATTCTGCGAAGCAATGTGAACACTTCTGTTTCCCAGGCACAGAGAAGGTGCTAGCAGGGAATTCTCTGCCTGCTTTTCCCCAGTGCTCTGCAAGCTCTCCAGGACAACATAAAATCTGGGGCTCTGTGCTTTCTTTCGTTCTGAACAAGTGTTACTGTTTTCTGCACAAAAGCGATTCTGCGAAGCAATGGGAACACTTCTTTTTCCCAGGCACAGAGAAGGTGCTAGCAGGGAATTCTCTGCCTGCTTTTCCCCAGTGCTCTGCAAGCTCTCCAGGACAACATAAAATCTGGGGCTCTGTGCTTTCTTTCGTTCTGAACAAGTGTTACTGTTTTCTGCACAAAAGCGATTCTGCGAAGCAATGGGAACACTTCTTTTTCCCAGGCACAGAGAAGGTGCTAGCAGGGAATTCTCTGCCTGCTTTTCCCCAGTGCTCTGCAAGCTCTCCAGGACAACATAAAATCTGGGGCTCTGTGCTTTCTTTCGTTCTGAACAAGTGTTATTGTTTTCTGCACAAAAGCGATTCTGCGAAGCAATGTGAACACTTCTGCTTCCCAGGCACAGAGAAGGTGCTAGCAGGGAATTCTCTGCCTGCCTTTCCCCAGTGCTCTGCAAGCTCTCCAGGACAACATAAAATCTGGGGCTCTGTGCTTTCCTTCGTTCTGAACAAGTGTTACTGTTTTCTGCACAAAAGCGATTCTGCGAAGCAATGTGAACACTTCTGTTTCCCAGGCACAGAGAAGGTGCTAGCAGGGAATTCTCTGCCTGCCTTTCCCCAGTGCTCTGCAATCTCTCCAGGACAACATAAAATCTGGGGCTCTGTGCTTTCCTTCGTTCTGAACAAGTGTTACTGTTTTCTGCACAAAAGCGATTCTGCGAAGCAATGTGAACACTTCTGTTTCCCAGGCACAGAGAAGGTGCTAGCAGGGAATTCTCTGCCTGCTTTTCCCCAGTGCTCTGCAAGCTCTCCAGGACAACATAAAATCTGGGGCTCTGTGCTTTCTTTCGTTGTGAACAAGTGTTACTGTTTTCTGCACAAAAGCGATTCTGCGAAGCAATGTGAACACTTCTGCTTCATAGGCACAGAGAAGGTGCTAGCAGGGAATTCTCTGCCTGCCTTTCCCCAGTGCTCTGCAAGCTCTCCATGACAACATAAAATCTGGGGCTCTGTGCTTTCTTTCGTTCTGAACAAGTGTTATTGTTTTCTGCACAAAAGCGATTCTGCGAAGCAATGTGAACACTTCTGCTTCCCAGGCACAGAGAAGGTGCTAGCAGGGAATTCTCTGCCTGCCTTTCCCCAGTGCTCTGCAAGCTCTCCAGGACAACATAAAATCTGGGGCTCTGTGCTTTCCTTCGTTCTGAACAAGTGTTACTGTTTTCTGCACAAAAGCGATTCTGCGAAGCAATGTGAACACTTCTGTTTCCCAGGCACAGAGAAGGTGGTAGCAGGGAATTCTCTGCCTGCTTTTCCCCAGTGCTCTGCAAGCTCTCCAGGACAACATAAAATCTGGGGCTCTGTGCTTTCTTTCGTTCTGAACAAGTGTTACTGTTTTCTGCACAAAAGCGATTCTGCGAAGCAATGGGAACAGGCACAAAGAAGGTGGTAGCAGGGAATTCTCTGCCTGCTTTTCCCCAGTGCTCTGCAAGCTCTCCAGGACAACATAAAATCTGGGGCTCTGTGCTTTCTTTCGTTCTGAACAAGTGTTACTGTTTTCTGCACAAAAGCGATTCTGCGAAGCAATTTGAACACTTCTGCTTCCCAGGCACAGAGAAGGTGCTAGCAGGGAATTCTCTGCCTGCTTTTCCCCAGTGCTCTGCAAGCTCTCCAGGACAACATAAAATCTGGGGCTCTGTGCTTTCTTTCGTTCTGAACAAGTGTTATTGTTTTCTGCACAAAAGCGATTCTGCGAAGCAATGTGAACACTTCTGCTTCCCAGGCACAGAGAAGGTGCTAGCAGGGAATTCTCTGCCTGCCTTTCCCCAGTGCTCTGCAAGCTCTCCAGGACAACATAAAATCTGGGGCTCTGTGCTTTCCTTCGTTCTGAACAAGTGTTAATGTTTTCTGCACAAAAGCGATTCTGCGAAGCAATGTGAACACTTCTGTTTCCCAGGCACAGAGAAGGTGGTAGCAGGGAATTCTCTGCCTGCTTTTCCCCAGTGCTCTGCAAGCTCTCCAAGACAACATAAAATCTGGGGCTCTGTGATTTCTTTCGTTCTGAACAAGTGTTACTGTTTTCTGCACAAAAGCGATTCTGCGAAGCAATGTGAACACTTCTGCTTCCCAGGCACAGAGAAGGTGCTAGCAGGGAATTCTCTGCCTGCCTTTCCCCAGTGCTCTGCAAGCTCTCCAGGACAACATGAAATCTGGGCCTCTGTGCTTTCTTTCGTTCTGAACAAGTGTTATTGTTTTCTGCACAAAAGCGATTCTGCGAAGCAATGTGAACACTTCTGCTTCCCAGGCACAGAGAAGGTGCTAGCAGGGAATTCTCTGCCTGCCTTTCCCCAGTGCTCTGCAAGCTCTCCAGGACAACATAAAATCTGGGGCTCTGTGCTTTCCTTCGTTCTGAACAAGTGTTACTGTTTTCTGCACAAAAGCGATTCTGCGAAGCAATGTGAACACTTCTGCTTCCCAGGCACAGAGAAGGTGCTAGCAGGGAATTCTCTGCCTGCTTTTCCCCAGTGCTCTGCAAGCTCTCCAGGACAACATAAAATCTGGGGCTCTGTGCTTTCTTTCGTTCTGAACAAGTGTTACTGTTTTCTGCACAAAAGCGATTCTGCGAAGCAATGTGAACAGGCACAAAGAAGGTGCTAGCAGGGAATTCTCTGCCTGCCTTTCCCCACTGCTCTGCAAGCTCTCCAGGACAACATAAAATCTGGGGCTCTGTGCTTTCTTTCGTTCTGAACAAGTGTTACTGTTTTCTGCACAAAAGCGATTCTGCGAAGCAATTTGAACACTTCTGCTTCCCAGGCACAGAGAAGGTGCTAGCAGGGAATTCTCTGCCTGCTTTTCCCCAGTGCTCTGCAAGCTCTCCAGGACAACATAAAATCTGGGGCTCTGTGCTTTCTTTCGTTCTGAACAAGTGTTACTGTTTTCTGCACAAAAGCGATTCTGCGAAGCAATGTGAAGACTTCTGCTTCCCAGGCACAGAGAAGGTGCTAGCAGGGAATTCTCTGCCTGCCTTTCCCCAGTGCTCTGCAAGCTCTCCAGGACAACATAAAATCTGGGGCTCTGTGCTTTCCTTCGTTCTGAACAAGTGTTACTGTTTTCTGCACAAAAGCGATTCTGCGAAGCAATTTGAACACTTCTGCTTCCCAGGCACAGAGAAGGTGCTAGCAGGGAATTCTCTGCCTGCTTTTCCCCAGTGCTCTGCAAGCTCTCCAGGACAACATAAAATCTGGGGCTCTGTGCTTTCTTTCGTTCTGAACAAGTGTTATTGTTTTCTGCACAAAAGCGATTCTGCGAAGCAATGTGAACACTTCTGCTTCCCAGGCACAGAGAAGGTGCTAGCAGGGAATTCTCTGCCTGCCTTTCCCCAGTGCTCTGCAAGCTCTCCAGGACAACAGCAAATCTGGGGCTCTGTGCTTTCCTTCGTTCTGAACAAGTGTTACTGTTTTCTGCACAAAAGCGATTCTGCGAAGCAATGTGAACACTTCTGTTTCCCAGGCACAGAGAAGGTGCTAGCAGGGAATTCTCTGCCTGCTTTTCCCCAGTGCTCTGCAAGCTCTCCAGGACAACATAAAATCTGGGGCTCTGTGCTTTCTTTCGTTCTGAACAAGTGTTACTGTTTTCTGCACAAAAGCGATTCTGCGAAGCAATGTGAAGACTTCTGCTTCCCAGGCACAGAGAAGGTGCTAGCAGGGAATTCTCTGCCTGCTTTTCCCCAGTGCTCTGCAAGCTCTCCAGGACAACATAAAATCTGGGGCTCTGTGCTTTCTTTCGTTCTGAACAAGTGTTACTGTTTTCTGCACAAAAGCGATTCTGCGAAGCAATTTGAACACTTCTGCTTCCCAGGCACAGAGAAGGTGCTAGCAGGGAATTCTCTGCCTGCTTTTCCCCAGTGCTCTGCAAGCTCTCCAGGACAACATAAAATCTGGGGCTCTGTGCTTTCTTTCGTTCTGAACAAGTGTTATTGTTTTCTGCACAAAAGCGATTCTGCGAAGCAATGGGAACACTTCTGTTTCCCAGGCACAGAGAAGGTGCTAGCAGGGAATTCTCTGCCTGCTTTTCCCCAGTGCTCTGCAAGCTCTCCAGGACAACATAAAATCTGGGGCTCTGTGCTTTCTTTCGTTCTGAACAAGTGTTACTGTTTTCTGCACAAAAGCGATTCTGCGAAGCAATTTGAACACTTCTGCTTCCCAGGCACAGAGAAGGTGCTAACAGGGAATTCTCTGCCTGCCTTTCCCCAGTGCTCTGCAAGCTCTCCAGGACAACATAAAATCTGGGGCTCTGTGCTTTCCTTCGTTCTGAACAAGTGTTACTGTTTTCTGCACAAAAGCGATTCTGCGAAGCAATGTGAACACTTCTGTTTCCCAGGCACAGAGAAGGTGGTAGCAGGGAATTCTCTGCCTGCTTTTCCCCAGTGCTCTGCAAGCTCTCCAGGACAACATAAAATCTGGGGCTCTGTGCTTTCTTTCGTTCTGAACAAGTGTTACTGTTTTCTGCACAAAAGCGATTCTGCGAAGCAATGTGAACACTTCTGCTTCCCAGGCACAGAGAAGGTGCTAGCAGGGAATTCTCTGCCTGCCTTTCCCCAGTGCTCTGCAAGCTCTCCAGGACAACATAAAATCTGGGGCTCTGTGCTTTCTTTCGTTCTGAACAAGTGTTATTGTTTTCTGCACAAAAGCGATTCTGCGAAGCAATGTGAACACTTCTGCTTCCCAGGCACAGAGAAGGTGCTAGCAGGGAATTCTCTGCCTGCCTTTCCCCAGTGCTCTGCAAGCTCTCCAGGACAACATAAAATCTGGGGCTCTGTGCTTTCCTTCGTTCTGAACAAGTGTTACTGTTTTCTGCACAAAAGCGATTCTGCGAAGCAATGGGAACACTTCTGTTTCCCAGGCACAGAGAAGGTGCTAGCAGGGAATTCTCTGCCTGCTTTTCCCCAGTGCTCTGCAAGCTCTCCAGGACAACAGCAAATCTGGGGCTCTGTGCTTTCTTTCATTCTGAACAAGTGTTACTGTTTTCTGCACAAAAGCGTTTCTGCGAAGCAATGTGAAGACTTCTGCTTCCCAGGCACAGAGAAGGTGCTAGCAGGGAATTCTCTGCCTGCTTTTCCCCAGTGCTCTGCAAGCTCTCCAGGACAACATAAAATCTGGGGCTCTGTGCTTTCTTTCGTTCTGAACAAGTGTTACTGTTTTCTGCACAAAAGCGATTCTGCGAAGCAATGTGAACACTTCTGTTTCCCAGGCACAGAGAAGGTGCTAGCAGGGAATTCTCTGCCTGTTTTTCCCCAGTGCTCTGCAAGCTCTCCAGGACAACATAAAATCTGGGGCTCTGTGCTTTCCTTCGTTCTGAACAAGTGTTACTGTTTTCTGCACAAAAGCGATTCTGCGAAGCAATTTGAACACTTCTGCTTCCCAGGCACAGAGAAGGTGCTAGCAGGGAATTCTCTGCCTGCTTTTCCCCAGTGCTCTGCAAGCTCTCCAGGACAACATAAAATCTGGGGCTCTGTGCTTTCTTTCGTTCTGAACAAGTGTTATTGTTTTCTGCACAAAAGCGATTCTGCGAAGCAATGTGAACACTTCTGCTTCCCAGGCACAGAGAAGGTGCTAGCAGGGAATTCTCTGCCTGCCTTTCCCCAGTGCTCTGCAAGCTCTCCAGGACAACATAAAATCTGGGGCTCTGTGCTTTCCTTCGTTCTGAACAAGTGTTACTGTTTTCTGCACAAAAGCGATTCTGCGAAGCAATTTGAACACTTCTGTTTCCCAGGCACAGAGAAGGTGCTAGCAGGGAATTCTCTGCCTGCTTTTCCCCAGTGCTCTGCAAGCTCTCCAGGACAACATAAAATCTGGGGCTCTGTGCTTTCTTTCGTTCTGAACAAGTGTTACTGTTTTCTGCACAAAAGCGATTCTGCGAAGCAATGGGAACACTTCTGTTTCCCAGGCACAGAGAAGGTGCTAGCAGGGAATTCTCTGCCTGCTTTTCCCCAGTGCTCTGCAAGCTCTCCAGGACAACATAAAATCTGGGGCTCTGTGCTTTCTTTCGTTCTGAACAAGTGTTACTGTTTTCTGCACAAAAGCGATTCTGCGAAGCAATTTGAACACTTCTGCTTCCCAGGCACAGAGAAGGTGCTAACAGGGAATTCTCTGCCTGCCTTTCCCCAGTGCTCTGCAAGCTCTCCAGCACAACATAAAATCTGGGGCTCTGTGCTTTCCTTCGTTCTGAACAAGTGTTACTGTTTTCTGCACAAAAGCGATTCTGCGAAGCAATGTGAACACTTCTGTTTCCCAGGCACAGAGAAGGTGCTAGCAGGGAATTCTCTGCCTGCTTTTCCCCAGTGCTCTGCAAGCTCTCCAGGACAACATAAAATCTGGGGCTCTGTGCTTTCTTTCGTTCTGAACAAGTGTTACTGTTTTCTGCACAAAAGCGATTCTGCGAAGCAATGGGAACACTTCTTTTTCCCAGGCACAGAGAAGGTGCTAGCAGGGAATTCTCTGCCTGCTTTTCCCCAGTGCTCTGCAAGCTCTCCAGGACAACATAAAATCTGGGGCTCTGTGCTTTCTTTCGTTCTGAACAAGTGTTACTGTTTTCTGCACAAAAGCGATTCTGCGAAGCAATGGGAACACTTCTTTTTCCCAGGCACAGAGAAGGTGCTAGCAGGGAATTCTCTGCCTGCTTTTCCCCAGTGCTCTGCAAGCTCTCCAGGACAACATAAAATCTGGGGCTCTGTGCTTTATTTCGTTCTGAACAAGTGTTATTGTTTTCTGCACAAAAGCGATTCTGCGAAGCAATGTGAACACTTCTGTTTCCCAGGCACAGAGAAGGTGCTAGCAGGGAATTCTCTGCCTGCCTTTCCCCAGTGCTCTGCAAGCTCTCCAGGACAACATAAAATCTGGGGCTCTGTGCTTTCCTTCGTTCTGAACAAGTGTTACTGTTTTCTGCACAAAAGCGATTCTGCGAAGCAATGTGAACACTTCTGCTTCCCAGGCACAGAGAAGGTGCTAGCAGGGAATTCTCTGCCTGCCTTTCCCCAGTGCTCTGCAATCTCTCCAGGACAACATAAAATCTGGGGCTCTGTGCTTTCCTTCGTTCTGAACAAGTGTTACTGTTTTCTGCACAAAAGCGATTCTGCGAAGCAATGTGAACACTTCTGTTTCCCAGGCACAGAGAAGGTGCTAGCAGGGAATTCTCTGCCTGCTTTTCCCCAGTGCTCTGCAAGCTCTCCAGGACAACATAAAATCTGGGGCTCTGTGCTTTCTTTCGTTGTGAACAAGTGTTACTGTTTTCTGCACAAAAGCGATTCTGCGAAGCAATGTGAACACTTCTGCTTCATAGGCACAGAGAAGGTGCTAGCAGGGAATTCTCTGCCTGCTTTTCCCCAGTGCTCTGCAAGCTCTCCAGGACAACATAAAATCTGGGGCTCTGTGCTTTCTTTCGTTCTGAACAAGTGTTACTGTTTTCTGCACAAAAGCGATTCTGCGAAGCAATGTGAACACTTCTGCTTCCCAGGCACAGAGAAGGTGCTAGCAGGGAATTCTCTGCCTGCCTTTCCCCAGTGCTCTGCAAGCTCTCCAGGACAACATAAAATCTGGGGCTCTGTGCTTTCTTTCGTTCTGAACAAGTGTTACTGTTTTCTGCACAAAAGCGATTCTGCGAAGCAATGGGAACACTTCTGTTTCCCAGGCACAGAGAAGGTGCTAGCAGGGAATTCTCTGCCTGCTTTTCCCCAGTGCTCTGCAAGCTCTCCAGGACAACATAAAATCTGGGGCTCTGTGCTTTCTTTCATTCTGAACAAGTGTTACTGTTTTCTGCACAAAAGCGTTTCTGCGAAGCAATGTGAAGACTTCTGCTTCCCAGGCACAGAGAAGGTGCTAGCAGGGAATTCTCTGCCTGCTTTTCCCCAGTGCTCTGCAAGCTCTCCAGGACAACATAAAATCTGGGGCTCTGTGCTTTCTTTCGTTCTGAACAAGTGTTACTGTTTTCTGCACAAAAGCGATTCTGCGAAGCAATGTGAACACTTCTGTTTCCCAGGCACAGAGAAGGTGCTAGCAGGGAATTCTCTGCCTGTTTTTCCCCAGTGCTCTGCAAGCTCTCCAGGACAACATAAAATCTGGGGCTCTGTGCTTTCCTTCGTTCTGAACAAGTGTTACTGTTTTCTGCACAAAAGCGATTCTGCGAAGCAATTTGAACACTTCTGCTTCCCAGGCACAGAGAAGGTGCTAGCAGGGAATTCTCTGCCTGCTTTTCCCCAGTGCTCTGCAAGCTCTCCAGGACAACATAAAATCTGGGGCTCTGTGCTTTCTTTCGTTCTGAACAAGTGTTATTGTTTTCTGCACAAAAGCGATTCTGCGAAGCAATGTGAACACTTCTGCTTCCCAGGCACAGAGAAGGTGCTAGCAGGGAATTCTCTGCCTGCCTTTCCCCAGTGCTCTGCAAGCTCTCCAGGACAACAGCAAATCTGGGGCTCTGTGCTTTCCTTCGTTCTGAACAAGTGTTACTGTTTTCTGCACAAAAGCGATTCTGCGAAGCAATGTGAACACTTCTGTTTCCCAGGCACAGAGAAGGTGCTAGCAGGGAATTCTCTGCCTGCTTTTCCCCAGTGCTCTGCAAGCTCTCCAGGACAACATAAAATCTGGGGCTCTGTGCTTTCTTTCGTTCTGAACAAGTGTTACTGTTTTCTGCACAAAAGCGATTCTGCGAAGCAATGTGAAGACTTCTGCTTCCCAGGCACAGAGAAGGTGCTAGCAGGGAATTCTCTGCCTGCTTTTCCCCAGTGCTCTGCAAGCTCTCCAGGACAACATAAAATCTGGGGCTCTGTGCTTTCTTTCGTTCTGAACAAGTGTTACTGTTTTCTGCACAAAAGCGATTCTGCGAAGCAATTTGAACACTTCTGCTTCCCAGGCACAGAGAAGGTGCTAGCAGGGAATTCTCTGCCTGCTTTTCCCCAGTGCTCTGCAAGCTCTCCAGGACAACATAAAATCTGGGGCTCTGTGCTTTCTTTCGTTCTGAACAAGTGTTATTGTTTTCTGCACAAAAGCGATTCTGCGAAGCAATGGGAACACTTCTGTTTCCCAGGCACAGAGAAGGTGCTAGCAGGGAATTCTCTGCCTGCTTTTCCCCAGTGCTCTGCAAGCTCTCCAGGACAACATAAAATCTGGGGCTCTGTGCTTTCTTTCGTTCTGAACAAGTGTTACTGTTTTCTGCACAAAAGCGATTCTGCGAAGCAATTTGAACACTTCTGCTTCCCAGGCACAGAGAAGGTGCTAACAGGGAATTCTCTGCCTGCCTTTCCCCAGTGCTCTGCAAGCTCTCCAGGACAACATAAAATCTGGGGCTCTGTGCTTTCCTTCGTTCTGAACAAGTGTTACTGTTTTCTGCACAAAAGCGATTCTGCGAAGCAATGTGAACACTTCTGTTTCCCAGGCACAGAGAAGGTGGTAGCAGGGAATTCTCTGCCTGCTTTTCCCCAGTGCTCTGCAAGCTCTCCAGGACAACATAAACTCTGGGGCTCTGTGCTTTCTTTCGTTCTGAACAAGTGTTACTGTTTTCTGCACAAAAGCGATTCTGCGAAGCAATGTGAACACTTCTGCTTCCCAGGCACAGAGAAGGTGCTAGCAGGGAATTCTCTGCCTGCCTTTCCCCAGTGCTCTGCAAGCTCTCCAGGACAACATAAAATCTGGGGCTCTGTGCTTTCTTTCGTTCTGAACAAGTGTTATTGTTTTCTGCACAAAAGCGATTCTGCGAAGCAATGTGAACACTTCTGCTTCCCAGGCACAGAGAAGGTGCTAGCAGGGAATTCTCTGCCTGCCTTTCCCCAGTGCTCTGCAAGCTCTCCAGGACAACATAAAATCTGGGGCTCTGTGCTTTCCTTCGTTCTGAACAAGTGTTACTGTTTTCTGCACAAAAGCGATTCTGCGAAGCAATGTGAACACTTCTGCTTCCCAGGCACAGAGAAGGTGCTAGCAGGGAATTCTCTGCCTGCCTTTCCCCAGTGCTCTGCAAGCTCTCCAGGACAACATAAAATCTGGGGCTCTGTGCTTTCTTTCGTTCTGAACAAGTGTTACTGTTTTCTGCACAAAAGCGATTCTGCGAAGCAATGGGAACACTTCTGTTTCCCAGGCACAGAGAAGGTGCTAGCAGGGAATTCTCTGCCTGCTTTTCCCCAGTGCTCTGCAAGCTCTCCAGGACAACATAAAATCTGGGGCTCTGTGCTTTCTTTCATTCTGAACAAGTGTTACTGTTTTCTGCACAAAAGCGTTTCTGCGAAGCAATGTGAAGACTTCTGCTTCCCAGGCACAGAGAAGGTGCTAGCAGGGAATTCTCTGCCTGCTTTTCCCCAGTGCTCTGCAAGCTCTCCAGGACAACATAAAATCTGGGGCTCTGTGCTTTCTTTCGTTCTGAACAAGTGTTACTGTTTTCTGCACAAAAGCGATTCTGCGAAGCAATGTGAACACTTCTGTTTCCCAGGCACAGAGAAGGTGCTAGCAGGGAATTCTCTGCCTGTTTTTCCCCAGTGCTCTGCAAGCTCTCCAGGACAACATAAAATCTGGGGCTCTGTGCTTTCCTTCGTTCTGAACAAGTGTTACTGTTTTCTGCACAAAAGCGATTCTGCGAAGCAATTTGAACACTTCTGCTTCCCAGGCACAGAGAAGGTGCTAGCAGGGAATTCTCTGCCTGCTTTTCCCCAGTGCTCTGCAAGCTCTCCAGGACAACATAAAATCTGGGGCTCTGTGCTTTCTTTCGTTCTGAACAAGTGTTATTGTTTTCTGCACAAAAGCGATTCTGCGAAGCAATGTGAACACTTCTGCTTCCCAGGCACAGAGAAGGTGCTAGCAGGGAATTCTCTGCCTGCCTTTCCCCAGTGCTCTGCAAGCTCTCCAGGACAACATAAAATCTGGGGCTCTGTGCTTTCTTTCGTTCTGAACAAGTGTTATTGTTTTCTGCACAAAAGCGATTCTGCGAAGCAATGTGAACACTTCTGCTTCCCAGGCACAGAGAAGGTGCTAGCAGGGAATTCTCTGCCTGCCTTTCCCCAGTGCTCTGCAAGCTCTCCAGGACAACATAAAATCTGGGGCTCTGTGCTTTCCTTCGTTCTGAACAAGTGTTACTGTTTTCTGCACAAAAGCGATTCTGCGAAGCAATTTGAACACTTCTGTTTCCCAGGCACAGAGAAGGTGCTAGCAGGGAATTCTCTGCCTGCTTTTCCCCAGTGCTCTGCAAGCTCTCCAGGACAACATAAAATCTGGGGCTCTGTGCTTTCTTTCGTTCTGAACAAGTGTTACTGTTTTCTGCACAAAAGCGATTCTGCGAAGCAATGGGAACACTTCTTTTTCCCAGGCACAGAGAAGGTGCTAGCAGGGAATTCTCTGCCTGCTTTTCCCCAGTGCTCTGCAAGCTCTCCAGGACAACATAAAATCTGGGGCTCTGTGCTTTCTTTCGTTCTGAACAAGTGTTACTGTTTTCTGCACAAAAGCGATTCTGCGAAGCAATGGGAACACTTCTTTTTCCCAGGCACAGAGAAGGTGCTAGCAGGGAATTCTCTGCCTGCTTTTCCCCAGTGCTCTGCAAGCTCTCCAGGACAACATAAAATCTGGGGCTCTGTGCTTTCTTTCGTTCTGAACAAGTGTTATTGTTTTCTGCACAAAAGCGATTCTGCGAAGCAATGTGAACACTTCTGCTTCCCAGGCACAGAGAAGGTGCTAGCAGGGAATTCTCTGCCTGCCTTTCCCCAGTGCTCTGCAAGCTCTCCAGGACAACATAAAATCTGGGGCTCTGTGCTTTCCTTCGTTCTGAACAAGTGTTACTGTTTTCTGCACAAAAGCGATTCTGCGAAGCAATGTGAACACTTCTGCTTCCCAGGCACAGAGAAGGTGCTAGCAGGGAATTCTCTGCCTGCCTTTCCCCAGTGCTCTGCAATCTCTCCAGGACAACATAAAATCTGGGGCTCTGTGCTTTCCTTCGTTCTGAACAAGTGTTACTGTTTTCTGCACAAAAGCGATTCTGCGAAGCAATGTGAACACTTCTGTTTCCCAGGCACAGAGAAGGTGCTAGCAGGGAATTCTCTGCCTGCTTTTCCCCAGTGCTCTGCAAGCTCTCCAGGACAACATAAAATCTGGGGCTCTGTGCTTTCTTTCGTTGTGAACAAGTGTTACTGTTTTCTGCACAAAAGCGATTCTGCGAAGCAATGTGAACACTTCTGCTTCATAGGCACAGAGAAGGTGCTAGCAGGGAATTCTCTGCCTGCCTTTCCCCAGTGCTCTGCAAGCTCTCCATGACAACATAAAATCTGGGGCTCTGTGCTTTCTTTCGTTCTGAACAAGTGTTATTGTTTTCTGCACAAAAGCGATTCTGCGAAGCAATGTGAACACTTCTGCTTCCCAGGCACAGAGAAGGTGCTAGCAGGGAATTCTCTGCCTGCCTTTCCCCAGTGCTCTGCAAGCTCTCCAGGACAACATAAAATCTGGGGCTCTGTGCTTTCCTTCGTTCTGAACAAGTGTTACTGTTTTCTGCACAAAAGCGATTCTGCGAAGCAATGTGAACACTTCTGTTTCCCAGGCACAGAGAAGGTGGTAGCAGGGAATTCTCTGCCTGCTTTTCCCCAGTGCTCTGCAAGCTCTCCAGGACAACATAAAATCTGGGGCTCTGTGCTTTCTTTCGTTCTGAACAAGTGTTACTGTTTTCTGCACAAAAGCGATTCTGCGAAGCAATGGGAACAGGCACAAAGAAGGTGGTAGCAGGGAATTCTCTGCCTGCTTTTCCCCAGTGCTCTGCAAGCTCTCCAGGACAACATAAAATCTGGGGCTCTGTGCTTTCTTTCGTTCTGAACAAGTGTTACTGTTTTCTGCACAAAAGCGATTCTGCGAAGCAATTTGAACACTTCTGCTTCCCAGGCACAGAGAAGGTGCTAGCAGGGAATTCTCTGCCTGCTTTTCCCCAGTGCTCTGCAAGCTCTCCAGGACAACATAAAATCTGGGGCTCTGTGCTTTCTTTCGTTCTGAACAAGTGTTATTGTTTTCTGCACAAAAGCGATTCTGCGAAGCAATGTGAACACTTCTGCTTCCCAGGCACAGAGAAGGTGCTAGCAGGGAATTCTCTGCCTGCCTTTCCCCAGTGCTCTGCAAGCTCTCCAGGACAACATAAAATCTGGGGCTCTGTGCTTTCCTTCGTTCTGAACAAGTGTTACTGTTTTCTGCACAAAAGCGATTCTGCGAAGCAATGTGAACACTTCTGTTTCCCAGGCACAGAGAAGGTGTTAGCAGGGAATTGTCTGCCTGCTTTTCCCCAGTGCTCTGCAAGCTCTCCAGGACAACATAAAATCTGGGGCTCTGTGCTTTCTTTCGTTCTGAACAAGTGTTACTGTTTTCTGCACAAAAGCGATTCTGCGAAGCAATGTGAACAGGCACAAAGAAGGTGCTAGCAGGGAATTCTCTGCCTGCCTTTCCCCACTGCTCTGCAAGCTCTCCAGGACAACAGCAAATCTGGGGCTCTGTGCTTTCTTTCGTTCTGAACAAGTGTTACTGTTTTCTGCACAAAAGCGATTCTGCGAAGCAATGTGAACACTTCTGTTTCCCAGGCACAGAGAAGGTGCTAGCAGGGAATTCTCTGCCTGCTTTTCCCCAGTGCTCTGCAAGCTCTCCAGGACAACATAAAATCTGGGGCTCTGTGCTTTCTTTCGTTCTGAACAAGTGTTACTGTTTTCTGCACAAAAGCGATTCTGCGAAGCAATTTGAACACTTCTGCTTCCCAGGCACAGAGAAGGTGCTAGCAGGGAATTCTCTGCCTGCTTTTCCCCAGTGCTCTGCAAGCTCTCCAGGACAACATAAAATCTGGGGCTCTGTGCTTTCTTTCGTTCTGAACAAGTGTTATTGTTTTCTGCACAAAAGCGATTCTGCGAAGCAATGTGAAGACTTCTACTTCCCAGGCACAGAGAAGGTGCTAGCAGGGAATTCTCTGCCTGCCTTTCCCCAGTGCTCTGCAAGCTCTCCAGGACAACATAAAATCTGGGGCTCTGTGCTTTCCTTCGTTCTGAACAAGTGTTACTGTTTTCTGCACAAAAGCGATTCTGCGAAGCAATTTGAACACTTCTGCTTCCCAGGCACAGAGAAGGTGCTAGCAGGGAATTCTCTGCCTGCTTTTCCCCAGTGCTCTGCAAGCTCTCCAGGACAACATAAAATCTGGGGCTCTGTGCTTTCTTTCGTTCTGAACAAGTGTTACTGTTTTCTGCACAAAAGCGATTCTGCGAAGCAATGTGAACACTTCTGCTTCCCAGGCACAGAGAAGGTGCTAACAGGGAATTCTCTGCCTGCCTTTCCCCAGTGCTCTGCAAGCTCTCCAGGACAACATAAAATCTGGGGCTCTGTGCTTTCCTTCGTTCTGAACAACTGTTACTGTTTTCTGCACAAAAGCGATTCTGCGAAGCAATGTGAACACTTCTGTTTCCCAGGCACAGAGAAGGTGCTAGCAGGGAATTCTCTGCCTGCTTTTCCCCAGTGCTCTGCAAGCTCTCCAGGACAACATAAAATCTGGGGCTCTGTGCTTTCTTTCGTTCTGAACAAGTGTTACTGTTTTCTGCACAAAAGCGATTCTGCGAAGAAATGGGAACACTTCTGTTTCCCAGGCACAGAGAAGGTGGTAGCAGGGAATTCTCTGCCTGCTTTTCCCCAGTGCTCTGCAAGCTCTCCAGGACAACATAAAATCTGGGGCTCTGTGCTTTCTTTCGTTCTGAACAAGTGTTACTGTTTTCTGCACAAAAGCGATTCTGCGAAGCAATTTGAACACTTCTGCTTCCCAGGCACAGAGAAGGTGCTAACAGGGAATTCTCTGCCTGCCTTTCCCCAGTGCTCTGCAAGCTCTCCAGCACAACATAAAATCTGGGGCTCTGTGCTTTCTTTCGTTCTGAACAAGTGTTACTGTTTTCTGCACAAAAGCGATTCTGCGAAGCAATGGGAACACTTCTTTTTCCCAGGCACAGAGAAGGTGCTAGCAGGGAATTCTCTGCCTGCTTTTCCCCAGTGCTCTGCAAGCTCTCCAGGACAACATAAAATCTGGGGCTCTGTGCTTTCTTTCGTTCTGAACAAGTGTTACTGTTTTCTGCACAAAAGCGATTCTGCGAAGCAATGGGAACACTTCTTTTTCCCAGGCACAGAGAAGGTGCTAGCAGGGAATTCTCTGCCTGCTTTTCCCCAGTGCTCTGCAAGCTCTCCAGGACAACATAAAATCTGGGGCTCTGTGCTTTATTTCGTTCTGAACAAGTGTTATTGTTTTCTGCACAAAAGCGATTCTGCGAAGCAATGTGAACACTTCTGCTTCCCAGGCACAGAGAAGGTGCTAGCAGGGAATTCTCTGCCTGCCTTTCCCCAGTGCTCTGCAAGCTCTCCAGGACAACATAAAATCTGGGGCTCTGTGCTTTCCTTCGTTCTGAACAAGTGTTACTGTTTTCTGCACAAAAGCGATTCTGCGAAGCAATGTGAACACTTCTGCTTCCCAGGCACAGAGAAGGTGCTAGCAGGGAATTCTCTGCCTGCTTTTCCCCAGTGCTCTGCAATCTCTCCAGGACAACATAAAATCTGGGGCTCTGTGCTTTCCTTCGTTCTGAACAAGTGTTACTGTTTTCTGCACAAAAGCGATTCTGCGAAGCAATGTGAACACTTCTGTTTCCCAGGCACAGAGAAGGTGCTAGCAGGGAATTCTCTGCCTGCTTTTCCCCAGTGCTCTGCAAGCTCTCCAGGACAACATAAAATCTGGGGCTCTGTGCTTTCTTTCGTTGTGAACAAGTGTTACTGTTTTCTGCACAAAAGCGATTCTGCGAAGCAATGTGAACACTTCTGCTTCATAGGCACAGAGAAGGTGCTAGCAGGGAATTCTCTGCCTGCCTTTCCCCAGTGCTCTGCAAGCTCTCCATGACAACATAAAATCTGGGGCTCTGTGCTTTCTTTCGTTCTGAACAAGTGTTATTGTTTTCTGCACAAAAGCGATTCTGCGAAGCAATGTGAACACTTCTGCTTCCCAGGCACAGAGAAGGTGCTAGCAGGGAATTCTCTGCCTGCCTTTCCCCAGTGCTCTGCAAGCTCTCCAGGACAACATAAAATCTGGGGCTCTGTGCTTTCCTTCGTTCTGAACAAGTGTTACTGTTTTCTGCACAAAAGCGATTCTGCGAAGCAATGTGAACACTTCTGTTTCCCAGGCACAGAGAAGGTGGTAGCAGGGAATTCTCTGCCTGCTTTTCCCCAGTGCTCTGCAAGCTCTCCAGGACAACATAAAATCTGGGGCTCTGTGCTTTCTTTCGTTCTGAACAAGTGTTACTGTTTTCTGCACAAAAGCGATTCAGCGAAGCAATGTGAACAGGCACAAAGAAGGTGGTAGCAGGGAATTCTCTGCCTGCTTTTCCCCAGTGCTCTGCAAGCTCTCCAGGACAACATAAAATCTGGGGCTCTGTGCTTTCTTTCGTTCTGAACAAGTGTTACTGTTTTCTGCACAAAAGCGATTCTGCGAAGCAATTTGAACACTTCTGCTTCCCAGGCACAGAGAAGGTGCTAGCAGGGAATTCTCTGCCTGCTTTTCCCCAGTGCTCTGCAAGCTCTCCAGGACAACATAAAATCTGGGGCTCTGTGCTTTCCTTCGTTCTGAACAAGTGTTACTGTTTTCTGCACAAAAGCGATTCTGCGAAGCAATGTGAACACTTCTGTTTCCCAGGCACAGAGAAGGTGGTAGCAGGGAATTCTCTGCCTGCCTTTCCCCAGTGCTCTGCAAGCTCTCCAGGACAACATAAAATCTGGGGCTCTGTGCTTTCTTTCGTTCTGAACAAGTGTTATTGTTTTCTGCACAAAAGCGATTCTGCGAAGCAATGTGAACACTTCTGCTTCCCAGGCACAGAGAAGGTGCTAGCAGGGAATTCTCTGCCTGCCTTTCCCCAGTGCTCTGCAAGCTCTCCAGGACAACATAAAATCTGGGGCTCTGTGCTTTCCTTCGTTCTGAACAAGTGTTACTGTTTTCTGCACAAAAGCGATTCTGCGAAGCAATTTGAACACTTCTGTTTCCCAGGCACAGAGAAGGTGCTAGCAGGGAATTCTCTGCCTGCTTTTCCCCAGTGCTCTGCAAGCTCTCCAGGACAACATAAAATCTGGGGCTCTGTGCTTTCTTTCGTTCTGAACAAGTGTTACTGTTTTCTGCACAAAAGCGATTCTGCGAAGCAATGTGAAGACTTCTGCTTCCCAGGCACAGAGAAGGTGCTAGCAGGGAATTCTCTGCCTGCTTTTCCCCAGTGCTCTGCAAGCTCTCCAGGACAACATAAAATCTGGGGCTCTGTGCTTTCTTTCGTTCTGAACAAGTGTTACTGTTTTCTGCACAAAAGCGATTCTGCGAAGCAATTTGAACACTTCTGCTTCCCAGGCACAGAGAAGGTGCTAGCAGGGAATTCTCTGCCTGCTTTTCCCCAGTGCTCTGCAAGCTCTCCAGGACAACATAAAATCTGGGGCTCTGTGCTTTCTTTCGTTCTGAACAAGTGTTATTGTTTTCTGCACAAAAGCGATTCTGCGAAGCAATGGGAACACTTCTGTTTCCCAGGCACAGAGAAGGTGCTAGCAGGGAATTCTCTGCCTGCTTTTCCCCAGTGCTCTGCAAGCTCTCCAGGACAACATAAAATCTGGGGCTCTGTGCTTTCTTTCGTTCTGAACAAGTGTTACTGTTTTCTGCACAAAAGCGATTCTGCGAAGCAATTTGAACACTTCTGCTTCCCAGGCAC
This sequence comes from Strix uralensis, assembly GCF_047716275.1. Taxonomy (NCBI): domain Eukaryota; kingdom Metazoa; phylum Chordata; class Aves; order Strigiformes; family Strigidae; genus Strix; species Strix uralensis. The sequence continues at coordinate 751,473 of NW_027436720.1, read as the reverse complement.
AGAGAAGGTGCTAACAGGGAATTCTCTGCCTGCCTTTCCCCAGTGCTCTGCAAGCTCTCCAGGACAACATAAAATCTGGGGCTCTGTGCTTTCCTTCGTTCTGAACAAGTGTTACTGTTTTCTGCACAAAAGCGATTCTGCGAAGCAATGTGAACACTTCTGTTTCCCAGGCACAGAGAAGGTGGTAGCAGGGAATTCTCTGCCTGCTTTTCCCCAGTGCTCTGCAAGCTCTCCAGGACAACATAAAATCTGGGGCTCTGTGCTTTCTTTCGTTCTGAACAAGTGTTACTGTTTTCTGCACAAAAGCGATTCTGCGAAGCAATGTGAACACTTCTGCTTCCCAGGCACAGAGAAGGTGCTAGCAGGGAATTCTCTGCCTGCCTTTCCCCAGTGCTCTGCAAGCTCTCCAGGACAACATAAAATCTGGGGCTCTGTGCTTTCTTTCGTTCTGAACAAGTGTTATTGTTTTCTGCACAAAAGCGATTCTGCGAAGCAATGTGAACACTTCTGCTTCCCAGGCACAGAGAAGGTGCTAGCAGGGAATTCTCTGCCTGCCTTTCCCCAGTGCTCTGCAAGCTCTCCAGGACAACATAAAATCTGGGGCTCTGTGCTTTCCTTCGTTCTGAACAAGTGTTACTGTTTTCTGCACAAAAGCGATTCTGCGAAGCAATGTGAACACTTCTGTTTCCCAGGCACAGAGAAGGTGGTAGCAGGGAATTCTCTGCCTGCTTTTCCCCAGTGCTCTGCAAGCTCTCCAGGACAACATAAAATCTGGGGCTCTGTGCTTTCTTTCGTTCTGAACAAGTGTTACTGTTTTCTGCACAAAAGCGATTCTGCGAAGCAATGGGAACACTTCTGTTTCCCAGGCACAGAGAAGGTGCTAGCAGGGAATTCTCTGCCTGCTTTTCCCCAGTGCTCTGCAAGCTCTCCAGGACAACATAAAATCTGGGGCTCTGTGCTTTCTTTCATTCTGAACAAGTGTTACTGTTTTCTGCACAAAAGCGTTTCTGCGAAGCAATGTGAAGACTTCTGCTTCCCAGGCACAGAGAAGGTGCTAGCAGGGAATTCTCTGCCTGCTTTTCCCCAGTGCTCTGCAAGCTCTCCAGGACAACATAAAATCTGGGGCTCTGTGCTTTCTTTCGTTCTGAACAAGTGTTACTGTTTTCTGCACAAAAGCGATTCTGCGAAGCAATGTGAACACTTCTGTTTCCCAGGCACAGAGAAGGTGCTAGCAGGGAATTCTCTGCCTGTTTTTCCCCAGTGCTCTGCAAGCTCTCCAGGACAACATAAAATCTGGGGCTCTGTGCTTTCCTTCGTTCTGAACAAGTGTTACTGTTTTCTGCACAAAAGCGATTCTGCGAAGCAATTTGAACACTTCTGCTTCCCAGGCACAGAGAAGGTGCTAGCAGGGAATTCTCTGCCTGCTTTTCCCCAGTGCTCTGCAAGCTCTCCAGGACAACATAAAATCTGGGGCTCTGTGCTTTCTTTCGTTCTGAACAAGTGTTATTGTTTTCTGCACAAAAGCGATTCTGCGAAGCAATGTGAACACTTCTGCTTCCCAGGCACAGAGAAGGTGCTAGCAGGGAATTCTCTGCCTGCCTTTCCCCAGTGCTCTGCAAGCTCTCCAGGACAACATAAAATCTGGGGCTCTGTGCTTTCTTTCGTTCTGAACAAGTGTTATTGTTTTCTGCACAAAAGCGATTCTGCGAAGCAATGTGAACACTTCTGCTTCCCAGGCACAGAGAAGGTGCTAGCAGGGAATTCTCTGCCTGCCTTTCCCCAGTGCTCTGCAAGCTCTCCAGGACAACATAAAATCTGGGGCTCTGTGCTTTCCTTCGTTCTGAACAAGTGTTACTGTTTTCTGCACAAAAGCGATTCTGCGAAGCAATTTGAACACTTCTGTTTCCCAGGCACAGAGAAGGTGCTAGCAGGGAATTCTCTGCCTGCTTTTCCCCAGTGCTCTGCAAGCTCTCCAGGACAACATAAAATCTGGGGCTCTGTGCTTTCTTTCGTTCTGAACAAGTGTTACTGTTTTCTGCACAAAAGCGATTCTGCGAAGCAATGGGAACACTTCTTTTTCCCAGGCACAGAGAAGGTGCTAGCAGGGAATTCTCTGCCTGCTTTTCCCCAGTGCTCTGCAAGCTCTCCAGGACAACATAAAATCTGGGGCTCTGTGCTTTCTTTCGTTCTGAACAAGTGTTACTGTTTTCTGCACAAAAGCGATTCTGCGAAGCAATGGGAACACTTCTTTTTCCCAGGCACAGAGAAGGTGCTAGCAGGGAATTCTCTGCCTGCTTTTCCCCAGTGCTCTGCAAGCTCTCCAGGACAACATAAAATCTGGGGCTCTGTGCTTTATTTCGTTCTGAACAAGTGTTATTGTTTTCTGCACAAAAGCGATTCTGCGAAGCAATATGAACACTTCTGCTTCCCAGGCACAGAGAAGGTGCTAGCAGGGAATTCTCTGCCTGCCTTTCCCCAGTGCTCTGCAAGCTCTCCAGGACAACATAAAATCTGGGGCTCTGTGCTTTCCTTCGTTCTGAACAAGTGTTACTGTTTTCTGCACAAAAGCGATTCTGCGAAGCAATGTGAACACTTCTGCTTCCCAGGCACAGAGAAGGTGCTAGCAGGGAATTCTCTGCCTGCCTTTCCCCAGTGCTCTGCAATCTCTCCAGGACAACATAAAATCTGGGGCTCTGTGCTTTCCTTCGTTCTGAACAAGTGTTACTGTTTTCTGCACAAAAGCGATTCTGCGAAGCAATGTGAACACTTCTGTTTCCCAGGCACAGAGAAGGTGCTAGCAGGGAATTCTCTGCCTGCTTTTCCCCAGTGCTCTGCAAGCTCTCCAGGACAACATAAAATCTGGGGCTCTGTGCTTTCTTTCGTTCTGAACAAGTGTTACTGTTTTCTGCACAAAAGCGATTCTGCGAAGCAATGTGAACACTTCTGCTTCATAGGCACAGAGAAGGTGCTAGCAGGGAATTCTCTGCCTGCCTTTCCCCAGTGCTCTGCAAGCTCTCCATGACAACATAAAATCTGGGGCTCTGTGCTTTCTTTCGTTCTGAACAAGTGTTATTGTTTTCTGCACAAAAGCGATTCTGCGAAGCAATGTGAACACTTCTGCTTCCCAGGCACAGAGAAGGTGCTAGCAGGGAATTCTCTGCCTGCCTTTCCCCAGTGCTCTGCAAGCTCTCCAGGACAACATAAAATCTGGGGCTCTGTGCTTTCCTTCGTTCTGAACAAGTGTTACTGTTTTCTGCACAAAAGCGATTCTGCGAAGCAATGTGAACACTTCTGTTTCCCAGGCACAGAGAAGGTGGTAGCAGGGAATTCTCTGCCTGCTTTTCCCCAGTGCTCTGCAAGCTCTCCAGGACAACATAAAATCTGGGGCTCTGTGCTTTCTTTCGTTCTGAACAAGTGTTACTGTTTTCTGCACAAAAGCGATTCTGCGAAGCAATGGGAACAGGCACAAAGAAGGTGGTAGCAGGGAATTCTCTGCCTGCTTTTCCCCAGTGCTCTGCAAGCTCTCCAGGACAACATAAAATCTGGGGCTCTGTGCTTTCTTTCGTTCTGAACAAGTGTTACTGTTTTCTGCACAAAAGCGATTCTGCGAAGCAATTTGAACACTTCTGCTTCCCAGGCACAGAGAAGGTGCTAGCAGGGAATTCTCTGCCTGCTTTTCCCCAGTGCTCTGCAAGCTCTCCAGGACAACATAAAATCTGGGGCTCTGTGCTTTCTTTCGTTCTGAACAAGTGTTATTGTTTTCTGCACAAAAGCGATTCTGCGAAGCAATGTGAACACTTCTGCTTCCCAGGCACAGAGAAGGTGCTAGCAGGGAATTCTCTGCCTGCCTTTCCCCAGTGCTCTGCAAGCTCTCCAGGACAACATAAAATCTGGGGCTCTGTGCTTTCCTTCGTTCTGAACAAGTGTTACTGTTTTCTGCACAAAAGCGATTCTGCGAAGCAATGTGAACACTTCTGTTTCCCAGGCACAGAGAAGGTGTTAGCAGGGAATTCTCTGCCTGCTTTTCCCCAGTGCTCTGCAAGCTCTCCAAGACAACATAAAATCTGGGGCTCTGTGATTTCTTTCGTTCTGAACAAGTGTTACTGTTTTCTGCACAAAAGCGATTCTGCGAAGCAATGTGAACACTTCTGCTTCCCAGGCACAGAGAAGGTGCTAGCAGGGAATTCTCTGCCTGCCTTTCCCCAGTGCTCTGCAAGCTCTCCAGGACAACATAAAATCTGGGCCTCTGTGCTTTCTTTCGTTCTGAACAAGTGTTATTGTTTTCTGCACAAAAGCGATTCTGCGAAGCAATGTGAACACTTCTGCTTCCCAGGCACAGAGAAGGTGCTAGCAGGGAATTCTCTGCCTGCCTTTCCCCAGTGCTCTGCAAGCTCTCCAGGACAACATAAAATCTGGGGCTCTGTGCTTTCCTTCGTTCTGAACAAGTGTTACTGTTTTCTGCACAAAAGCGATTCTGCGAAGCAATGTGAACACTTCTGTTTCCCAGGCACAGAGAAGGTGGTAGCAGGGAATTCTCTGCCTGCCTTTCCCCAGTGCTCTGCAAGCTCTCCAGGACAACATAAAATCTGGGGCTCTGTGCTTTCTTTCGTTCTGAACAAGTGTTATTGTTTTCTGCACAAAAGCGATTCTGCGAAGCAATGTGAACACTTCTGCTTCCCAGGCACAGAGAAGGTGCTAGCAGGGAATTCTCTGCCTGCCTTTCCCCAGTGCTCTGCAAGCTCTCCAGGACAACATAAAATCTGGGGCTCTGTGCTTTCCTTCGTTCTGAACAAGTGTTACTGTTTTCTGCACAAAAGCGATTCTGCGAAGCAATGTGAACACTTCTGTTTCCCAGGCACAGAGAAGGTGTTAGCAGGGAATTCTCTGCCTGCTTTTCCCCAGTGCTCTGCAAGCTCTCCAAGACAACATAAAATCTGGGGCTCTGTGATTTCTTTCGTTCTGAACAAGTGTTACTGTTTTCTGCACAAAAGCGATTCTGCGAAGCAATGTGAACACTTCTGCTTCCCAGGCACAGAGAAGGTGCTAGCAGGGAATTCTCTGCCTGCCTTTCCCCAGTGCTCTGCAAGCTCTCCAGGACAACATAAAATCTGGGCCTCTGTGCTTTCTTTCGTTCTGAACAAGTGTTATTGTTTTCTGCACAAAAGCGATTCTGCGAAGCAATGTGAACACTTCTGCTTCCCAGGCACAGAGAAGGTGCTAGCAGGGAATTCTCTGCCTGCCTTTCCCCAGTGCTCTGCAAGCTCTCCAGGACAACATAAAATCTGGGGCTCTGTGCTTTCTTTCGTTCTGAACAAGTGTTATTGTTTTCTGCACAAAAGCGATTCTGCGAAGCAATGTGAACACTTCTGCTTCCCAGGCACAGAGAAGGTGCTAGCAGGGAATTCTCTGCCTGCCTTTCCCCAGTGCTCTGCAAGCTCTCCAGGACAACATAAAATCTGGGGCTCTGTGCTTTCTTTCGTTCTGAACAAGTGTTACTGTTTTCTGCACAAAAGCGATTCTGCGAAGCAATTTGAACACTTCTGCTTCCCAGGCACAGAGAAGGTGCTAGCAGGGAATTCTCTGCCTGCTTTTCCCCAGTGCTCTGCAAGCTCTCCAGGACAACATAAAATCTGGGGCTCTGTGCTTTCCTTCGTTCTGAACAAGTGTTACTGTTTTCTGCACAAAAGCGATTCTGCGAAGCAATGTGAACACTTCTGTTTCCCAGGCACAGAGAAGGTGGTAGCAGGGAATTCTCTGCCTGCCTTTCCCCAGTGCTCTGCAAGCTCTCCAGGACAACATAAAATCTGGGGCTCTGTGCTTTCTTTCGTTCTGAACAAGTGTTATTGTTTTCTGCACAAAAGCGATTCTGCGAAGCAATGTGAACACTTCTGCTTCCCAGGCACAGAGAAGGTGCTAGCAGGGAATTCTCTGCCTGCCTTTCCCCAGTGCTCTGCAAGCTCTCCAGGACAACATAAAATCTGGGGCTCTGTGCTTTCCTTCGTTCTGAACAAGTGTTACTGTTTTCTGCACAAAAGCGATTCTGCGAAGCAATTTGAACACTTCTGTTTCCCAGGCACAGAGAAGGTGCTAGCAGGGAATTCTCTGCCTGCTTTTCCCCAGTGCTCTGCAAGCTCTCCAGGACAACATAAAATCTGGGGCTCTGTGCTTTCTTTCGTTCTGAACAAGTGTTACTGTTTTCTGCACAAAAGCGATTCTGCGAAGCAATGTGAAGACTTCTGCTTCCCAGGCACAGAGAAGGTGCTAGCAGGGAATTCTCTGCCTGCTTTTCCCCAGTGCTCTGCAAGCTCTCCAGGACAACATAAAATCTGGGGCTCTGTGCTTTCTTTCGTTCTGAACAAGTGTTACTGTTTTCTGCACAAAAGCGATTCTGCGAAGCAATTTGAACACTTCTGCTTCCCAGGCACAGAGAAGGTGCTAGCAGGGAATTCTCTGCCTGCTTTTCCCCAGTGCTCTGCAAGCTCTCCAGGACAACATAAAATCTGGGGCTCTGTGCTTTCTTTCGTTCTGAACAAGTGTTATTGTTTTCTGCACAAAAGCGATTCTGCGAAGCAATGGGAACACTTCTGTTTCCCAGGCACAGAGAAGGTGCTAGCAGGGAATTCTCTGCCTGCTTTTCCCCAGTGCTCTGCAAGCTCTCCAGGACAACATAAAATCTGGGGCTCTGTGCTTTCTTTCGTTCTGAACAAGTGTTACTGTTTTCTGCACAAAAGCGATTCTGCGAAGCAATTTGAACACTTCTGCTTCCCAGGCACAGAGAAGGTGCTAACAGGGAATTCTCTGCCTGCCTTTCCCCAGTGCTCTGCAAGCTCTCCAGGACAACATAAAATCTGGGGCTCTGTGCTTTCCTTCGTTCTGAACAAGTGTTACTGTTTTCTGCACAAAAGCGATTCTGCGAAGCAATGTGAACACTTCTGTTTCCCAGGCACAGAGAAGGTGGTAGCAGGGAATTCTCTGCCTGCTTTTCCCCAGTGCTCTGCAAGCTCTCCAGGACAACATAAAATCTGGGGCTCTGTGCTTTCTTTCGTTCTGAACAAGTGTTACTGTTTTCTGCACAAAAGCGATTCTGCGAAGCAATGTGAACACTTCTGCTTCCCAGGCACAGAGAAGGTGCTAGCAGGGAATTCTCTGCCTGCCTTTCCCCAGTGCTCTGCAAGCTCTCCAGGACAACATAAAATCTGGGGCTCTGTGCTTTCTTTCGTTCTGAACAAGTGTTATTGTTTTCTGCACAAAAGCGATTCTGCGAAGCAATGTGAACACTTCTGCTTCCCAGGCACAGAGAAGGTGCTAGCAGGGAATTCTCTGCCTGCCTTTCCCCAGTGCTCTGCAAGCTCTCCAGGACAACATAAAATCTGGGGCTCTGTGCTTTCCTTCGTTCTGAACAAGTGTTACTGTTTTCTGCACAAAAGCGATTCTGCGAAGCAATGTGAACACTTCTGTTTCCCAGGCACAGAGAAGGTGGTAGCAGGGAATTCTCTGCCTGCTTTTCCCCAGTGCTCTGCAAGCTCTCCAGGACAACATAAAATCTGGGGCTCTGTGCTTTCTTTCGTTCTGAACAAGTGTTACTGTTTTCTGCACAAAAGCGATTCTGCGAAGCAATGGGAACACTTCTGTTTCCCAGGCACAGAGAAGGTGCTAGCAGGGAATTCTCTGCCTGCTTTTCCCCAGTGCTCTGCAAGCTCTCCAGGACAACATAAAATCTGGGGCTCTGTGCTTTCTTTCATTCTGAACAAGTGTTACTGTTTTCTGCACAAAAGCGTTTCTGCGAAGCAATGTGAAGACTTCTGCTTCCCAGGCACAGAGAAGGTGCTAGCAGGGAATTCTCTGCCTGCTTTTCCCCAGTGCTCTGCAAGCTCTCCAGGACAACATAAAATCTGGGGCTCTGTGCTTTCTTTCGTTCTGAACAAGTGTTATTGTTTTCTGCACAAAAGCGATTCTGCGAAGCAATGTGAACACTTCTGTTTCCCAGGCACAGAGAAGGTGCTAGCAGGGAATTCTCTGCCTGTTTTTCCCCAGTGCTCTGCAAGCTCTCCAGGACAACATAAAATCTGGGGCTCTGTGCTTTCCTTCGTTCTGAACAAGTGTTACTGTTTTCTGCACAAAAGCGATTCTGCGAAGCAATTTGAACACTTCTGCTTCCCAGGCACAGAGAAGGTGCTAGCAGGGAATTCTCTGCCTGCTTTTCCCCAGTGCTCTGCAAGCTCTCCAGGACAACATAAAATCTGGGGCTCTGTGCTTTCTTTCGTTCTGAACAAGTGTTATTGTTTTCTGCACAAAAGCGATTCTGCGAAGCAATGTGAACACTTCTGCTTCCCAGGCACAGAGAAGGTGCTAGCAGGGAATTCTCTGCCTGCCTTTCCCCAGTGCTCTGCAAGCTCTCCAGGACAACATAAAATCTGGGGCTCTGTGCTTTCTTTCGTTCTGAACAAGTGTTATTGTTTTCTGCACAAAAGCGATTCTGCGAAGCAATGTGAACACTTCTGCTTCCCAGGCACAGAGAAGGTGCTAGCAGGGAATTCTCTGCCTGCCTTTCCCCAGTGCTCTGCAAGCTCTCCAGGACAACATAAAATCTGGGGCTCTGTGCTTTCCTTCGTTCTGAACAAGTGTTACTGTTTTCTGCACAAAAGCGATTCTGCGAAGCAATTTGAACACTTCTGTTTCCCAGGCACAGAGAAGGTGCTAGCAGGGAATTCTCTGCCTGCTTTTCCCCAGTGCTCTGCAAGCTCTCCAGGACAACATAAAATCTGGGGCTCTGTGCTTTCTTTCGTTCTGAACAAGTGTTACTGTTTTCTGCACAAAAGCGATTCTGCGAAGCAATGGGAACACTTCTTTTTCCCAGGCACAGAGAAGGTGCTAGCAGGGAATTCTCTGCCTGCTTTTCCCCAGTGCTCTGCAAGCTCTCCAGGACAACATAAAATCTGGGGCTCTGTGCTTTCTTTCGTTCTGAACAAGTGTTACTGTTTTCTGCACAAAAGCGATTCTGCGAAGCAATGGGAACACTTCTTTTTCCCAGGCACAGAGAAGGTGCTAGCAGGGAATTCTCTGCCTGCTTTTCCCCAGTGCTCTGCAAGCTCTCCAGGACAACATAAAATCTGGGGCTCTGTGCTTTATTTCGTTCTGAACAAGTGTTATTGTTTTCTGCACAAAAGCGATTCTGCGAAGCAATATGAACACTTCTGCTTCCCAGGCACAGAGAAGGTGCTAGCAGGGAATTCTCTGCCTGCCTTTCCCCAGTGCTCTGCAAGCTCTCCAGGACAACATAAAATCTGGGGCTCTGTGCTTTCCTTCGTTCTGAACAAGTGTTACTGTTTTCTGCACAAAAGCGATTCTGCGAAGCAATGTGAACACTTCTGCTTCCCAGGCACAGAGAAGGTGCTAGCAGGGAATTCTCTGCCTGCCTTTCCCCAGTGCTCTGCAATCTCTCCAGGACAACATAAAATCTGGGGCTCTGTGCTTTCCTTCGTTCTGAACAAGTGTTACTGTTTTCTGCACAAAAGCGATTCTGCGAAGCAATGTGAACACTTCTGTTTCCCAGGCACAGAGAAGGTGCTAGCAGGGAATTCTCTGCCTGCTTTTCCCCAGTGCTCTGCAAGCTCTCCAGGACAACATAAAATCTGGGGCTCTGTGCTTTCTTTCGTTCTGAACAAGTGTTACTGTTTTCTGCACAAAAGCGATTCTGCGAAGCAATGTGAACACTTCTGCTTCATAGGCACAGAGAAGGTGCTAGCAGGGAATTCTCTGCCTGCCTTTCCCCAGTGCTCTGCAAGCTCTCCATGACAACATAAAATCTGGGGCTCTGTGCTTTCTTTCGTTCTGAACAAGTGTTATTGTTTTCTGCACAAAAGCGATTCTGCGAAGCAATGTGAACACTTCTGCTTCCCAGGCACAGAGAAGGTGCTAGCAGGGAATTCTCTGCCTGCCTTTCCCCAGTGCTCTGCAAGCTCTCCAGGACAACATAAAATCTGGGGCTCTGTGCTTTCCTTCGTTCTGAACAAGTGTTACTGTTTTCTGCACAAAAGCGATTCTGCGAAGCAATGTGAACACTTCTGTTTCCCAGGCACAGAGAAGGTGGTAGCAGGGAATTCTCTGCCTGCTTTTCCAACATAAAATCTGGGGCTCTGTGCTTTCCTTCGTTCTGAACAAGTGTTACTGTTTTCTGCACAAAAGCGATTCTGCGAAGCAATGTGAACACTTCTGTTTCCCAGGCACAGAGAAGGTGGTAGCAGGGAATTCTCTGCCTGCTTTTCCCCAGTGCTCTGCAAGCTCTCCAGGACAACATAAAATCTGGGGCTCTGTGCTTTCTTTCGTTCTGAACAAGTGTTACTGTTTTCTGCACAAAAGCGATTCTGCGAAGCAATGTGAACACTTCTGCTTCCCAGGCACAGAGAAGGTGCTAGCAGGGAATTCTCTGCCTGCCTTTCCCCAGTGCTCTGCAAGCTCTCCAGGACAACATAAAATCTGGGGCTCTGTGCTTTCTTTCGTTCTGAACAAGTGTTACTGTTTTCTGCACAAAAGCGATTCTGCGAAGCAATGGGAACACTTCTGTTTCCCAGGCACAGAGAAGGTGCTAGCAGGGAATTCTCTGCCTGCTTTTCCCCAGTGCTCTGCAATCTCTCCAGGACAACATAAAATCTGGGGCTCTGTGCTTTCTTTCATTCTGAACAAGTGTTACTGTTTTCTGCACAAAAGCGTTTCTGCGAAGCAATGTGAAGACTTCTGCTTCCCAGGCACAGAGAAGGTGCTAGCAGGGAATTCTCTGCCTGCTTTTCCCCAGTGCTCTGCAAGCTCTCCAGGACAACATAAAATCTGGGGCTCTGTGCTTTCTTTCGTTCTGAACAAGTGTTACTGTTTTCTGCACAAAAGCGATTCTGCGAAGCAATGTGAACACTTCTGCTTCCCAGGCACAGAGAAGGTGCTAGCAGGGAATTCTCTGCCTGCCTTTCCCCAGTGCTCTGCAAGCTCTCCAGGACAACATAAAATCTGGGGCTCTGTGCTTTCTTTCGTTCTGAACAAGTGTTATTGTTTTCTGCACAAAAGCGATTCTGCGAAGCAATGTGAACACTTCTGCTTCCCAGGCACAGAGAAGGTGCTAGCAGGGAATTCTCTGCCTGCCTTTCCCCAGTGCTCTGCAATCTCTCCAGGACAACATAAAATCTGGGGCTCTGTGCTTTCCTTCGTTCTGAACAAGTGTTACTGTTTTCTGCACAAAAGCGATTCTGCGAAGCAATGTGAACACTTCTGTTTCCCAGGCACAGAGAAGGTGGTAGCAGGGAATTCTCTGCCTGCTTTTCCCCAGTGCTCTGCAAGCTCTCCAGGACAACATAAAATCTGGGGCTCTGTGCTTTCTTTCGTTCTGAACAAGTGTTACTGTTTTCTGCACAAAAGCGATTCTGCGAAGCAATGTGAACACTTCTGCTTCCCAGGCACAGAGAAGGTGCTAGCAGGGAATTCTCTGCCTGCCTTTCCCCAGTGCTCTGCAAGCTCTCCAGGACAACATAAAATCTGGGGCTCTGTGCTTTCTTTCGTTCTGAACAAGTGTTACTGTTTTCTGCACAAAAGCGATTCTGCGAAGCAATGGGAACACTTCTGTTTCCCAGGCACAGAGAAGGTGCTAGCAGGGAATTCTCTGCCTGCTTTTCCCCAGTGCTCTGCAATCTCTCCAGGACAACATAAAATCTGGGGCTCTGTGCTTTCTTTCATTCTGAACAAGTGTTACTGTTTTCTGCACAAAAGCGTTTCTGCGAAGCAATGTGAAGACTTCTGCTTCCCAGGCACAGAGAAGGTGCTAGCAGGGAATTCTCTGCCTGCTTTTCCCCAGTGCTCTGCAAGCTCTCCAGGACAACATAAAATCTGGGGCTCTGTGCTTTCTTTCGTTCTGAACAAGTGTTACTGTTTTCTGCACAAAAGCGATTCTGCGAAGCAATGTGAACACTTCTGTTTCCCAGGCACAGAGAAGGGGGTAGCAGGGAATTCTCTGCCTGCTTTTCCCCAGTGCTCTGCAAGCTCTCCAGGACAACATAAAATCTGGGGCTCTGTGCTTTCTTTCGTTCTGAACAAGTGTTACTGTTTTCTGCACAAAAGCGATTCTGCGAAGCAATGTGAACACTTCTGCTTCCCAGGCACAGAGAAGGTGCTAGCAGGGAATTCTCTGCCTGCCTTTCCCCAGTGCTCTGCAAGCTCTCCAGGACAACATAAAATCTGGGGCTCTGTGCTTTCTTTCGTTCTGAACAAGTGTTACTGTTTTCTGCACAAAAGCGATTCTGCGAAGCAATGTGAACACTTCTGTTTCCCAGGCACAGAGAAGGTGCTAGCAGGGAATTCTCTGCCTGTTTTTCCCCAGTGCTCTGCAAGCTCTCCAGGACAACATAAAATCTGGGGCTCTGTGCTTTCCTTCGTTCTGAACAAGTGTTACTGTTTTCTGCACAAAAGCGATTCTGCGAAGCAATTTGAACACTTCTGCTTCCCAGGCACAGAGAAGGTGCTAGCAGGGAATTCTCTGCCTGCTTTTCCCCAGTGCTCTGCAAGCTCTCCAGGACAACATAAAATCTGGGGCTCTGTGCTTTCTTTCGTTCTGAACAAGTGTTATTGTTTTCTGCACAAAAGCGATTCTGCGAAGCAATGTGAACACTTCTGCTTCCCAGGCACAGAGAAGGTGCTAGCAGGGAATTCTCTGCCTGCCTTTCCCCAGTGCTCTGCAAGCTCTCCAGGACAACATAAAATCTGGGGCTCTGTGCTTTCTTTCGTTCTGAACAAGTGTTATTGTTTTCTGCACAAAAGCGATTCTGCGAAGCAATGTGAACACTTCTGCTTCCCAGGCACAGAGAAGGTGCTAGCAGGGAATTCTCTGCCTGCCTTTCCCCAGTGCTCTGCAAGCTCTCCAGGACAACATAAAATCTGGGGCTCTGTGCTTTCCTTCGTTCTGAAAAAGTGTTACTGTTTTCTGCACAAAAGCGATTCTGCGAAGCAATTTGAACACTTCTGTTTCCCAGGCACAGAGAAGGTGCTAGCAGGGAATTCTCTGCCTGCTTTTCCCCAGTGCTCTGCAAGCTCTCCAGGACAACATAAAATCTGGGGCTCTGTGCTTTCTTTCGTTCTGAACAAGTGTTACTGTTTTCTGCACAAAAGCGATTCTGCGAAGCAATGGGAACACTTCTTTTTCCCAGGCACAGAGAAGGTGCTAGCAGGGAATTCTCTGCCTGCTTTTCCCCAGTGCTCTGCAAGCTCTCCAGGACAACATAAAATCTGGGGCTCTGTGCTTTATTTCGTTCTGAACAAGTGTTATTGTTTTCTGCACAAAAGCGATTCTGCGAAGCAATGTGAACACTTCTGCTTCCCAGGCACAGAGAAGGTGCTAGCAGGGAATTCTCTGCCTGCCTTTCCCCAGTGCTCTGCAAGCTCTCCAGGACAACATAAAATCTGGGGCTCTGTGCTTTCCTTCGTTCTGAACAAGTGTTACTGTTTTCTGCACAAAAGCGATTCTGCGAAGCAATGTGAACACTTCTGCTTCCCAGGCACAGAGAAGGTGCTAGCAGGGAATTCTCTGCCTGCCTTTCCCCAGTGCTCTGCAATCTCTCCAGGACAACATAAAATCTGGGGCTCTGTGCTTTCCTTCGTTCTGAACAAGTGTTACTGTTTTCTGCACAAAAGCGATTCTGCGAAGCAATGTGAACACTTCTGTTTCCCAGGCACAGAGAAGGTGCTAGCAGGGAATTCTCTGCCTGCTTTTCCCCAGTGCTCTGCAAGCTCTCCAGGACAACATAAAATCTGGGGCTCTGTGCTTTCTTTCGTTGTGAACAAGTGTTACTGTTTTCTGCACAAAAGCGATTCTGCGAAGCAATGTGAACACTTCTGCTTCATAGGCACAGAGAAGGTGCTAGCAGGGAATTCTCTGCCTGCCTTTCCCCAGTGCTCTGCAAGCTCTCCATGACAACATAAAATCTGGGGCTCTGTGCTTTCTTTCGTTCTGAACAAGTGTTATTGTTTTCTGCACAAAAGCGATTCTGCGAAGCAATGTGAACACTTCTGCTTCCCAGGCACAGAGAAGGTGCTAGCAGGGAATTCTCTGCCTGCCTTTCCCCAGTGCTCTGCAAGCTCTCCAGGACAACATAAAATCTGGGGCTCTGTGCTTTCCTTCGTTCTGAACAAGTGTTACTGTTTTCTGCACAAAAGCGATTCTGCGAAGCAATGTGAACACTTCTGTTTCCCAGGCACAGAGAAGGTGGTAGCAGGGAATTCTCTGCCTGCTTTTCCCCAGTGCTCTGCAAGCTCTCCAGGACAACATAAAATCTGGGGCTCTGTGCTTTCTTTCGTTCTGAACAAGTGTTACTGTTTTCTGCACAAAAGCGATTCTGCGAAGCAATGGGAACAGGCACAAAGAAGGTGGTAGCAGGGAATTCTCTGCCTGCTTTTCCCCAGTGCTCTGCAAGCTCTCCAGGACAACATAAAATCTGGGGCTCTGTGCTTTCTTTCGTTCTGAACAAGTGTTACTGTTTCCTGCACAAAAGCGATTCTGCGAAGCAATTTGAACACTTCTGCTTCCCAGGCACAGAGAAGGTGCTAGCAGGGAATTCTCTGCCTGCTTTTCCCCAGTGCTCTGCAAGCTCTCCAGGACAACATAAAATCTGGGGCTCTGTGCTTTCTTTCGTTCTGAACAAGTGTTATTGTTTTCTGCACAAAAGCGATTCTGCGAAGCAATGTGAACACTTCTGCTTCCCAGGCACAGAGAAGGTGCTAGCAGGGAATTCTCTGCCTGCCTTTCCCCAGTGCTCTGCAAGCTCTCCAGGACAACATAAAATCTGGGGCTCTGTGCTTTCCTTCGTTCTGAACAAGTGTTACTGTTTTCTGCACAAAAGCGATTCTGCGAAGCAATGTGAACACTTCTGTTTCCCAGGCACAGAGAAGGTGTTAGCAGGGAATTCTCTGCCTGCTTTTCCCCAGTGCTCTGCAAGCTCTCCAAGACAACATAAAATCTGGGGCTCTGTGATTTCTTTCGTTCTGAACAAGTGTTACTGTTTTCTGCACAAAAGCGATTCTGCGAAGCAATGTGAACACTTCTGCTTCCCAGGCACAGAGAAGGTGCTAGCAGGGAATTCTCTGCCTGCCTTTCCCCAGTGCTCTGCAAGCTCTCCAGGACAACATAAAATCTGGGCCTCTGTGCTTTCTTTCGTTCTGAACAAGTGTTATTGTTTTCTGCACAAAAGCGATTCTGCGAAGCAATGTGAACACTTCTCCTTCCCAGGCACAGAGAAGGTGCTAGCAGGGAATTCTCTGCCTGCCTTTCCCCAGTGCTCTGCAAGCTCTCCAGGACAACATAAAATCTGGGGCTCTGTGCTTTCCTTCGTTCTGAACAAGTGTTACTGTTTTCTGCACAAAAGCGATTCTGCGAAGCAATGTGAACACTTCTGTTTCCCAGGCACAGAGAAGGTGTTAGCAGGGAATTGTCTGCCTGCTTTTCCCCAGTGCTCTGCAAGCTCTCCAGGACAACATAAAATCTGGGGCTCTGTGCTTTCTTTCATTCTGAACAAGTGTTACTGTTTTCTGCACAAAAGCGATTCTGCGAAGCAATGTGAACACTTCTGCTTCCCAGGCACAGAGAAGGTGCTAGCAGGGAATTCTCTGCCTGCTTTTCCCCAGTGCTCTGCAAGCTCTCCAGGACAACATAAAATCTGGGGCTCTGTGCTTTCTTTCGTTCTGAACAAGTGTTACTGTTTTCTGCACAAAAGCGATTCTGCGAAGCAATGTGAACAGGCACAAAGAAGGTGCTAGCAGGGAATTCTCTGCCTGCCTTTCCCCACTGCTCTGCAAGCTCTCCAGGACAACAGCAAATCTGGGGCTCTGTGCTTTCTTTCGTTCTGAACAAGTGTTACTGTTTTCTGCACAAAAGCGATTCTGCGAAGCAATGTGAACACTTCTGTTTCCCAGGCACAGAGAAGGTGCTAGCAGGGAATTCTCTGCCTGCTTTTCCCCAGTGCTCTGCAAGCTCTCCAGGACAACATAAAATCTGGGGCTCTGTGCTTTCTTTCATTCTGAACAAGTGTTACTGTTTTCTGCACAAAAGCGTTTCTGCGAAGCAATGTGAAGACTTCTGCTTCCCAGGCACAGAGAAGGTGCTAGCAGGGAATTCTCTGCCTGCTTTTCCCCAGTGCTCTGCAAGCTCTCCAGGACAACATAAAATCTGGGGCTCTGTGCTTTCTTTCGTTCTGAACAAGTGTTACTGTTTTCTGCACAAAAGCGATTCTGCGAAGCAATGTGAACACTTCTGTTTCCCAGGCACAGAGAAGGGGGTAGCAGGGAATTCTCTGCCTGCTTTTCCCCAGTGCTCTGCAAGCTCTCCAGGACAACATAAAATCTGGGGCTCTGTGCTTTCTTTCGTTCTGAACAAGTGTTAACTGTTTTCTGCACAAAAGCGATTCTGCGAAGCAATGTGAACACTTCTGCTTCCCAGGCACAGAGAAGGTGCTAGCAGGGAATTCTCTGCCTGCCTTTCCCAGTGCTCTGCAAGCTCTCCAGGACAACATAAAATCTGGGGCTCTGTGCTTTCTTTCGTTCTGAACAAGTGTTACTGTTTTCTGCACAAAAGCGATTCTGCGAAGCAATGTGAACACTTCTGTTTCCCAGGCACAGAGAAGGTGCTAGCAGGGAATTCTCTGCCTGTTTTTCCCAGTGCTCTGCAAGCTCTCCAGGACAACATAAAATCTGGGGCTCTGTGCTTTCCTTCGTTCTGAACAAGTGTTACTGTTTTCTGCACAAAAGCGATTCTGCGAAGCAATTTGAACACTTCTGCTTCCCAGGCACAGAGAAGGTGCTAGCAGGGGAATTCTCTGCCTGCTTTTCCCCAGTGCTCTGCAAGCTCTCCAGGACAACATAAAATCTGGGGCTCTGTGCTTTCTTTCGTTCTGAACAAGTGTTATTGTTTTCTGCACAAAAGCGATTCTGCGAAGCAATGTGAACACTTCTGCTTCCCAGGCACAGAGAAGGTGCTAGCAGGGAATTCTCTGCCTGCCTTTCCCCAGTGCTCTGCAAGCTCTCCAGGACAACATAAAATCTGGGGCTCTGTGCTTTCTTTCGTTCTGAACAAGTGTTATTGTTTTCTGCACAAAAGCGATTCTGCGAAGCAATGTGAACACTTCTGCTTCCCAGGCACAGAGAAGGTGCTAGCAGGGAATTCTCTGCCTGCCTTTCCCCAGTGCTCTGCAAGCTCTCCAGGACAACATAAAATCTGGGGCTCTGTGCTTTCCTTCGTTCTGAAAAAGTGTTACTGTTTTCTGCACAAAAGCGATTCTGCGAAGCAATTTGAACACTTCTGTTTCCCAGGCACAGAGAAGGTGCTAGCAGGGAATTCTCTGCCTGCTTTTCCCCAGTGCTCTGCAAGCTCTCCAGGACAACATAAAATCTGGGGCTCTGTGCTTTCTTTCGTTCTGAACAAGTGTTACTGTTTTCTGCACAAAAGCGATTCTGCGAAGCAATGGGAACACTTCTTTTTCCCAGGCACAGAGAAGGTGCTAGCAGGGAATTCTCTGCCTGCTTTTCCCCAGTGCTCTGCAAGCTCTCCAGGACAACATAAAATCTGGGGCTCTGTGCTTTATTTCGTTCTGAACAAGTGTTATTGTTTTCTGCACAAAAGCGATTCTGCGAAGCAATGTGAACACTTCTGCTTCCCAGGCACAGAGAAGGTGCTAGCAGGGAATTCTCTGCCTGCCTTTCCCCAGTGCTCTGCAAGCTCTCCAGGACAACATAAAATCTGGGGCTCTGTGCTTTCCTTCGTTCTGAACAAGTGTTACTGTTTTCTGCACAAAAGCGATTCTGCGAAGCAATGTGAACACTTCTGCTTCCCAGGCACAGAGAAGGTGCTAGCAGGGAATTCTCTGCCTGCCTTTCCCCAGTGCTCTGCAATCTCTCCAGGACAACATAAAATCTGGGGCTCTGTGCTTTCCTTCGTTCTGAACAAGTGTTACTGTTTTCTGCACAAAAGCGATTCTGCGAAGCAATGTGAACACTTCTGTTTCCCAGGCACAGAGAAGGTGCTAGCAGGGAATTCTCTGCCTGCTTTTCCCCAGTGCTCTGCAAGCTCTCCAGGACAACATAAAATCTGGGGCTCTGTGCTTTCTTTCGTTGTGAACAAGTGTTACTGTTTTCTGCACAAAAGCGATTCTGCGAAGCAATGTGAACACTTCTGCTTCATAGGCACAGAGAAGGTGCTAGCAGGGAATTCTCTGCCTGCCTTTCCCCAGTGCTCTGCAAGCTCTCCATGACAACATAAAATCTGGGGCTCTGTGCTTTCTTTCGTTCTGAACAAGTGTTATTGTTTTCTGCACAAAAGCGATTCTGCGAAGCAATGTGAACACTTCTGCTTCCCAGGCACAGAGAAGGTGCTAGCAGGGAATTCTCTGCCTGCCTTTCCCCAGTGCTCTGCAAGCTCTCCAGGACAACATAAAATCTGGGGCTCTGTGCTTTCCTTCGTTCTGAACAAGTGTTACTGTTTTCTGCACAAAAGCGATTCTGCGAAGCAATGTGAACACTTCTGTTTCCCAGGCACAGAGAAGGTGGTAGCAGGGAATTCTCTGCCTGCTTTTCCCCAGTGCTCTGCAAGCTCTCCAGGACAACATAAAATCTGGGGCTCTGTGCTTTCTTTCGTTCTGAACAAGTGTTACTGTTTTCTGCACAAAAGCGATTCTGCGAAGCAATGGGAACAGGCACAAAGAAGGTGGTAGCAGGGAATTCTCTGCCTGCTTTTCCCCAGTGCTCTGCAAGCTCTCCAGGACAACATAAAATCTGGGGCTCTGTGCTTTCTTTCGTTCTGAACAAGTGTTACTGTTTCCTGCACAAAAGCGATTCTGCGAAGCAATTTGAACACTTCTGCTTCCCAGGCACAGAGAAGGTGCTAGCAGGGAATTCTCTGCCTGCTTTTCCCCAGTGCTCTGCAAGCTCTCCAGGACAACATAAAATCTGGGGCTCTGTGCTTTCTTTCGTTCTGAACAAGTGTTATTGTTTTCTGCACAAAAGCGATTCTGCGAAGCAATGTGAACACTTCTGCTTCCCAGGCACAGAGAAGGTGCTAGCAGGGAATTCTCTGCCTGCCTTTCCCCAGTGCTCTGCAAGCTCTCCAGGACAACATAAAATCTGGGGCTCTGTGCTTTCCTTCGTTCTGAACAAGTGTTACTGTTTTCTGCACAAAAGCGATTCTGCGAAGCAATGTGAACACTTCTGTTTCCCAGGCACAGAGAAGGTGTTAGCAGGGAATTCTCTGCCTGCTTTTCCCCAGTGCTCTGCAAGCTCTCCAAGACAACATAAAATCTGGGGCTCTGTGATTTCTTTCGTTCTGAACAAGTGTTACTGTTTTCTGCACAAAAGCGATTCTGCGAAGCAATGTGAACACTTCTGCTTCCCAGGCACAGAGAAGGTGCTAGCAGGGAATTCTCTGCCTGCCTTTCCCCAGTGCTCTGCAAGCTCTCCAGGACAACATAAAATCTGGGCCTCTGTGCTTTCTTTCGTTCTGAACAAGTGTTATTGTTTTCTGCACAAAAGCGATTCTGCGAAGCAATGTGAACACTTCTCCTTCCCAGGCACAGAGAAGGTGCTAGCAGGGAATTCTCTGCCTGCCTTTCCCCAGTGCTCTGCAAGCTCTCCAGGACAACATAAAATCTGGGGCTCTGTGCTTTCCTTCGTTCTGAACAAGTGTTACTGTTTTCTGCACAAAAGCGATTCTGCGAAGCAATGTGAACACTTCTGTTTCCCAGGCACAGAGAAGGTGTTAGCAGGGAATTGTCTGCCTGCTTTTCCCCAGTGCTCTGCAAGCTCTCCAGGACAACATAAAATCTGGGGCTCTGTGCTTTCTTTCATTCTGAACAAGTGTTACTGTTTTCTGCACAAAAGCGATTCTGCGAAGCAATGTGAACACTTCTGCTTCCCAGGCACAGAGAAGGTGCTAGCAGGGAATTCTCTGCCTGCTTTTCCCCAGTGCTCTGCAAGCTCTCCAGGACAACATAAAATCTGGGGCTCTGTGCTTTCTTTCGTTCTGAACAAGTGTTACTGTTTTCTGCACAAAAGCGATTCTGCGAAGCAATGTGAACAGGCACAAAGAAGGTGCTAGCAGGGAATTCTCTGCCTGCCTTTCCCCACTGCTCTGCAAGCTCTCCAGGACAACAGCAAATCTGGGGCTCTGTGCTTTCTTTCGTTCTGAACAAGTGTTACTGTTTTCTGCACAAAAGCGATTCTGCGAAGCAATGTGAACACTTCTGTTTCCCAGGCACAGAGAAGGTGCTAGCAGGGAATTCTCTGCCTGCTTTTCCCCAGTGCTCTGCAAGCTCTCCAGGACAACATAAAATCTGGGGCTCTGTGCTTTCTTTCGTTCTGAACAAGTGTTACTGTTTTCTGCACAAAAGCGATTCTGCGAAGCAATTTGAACACTTCTGCTTCCCAGGCACAGAGAAGGTGCTAGCAGGGAATTCTCTGCCTGCTTTTCCCCAGTGCTCTGCAAGCTCTCCAGGACAACATAAAATCTGGGGCTCTGTGCTTTCTTTCGTTCTGAACAAGTGTTATTGTTTTCTGCACAAAAGCGATTCTGCGAAGCAATGTGAAGACTTCTGCTTCCCAGGCACAGAGAAGGTGCTAGCAGGGAATTCTCTGCCTGCCTTTCCCCAGTGCTCTGCAAGCTCTCCAGGACAACATAAAATCTGGGGCTCTGTGCTTTCCTTCGTTCTGAACAAGTGTTACTGTTTTCTGCACAAAAGCGATTCTGCGAAGCAATTTGAACACTTCTGCTTCCCAGGCACAGAGAAGGTGCTAACAGGGAATTCTCTGCCTGCCTTTCCCCAGTGCTCTGCAAGCTCTCCAGCACAACATAAAATCTGGGGCTCTGTGCTTTCCTTCGTTCTGAACAAGTGTTACTGTTTTCTGCACAAAAGCGATTCTGCGAAGCAATGTGAACACTTCTGTTTCCCAGGCACAGAGAAGGTGCTAGCAGGGAATTCTCTGCCTGCTTTTCCCCAGTGCTCTGCAAGCTCTCCAGGACAACATAAAATCTGGGGCTCTGTGCTTTCTTTCGTTCTGAACAAGTGTTACTGTTTTCTGCACAAAAGCGATTCTGCGAAGCAATGGGAACACTTCTTTTTCCCAGGCACAGAGAAGGTGCTAGCAGGGAATTCTCTGCCTGCTTTTCCCCAGTGCTCTGCAAGCTCTCCAGGACAACATAAAATCTGGGGCTCTGTGCTTTCTTTCGTTCTGAACAAGTGTTACTGTTTTCTGCACAAAAGCGATTCTGCGAAGCAATGGGAACACTTCTTTTTCCCAGGCACAGAGAAGGTGCTAGCAGGGAATTCTCTGCCTGCTTTTCCCCAGTGCTCTGCAAGCTCTCCAGGACAACATAAAATCTGGGGCTCTGTGCTTTATTTCGTTCTGAACAAGTGTTATTGTTTTCTGCACAAAAGCGATTCTGCGAAGCAATGTGAACACTTCTGCTTCCCAGGCACAGAGAAGGTGCTAGCAGGGAATTCTCTGCCTGCCTTTCCCCAGTGCTCTGCAAGCTCTCCAGGACAACATAAAATCTGGGGCTCTGTGCTTTCCTTCGTTCTGAACAAGTGTTACTGTTTTCTGCACAAAAGCGATTCTGCGAAGCAATGTGAACACTTCTGCTTCCCAGGCACAGAGAAGGTGCTAGCAGGGAATTCTCTGCCTGCCTTTCCCCAGTGCTCTGCAATCTCTCCAGGACAACATAAAATCTGGGGCTCTGTGCTTTCCTTCGTTCTGAACAAGTGTTACTGTTTTCTGCACAAAAGCGATTCTGCGAAGCAATGTGAACACTTCTGTTTCCCAGGCACAGAGAAGGTGCTAGCAGGGAATTCTCTGCCTGCTTTTCCCCAGTGCTCTGCAAGCTCTCCAGGACAACATAAAATCTGGGGCTCTGTGCTTTCTTTCGTTGTGAACAAGTGTTACTGTTTTCTGCACAAAAGCGATTCTGCGAAGCAATGTGAACACTTCTGCTTCATAGGCACAGAGAAGGTGCTAGCAGGGAATTCTCTGCCTGCCTTTCCCCAGTGCTCTGCAAGCTCTCCATGACAACATAAAATCTGGGGCTCTGTGCTTTCTTTCGTTCTGAACAAGTGTTATTGTTTTCTGCACAAAAGCGATTCTGCGAAGCAATGTGAACACTTCTGCTTCCCAGGCACAGAGAAGGTGCTAGCAGGGAATTCTCTGCCTGCCTTTCCCCAGTGCTCTGCAAGCTCTCCAGGACAACATAAAATCTGGGGCTCTGTGCTTTCCTTCGTTCTGAACAAGTGTTACTGTTTTCTGCACAAAAGCGATTCTGCGAAGCAATGGGAACAGGCACAAAGAAGGTGGTAGCAGGGAATTCTCTGCCTGCTTTTCCCCAGTGCTCTGCAAGCTCTCCAGGACAACATAAAATCTGGGGCTCTGTGCTTTCTTTCGTTCTGAACAAGTGTTACTGTTTTCTGCACAAAAGCGATTCTGCGAAGCAATTTGAACACTTCTGCTTCCCAGGCACAGAGAAGGTGCTAGCAGGGAATTCTCTGCCTGCTTTTCCCCAGTGCTCTGCAAGCTCTCCAGGACAACATAAAATCTGGGGCTCTGTGCTTTCCTTCGTTCTGAACAAGTGTTACTGTTTTCTGCACAAAAGCGATTCTGCGAAGCAATGTGAACACTTCTGTTTCCCAGGCACAGAGAAGGTGGTAGCAGGGAATTCTCTGCCTGCTTTTCCCCAGTGCTCTGCAAGCTCTCCAGGACAACATAAAATCTGGGGCTCTGTGCTTTCTTTCGTTCTGAACAAGTGTTACTGTTTTCTGCACAAAAGCGATTCTGCGAAGCAATGTGAACACTTCTGCTTCCCAGGCACAGAGAAGGTGCTAGCAGGGAATTCTCTGCCTGCCTTTCCCCAGTGCTCTGCAAGCTCTCCAGGACAACATAAAATCTGCGGCTCTGTGCTTTCTTTCGTTCTGAACAAGTGTTATTGTTTTCTGCACAAAAGCGATTCTGCGAAGCAATGTGAACACTTCTGCTTCCCAGGCACAGAGAAGGTGCTAGCAGGGAATTCTCTGCCTGCCTTTCCCCAGTGCTCTGCAAGCTCTCCAGGACAACATAAAATCTGGGGCTCTGTGCTTTCCTTCGTTCTGAACAAGTGTTACTGTTTTCTGCACAAAAGCGATTCTGCGAAGCAATGTGAACACTTCTGTTTCCCAGGCACAGAGAAGGTGGTAGCAGGGAATTCTCTGCCTGCTTTTCCCCAGTGCTCTGCAAGCTCTCCAGGACAACATAAAATCTGGGGCTCTGTGCTTTCTTTCGTTCTGAACAAGTGTTACTGTTTTCTGCACAAAAGCGATTCTGCGAAGCAATGTGAACACTTCTGCTTCCCAGGCACAGAGAAGGTGCTAGCAGGGAATTCTCTGCCTGCCTTTCCCCAGTGCTCTGCAAGCTCTCCAGGACAACATAAAATCTGGGGCTCTGTGCTTTCTTTCGTTCTGAACAAGTGTTACTGTTTTCTGCACAAAAGCGATTCTGCGAAGCAATGGGAACACTTCTGTTTCCCAGGCACAGAGAAGGTGCTAGCAGGGAATTCTCTGCCTGCTTTTCCCCAGTGCTCTGCAAGCTCTCCAGGACAACATAAAATCTGGGGCTCTGTGCTTTCTTTCATTCTGAACAAGTGTTACTGTTTTCTGCACAAAAGCGATTCTGCGAAGCAATGTGAAGACTTCTGCTTCCCAGGCACAGAGAAGGTGCTAGCAGGGAATTCTCTGCCTGCTTTTCCCCAGTGCTCTGCAAGCTCTCCAGGACAACATAAAATCTGGGGCTCTGTGCTTTCTTTCGTTCTGAACAAGTGTTACTGTTTTCTGCACAAAAGCGATTCTGCGAAGCAATGTGAACACTTCTGTTTCCCAGGCACAGAGAAGGTGCTAGCAGGGAATTCTCTGCCTGTTTTTCCCCAGTGCTCTGCAAGCTCTCCAGGACAACATAAAATCTGGGGCTCTGTGCTTTCTTTCATTCTGAACAAGTGTTACTGTTTTCTGCACAAAAGCGATTCTGCGAAGCAATTTGAACACTTCTGCTTCCCAGGCACAGAGAAGGTGCTAGCAGGGAATTCTCTGCCTGCTTTTCCCCAGTGCTCTGCAAGCTCTCCAGGACAACATAAAATCTGGGGCTCTGTGCTTTCTTTCGTTCTGAACAAGTGTTATTGTTTTCTGCACAAAAGCGATTCTGCGAAGCAATGTGAACACTTCTGCTTCCCAGGCACAGAGAAGGTGCTAGCAGGGAATTCTCTGCCTGCCTTTCCCCAGTGCTCTGCAAGCTCTCCAGGACAACATAAAATCTGGGGCTCTGTGCTTTCTTTCGTTCTGAACAAGTGTTACTGTTTTCTGCACAAAAGCGATTCTGCGAAGCAATGTGAAGACTTCTGCTTCCCAGGCACAGAGAAGGTGCTAGCAGGGAATTCTCTGCCTGCTTTTCCCCAGTGCTCTGCAAGCTCTCCAGGACAACATAAAATCTGGGGCTCTGTGCTTTCTTTCGTTCTGAACAAGTGTTACTGTTTTCTGCACAAAAGCGATTCTGCGAAGCAATTTGAACACTTCTGCTTCCCAGGCACAGAGAAGGTGCTAGCAGGGAATTCTCTGCCTGCTTTTCCCCAGTGCTCTGCAAGCTCTCCAGGACAACATAAAATCTGGGGCTCTGTGCTTTCTTTCGTTCTGAACAAGTGTTACTGTTTTCTGCACAAAAGCGATTCTGCGAAGCAATGTGAACACTTCTGTTTCCCAGGCACAGAGAAGGTGCTAGCAGGGAATTCTCTGCCTGCTTTTCCCCAGTGCTCTGCAAGCTCTCCAGGACAACATAAAATCTGGGGCTCTGTGCTTTCTTTCGTTCTGAACAAGTGTTACTGTTTTCTGCACAAAAGCGATTCTGCGAAGCAATGTGAACACTTCTGCTTCCCAGGCACAGAGAAGGTGCTAGCAGGGAATTCTCTGCCTGCCTTTCCCCAGTGCTCTGCAAGCTCTCCAGGACAACATAAAATCTGGGGCTCTGTGCTTTCCTTCGTTCTGAACAAGTGTTACTGTTTTCTGCACAAAAGCGATTCTGCGAAGCAATGTGAACACTTCTGTTTCCCAGGCACAGAGAAGGTGGTAGCAGGGAATTCTCTGCCTGCTTTTCCCCAGTGCTCTGCAAGCTCTCCAGGACAACATAAAATCTGGGGCTCTGTGCTTTCTTTCGTTCTGAACAAGTGTTACTGTTTTCTGCACAAAAGCGATTCTGCGAAGCAATGTGAACACTTCTGCTTCCCAGGCACAGAGAAGGTGCTAGCAGGGAATTCTCTGCCTGCCTTTCCCCAGTGCTCTGCAAGCTCTCCAGGACAACATAAAATCTGGGGCTCTGTGCTTTCTTTCGTTCTGAACAAGTGTTACTGTTTTCTGCACAAAAGCGATTCTGCGAAGCAATGGGAACACTTCTGTTTCCCAGGCACAGAGAAGGTGCTAGCAGGGAATTCTCTGCCTGCTTTTCCCCAGTGCTCTGCAATCTCTCCAGGACAACATAAAATCTGGGGCTCTGTGCTTTCTTTCATTCTGAACAAGTGTTACTGTTTTCTGCACAAAAGCGTTTCTGCGAAGCAATGTGAAGACTTCTGCTTCCCAGGCACAGAGAAGGTGCTAGCAGGGAATTCTCTGCCTGCTTTTCCCCAGTGCTCTGCAAGCTCTCCAGGACAACATAAAATCTGGGGCTCTGTGCTTTCTTTCGTTCTGAACAAGTGTTACTGTTTTCTGCACAAAAGCGATTCTGCGAAGCAATGTGAACACTTCTGCTTCCCAGGCACAGAGAAGGTGCTAGCAGGGAATTCTCTGCCTGCCTTTCCCCAGTGCTCTGCAAGCTCTCCAGGACAACATAAAATCTGGGGCTCTGTGCTTTCTTTCGTTCTGAACAAGTGTTATTGTTTTCTGCACAAAAGCGATTCTGCGAAGCAATGTGAACACTTCTGCTTCCCAGGCACAGAGAAGGTGCTAGCAGGGAATTCTCTGCCTGCCTTTCCCCAGTGCTCTGCAATCTCTCCAGGACAACATAAAATCTGGGGCTCTGTGCTTTCCTTCGTTCTGAACAAGTGTTACTGTTTTCTGCACAAAAGCGATTCTGCGAAGCAATGTGAACACTTCTGTTTCCCAGGCACAGAGAAGGTGGTAGCAGGGAATTCTCTGCCTGCTTTTCCCCAGTGCTCTGCAAGCTCTCCAGGACAACATAAAATCTGGGGCTCTGTGCTTTCTTTCGTTCTGAACAAGTGTTACTGTTTTCTGCACAAAAGCGATTCTGCGAAGCAATGTGAACACTTCTGCTTCCCAGGCACAGAGAAGGTGCTAGCAGGGAATTCTCTGCCTGCCTTTCCCCAGTGCTCTGCAAGCTCTCCAGGACAACATAAAATCTGGGGCTCTGTGCTTTCTTTCGTTCTGAACAAGTGTTACTGTTTTCTGCACAAAAGCGATTCTGCGAAGCAATGGGAACACTTCTGTTTCCCAGGCACAGAGAAGGTGCTAGCAGGGAATTCTCTGCCTGCTTTTCCCCAGTGCTCTGCAATCTCTCCAGGACAACATAAAATCTGGGGCTCTGTGCTTTCTTTCATTCTGAACAAGTGTTACTGTTTTCTGCACAAAAGCGTTTCTGCGAAGCAATGTGAAGACTTCTGCTTCCCAGGCACAGAGAAGGTGCTAGCAGGGAATTCTCTGCCTGCTTTTCCCCAGTGCTCTGCAAGCTCTCCAGGACAACATAAAATCTGGGGCTCTGTGCTTTCTTTCGTTCTGAACAAGTGTTACTGTTTTCTGCACAAAAGCGATTCTGCGAAGCAATGTGAACACTTCTGTTTCCCAGGCACAGAGAAGGGGGTAGCAGGGAATTCTCTGCCTGCTTTTCCCCAGTGCTCTGCAAGCTCTCCAGGACAACATAAAATCTGGGGCTCTGTGCTTTCTTTCGTTCTGAACAAGTGTTACTGTTTTCTGCACAAAAGCGATTCTGCGAAGCAATGTGAACACTTCTGCTTCCCAGGCACAGAGAAGGTGCTAGCAGGGAATTCTCTGCCTGCCTTTCCCCAGTGCTCTGCAAGCTCTCCAGGACAACATAAAATCTGGGGCTCTGTGCTTTCTTTCGTTCTGAACAAGTGTTACTGTTTTCTGCACAAAAGCGATTCTGCGAAGCAATGGGAACACTTCTGTTTCCCAGGCACAGAGAAGGTGCTAGCAGGGAATTCTCTGCCTGCTTTTCCCCAGTGCTCTGCAATCTCTCCAGGACAACATAAAATCTGGGGCTCTGTGCTTTCTTTCATTCTGAACAAGTGTTACTGTTTTCTGCACAAAAGCGATTCTGCGAAGCAATGTGAACACTTCTGCTTCCCAGGCACAGAGAAGGTGCTAGCAGGGAATTCTCTGCCTGCCTTTCCCCAGTGCTCTGCAAGCTCTCCAGGACAACATAAAATCTGGGGCTCTGTGCTTTCCTTCGTTCTGAACAAGTGTTACTGTTTTCTGCACAAAAGCGATTCTGCGAAGCAATGTGAACACTTCTGTTTCCCAGGCACAGAGAAGGTGGTAGCAGGGAATTCTCTGCCTGCTTTTCCCCAGTGCTCTGCAAGCTCTCCAGGACAACATAAAATCTGGGGCTCTGTGCTTTCTTTCGTTCTGAACAAGTGTTACTGTTTTCTGCACAAAAGCGATTCTGCGAAGCAATGTGAACACTTCTGCTTCCCAGGCACAGAGAAGGTGCTAGCAGGGAATTCTCTGCCTGCCTTTCCCCAGTGCTCTGCAAGCTCTCCAGGACAACATAAAATCTGGGGCTCTGTGCTTTCTTTCGTTCTGAACAAGTGTTACTGTTTTCTGCACAAAAGCGATTCTGCGAAGCAATGGGAACACTTCTGTTTCCCAGGCACAGAGAAGGTGCTAGCAGGGAATTCTCTGCCTGCTTTTCCCCAGTGCTCTGCAATCTCTCCAGGACAACATAAAATCTGGGGCTCTGTGCTTTCTTTCATTCTGAACAAGTGTTACTGTTTTCTGCACAAAAGCGTTTCTGCGAAGCAATGTGAAGACTTCTGCTTCCCAGGCACAGAGAAGGTGCTAGCAGGGAATTCTCTGCCTGCTTTTCCCCAGTGCTCTGCAAGCTCTCCAGGACAACATAAAATCTGGGGCTCTGTGCTTTCTTTCGTTCTGAACAAGTGTTACTGTTTTCTGCACAAAAGCGATTCTGCGAAGCAATGTGAACACTTCTGCTTCCCAGGCACAGAGAAGGTGCTAGCAGGGAATTCTCTGCCTGCTTTTCCCCAGTGCTCTGCAATCTCTCCAGGACAACATAAAATCTGGGGCTCTGTGCTTTCTTTCATTCTGAACAAGTGTTACTGTTTTCTGCACAAAAGCGTTTCTGCGAAGCAATGTGAAGACTTCTGCTTCCCAGGCACAGAGAAGGTGCTAGCAGGGAATTCTCTGCCTGCTTTTCCCCAGTGCTCTGCAAGCTCTCCAGGACAACATAAAATCTGGGGCTCTGTGCTTTCTTTCGTTCTGAACAAGTGTTACTGTTTTCTGCACAAAAGCGATTCTGCGAAGCAATGTGAACACTTCTGCTTCCCAGGCACAGAGAAGGTGCTAGCAGGGAATTCTCTGCCTGCCTTTCCCCAGTGCTCTGCAAGCTCTCCAGCACAACATAAAATCTGGGGCTCTGTGCTTTCCTTCGTTCTGAACAAGTGTTACTGTTTTCTGCACAAAAGCGATTCTGCGAAGCAATGGGAACACTTCTTTTTCCCAGGCACAGAGAAGGTGCTAGCAGGGAATTCTCTGCCTGCTTTTCCCCAGTGCTCTGCAAGCTCTCCAGGACAACATAAAATCTGGGGCTCTGTGCTTTCTTTCGTTCTGAACAAGTGTTACTGTTTTCTGCACAAAAGCGATTCTGCGAAGCAATTTGAACACTTCTGCTTCCCAGGCACAGAGAAGGTGCTAGCAGGGAATTCTCTGCCTGCCTTTCCCCAGTGCTCTGCAAGCTCTCCAGCACAACATAAAATCTGGGGCTCTGTGCTTTCCTTCGTTCTGAACAAGTGTTACTGTTTTCTGCACAAAAGCGATTCTGCGAAGCAATGGGAACACTTCTTTTTCCCAGGCACAGAGAAGGTGCTAGCAGGGAATTCTCTGCCTGCTTTTCCCCAGTGCTCTGCAAGCTCTCCAGGACAACATAAAATCTGGGGCTCTGTGCTTTATTTCGTTCTGAACAAGTGTTATTGTTTTCTGCACAAAAGCGATTCTGCGAAGCAATGTGAACACTTCTGCTTCCCAGGCACAGAGAAGGTGCTAGCAGGGAATTCTC
Source organism: Strix uralensis (assembly GCF_047716275.1). Taxonomy (NCBI): domain Eukaryota; kingdom Metazoa; phylum Chordata; class Aves; order Strigiformes; family Strigidae; genus Strix; species Strix uralensis. The sequence goes on along the minus strand of NW_027436720.1, from coordinate 722,145 downwards.
TGCCTGCCTTTCCCCAGTGCTCTGCAAGCTCTCCAGGACAACATAAAATCTGGGGCTCTGTGCTTTCCTTCGTTCTGAACAAGTGTTACTGTTTTCTGCACAAAAGCGATTCTGCGAAGCAATGTGAACACTTCTGCTTCCCAGGCACAGAGAAGGTGCTAGCAGGGAATTCTCTGCCTGCCTTTCCCCAGTGCTCTGCAATCTCTCCAGGACAACATAAAATCTGGGGCTCTGTGCTTTCCTTCGTTCTGAACAAGTGTTACTGTTTTCTGCACAAAAGCGATTCTGCGAAGCAATGTGAACACTTCTGTTTCCCAGGCACAGAGAAGGTGCTAGCAGGGAATTCTCTGCCTGCTTTTCCCCAGTGCTCTGCAAGCTCTCCAGGACAACATAAAATCTGGGGCTCTGTGCTTTCTTTCGTTGTGAACAAGTGTTACTGTTTTCTGCACAAAAGCGATTCTGCGAAGCAATGTGAACACTTCTGCTTCATAGGCACAGAGAAGGTGCTAGCAGGGAATTCTCTGCCTGCCTTTCCCCAGTGCTCTGCAAGCTCTCCATGACAACATAAAATCTGGGGCTCTGTGCTTTCTTTCGTTCTGAACAAGTGTTATTGTTTTCTGCACAAAAGCGATTCTGCGAAGCAATGTGAACACTTCTGCTTCCCAGGCACAGAGAAGGTGCTAGCAGGGAATTCTCTGCCTGCCTTTCCCCAGTGCTCTGCAAGCTCTCCAGGACAACATAAAATCTGGGGCTCTGTGCTTTCCTTCGTTCTGAACAAGTGTTACTGTTTTCTGCACAAAAGCGATTCTGCGAAGAAATGGGAACACTTCTGTTTCCCAGGCACAGAGAAGGTGCTAGCAGGGAATTCTCTGCCTGCCTTTCCCCAGTGCTCTGCAAGCTCTCCAGGACAACATAAAATCTGGGGCTCTGTGCTTTCTTTCGTTCTGAACAAGTGTTACTGTTTTCTGCACAAAAGCGATTCTGCGAAGCAATGGGAACACTTCTGCTTCCCAGGCACAGAGAAGGTGCTAGCAGGGAATTCTCTGCCTGCTTTTCCCCAGTGCTCTGCAAGCTCTCCAGGACAACATAAAATCTGGGGCTCTGTGCTTTCTTTCATTCTGAACAAGTGTTACTGTTTTCTGCACAAAAGCGTTTCTGCGAAGCAATGTGAAGACTTCTGCTTCCCAGGCACAGAGAAGGTGCTAGCAGGGAATTCTCTGCCTGCTTTTCCCCAGTGCTCTGCAAGCTCTCCAGGACAACATAAAATCTGGGGCTCTGTGCTTTCTTTCGTTCTGAACAAGTGTTACTGTTTTCTGCACAAAAGCGATTCTGCGAAGCAATGTGAACACTTCTGTTTCCCAGGCACAGAGAAGGTGCTAGCAGGGAATTCTCTGCCTGCCTTTCCCCAGTGCTCTGCAAGCTCTCCAGGACAACATAAAATCTGGGGCTCTGTGCTTTCCTTCGTTCTGAACAAGTGTTACTGTTTTCTGCACAAAAGCGATTCTGCGAAGCAATTTGAACACTTCTGCTTCCCAGGCACAGAGAAGGTGCTAGCAGGGAATTCTCTGCCTGCTTTTCCCCAGTGCTCTGCAAGCTCTCCAGGACAACATAAAATCTGGGGCTCTGTGCTTTCTTTCGTTCTGAACAAGTGTTATTGTTTTCTGCACAAAAGCGATTCTGCGAAGCAATGTGAACACTTCTGCTTCCCAGGCACAGAGAAGGTGCTAGCAGGGAATTCTCTGCCTGCCTTTCCCCAGTGCTCTGCAAGCTCTCCAGGACAACATAAAATCTGGGGCTCTGTGCTTTCTTTCGTTCTGAACAAGTGTTATTGTTTTCTGCACAAAAGCGATTCTGCGAAGCAATGTGAACACTTCTGCTTCCCAGGCACAGAGAAGGTGCTAGCAGGGAATTCTCTGCCTGCCTTTCCCCAGTGCTCTGCAAGCTCTCCAGGACAACATAAAATCTGGGGCTCTGTGCTTTCCTTCGTTCTGAACAAGTGTTACTGTTTTCTGCACAAAAGCGATTCTGCGAAGCAATTTGAACACTTCTGTTTCCCAGGCACAGAGAAGGTGCTAGCAGGGAATTCTCTGCCTGCTTTTCCCCAGTGCTCTGCAAGCTCTCCAGGACAACATAAAATCTGGGGCTCTGTGCTTTCTTTCGTTCTGAACAAGTGTTACTGTTTTCTGCACAAAAGCGATTCTGCGAAGCAATGGGAACACTTCTGTTTCCCAGGCACAGAGAAGGTGCTAGCAGGGAATTCTCTGCCTGCTTTTCCCCAGTGCTCTGCAAGCTCTCCAGGACAACATAAAATCTGGGGCTCTGTGCTTTCTTTCGTTCTGAACAAGTGTTACTGTTTTCTGCACAAAAGCGATTCTGCGAAGCAATTTGAACACTTCTGCTTCCCAGGCACAGAGAAGGTGCTAACAGGGAATTCTCTGCCTGCCTTTCCCCAGTGCTCTGCAAGCTCTCCAGGACAACATAAAATCTGGGGCTCTGTGCTTTCCTTCGTTCTGAACAAGTGTTACTGTTTTCTGCACAAAAGCGATTCTGCGAAGCAATGTGAACACTTCTGTTTCCCAGGCACAGAGAAGGTGCTAGCAGGGAATTCTCTGCCTGCTTTTCCCCAGTGCTCTGCAAGCTCTCCAGGACAACATAAAATCTGGGGCTCTGTGCTTTCCTTCGTTCTGAACAAGTGTTACTGTTTTCTGCACAAAAGCGATTCTGCGAAGCAATGTGAACACTTCTGTTTCCCAGGCACAGAGAAGGTGCTAGCAGGGAATTCTCTGCCTGCTTTTCCCCAGTGCTCTGCAAGCTCTCCAGGACAACATAAAATCTGGGGCTCTGTGCTTTCTTTCGTTCTGAACAAGTGTTACTGTTTTCTGCACAAAAGCGATTCTGCGAAGCAATGTGAACACTTCTGTTTCCCAGGCACAGAGAAGGTGCTAGCAGGGAATTCTCTGCCTGCTTTTCCCCAGTGCTCTGCAAGCTCTCCTGGACAACATAAAATCTGGGGCTCTGTGCTTTCTTTCATTCTGAACAAGTGTTACTGTTTTCTGCACAAAAGCGATTCTGCGAAGCAATGTGAACACTTCTGCTTCCCAGGCACAGAGAAGGTGCTAGCAGGGAATTCTCTGCCTGCTTTTCCCCAGTGCTCTGCAAGCTCTCCAGGACAACATAAAATCTGGGGCTCTGTGCTTTCTTTCGTTCTGAACAAGTGTTACTGTTTTCTGCACAAAAGCGATTCTGCGAAGCAATGTGAACACTTCTGCTTCCCAGGCACAGAGAAGGTGCTAGCAGGGAATTCTCTGCCTGCTTTTCCCCAGTGCTCTGCAAGCTCTCCAGGACAACATAAAATCTGGGGCTCTGTGCTTTCTTTCGTTCTGAACAAGTGTTATTGTTTTCTGCACAAAAGCGATTCTGCGAAGCAATGTGAACACTTCTGTTTCCCAGGCACAGAGAAGGTGCTAGCAGGGAATTCTCTGCCTGCTTTTCCCCAGTGCTCTGCAAGCTCTCCAGGACAACATAAAATCTGGGGCTCTGTGCTTTCTTTCGTTCTGAACAAGTGTTACTGTTTTCTGCACAAAAGCGATTCTGCGAAGCAATGGGAACACTTCTGTTTCCCAGGCACAGAGAAGGTGGTAGCAGGGAATTCTCTGCCTGCTTTTCCCCAGTGCTCTGCAAGCTCTCCAGGACAACATAAAATCTGGGGCTCTGTGCTTTCTTTCGTTCTGAACAAGTGTTATTGTTTTCTGCACAAAAGCGATTCTGCGAAGCAATGTGAACACTTCTGCTTCCCAGGCACAGAGAAGGTGCTAGCAGGGAATTCTCTGCCTGCCTTTCCCCAGTGCTCTGCAAGCTCTCCAGGACAACATAAAATCTGGGGCTCTGTGCTTTCCTTCGTTCTGAACAAGTGTTACTGTTTTCTGCACAAAAGCGATTCTGCGAAGCAATGGGAACACTTCTGTTTCCCAGGCACAGAGAAGGTGGTAGCAGGGAATTCTCTGCCTGCTTTTCCCCAGTGCTCTGCAAGCTCTCCAGGACAACATAAAATCTGGGGCTCTGTGCTTTCTTTCGTTCTGAACAAGTGTTACTGTTTTCTGCACAAAAGCGATTCTGCGAAGCAATGTGAAGACTTCTGCTTCCCAGGCACAGAGAAGGTGCTAGCAGGGAATTCTCTGCCTGCTTTTCCCCAGTGCTCTGCAAGCTCTCCAGGACAACATAAAATCTGGGGCTCTGTGCTTTCTTTCATTCTGAACAAGTGTTACTGTTTTCTGCACAAAAGCGATTCTGCGAAGCAATGTGAAGACTTCTGCTTCCCAGGCACAGAGAAGGTGCTAGCAGGGAATTCTCTGCCTGCTTTTCCCCAGTGCTCTGCAAGCTCTCCAGGACAACATAAAATCTGGGGCTCTGTGCTTTCTTTCGTTCTGAACAAGTGTTACTGTTTTCTGCGCAAAAGCGATTCTGCGAAGCAATTTGAACACTTCTGCTTCCCAGGCACAGAGAAGGTGCTAGCAGGGAATTCTCTGCCTGCTTTTCCCCAGTGCTCTGCAAGCTCTCCAGGACAACATAAAATCTGGGGCTCTGTGCTTTCTTTCGTTCTGAACAAGTGTTACTGTTTTCTGCACAAAAGCGATTCTGCGAAGCAATTTGAACACTTCTGCTTCCCAGGCACAGAGAAGGTGCTAACAGGGAATTCTCTGCCTGCCTTTCCCCAGTGCTCTGCAAGCTCTCCAGGACAACATAAAATCTGGGGCTCTGTGCTTTCCTTCGTTCTGAACAAGTGTTACTGTTTTCTGCACTAAAGCGATTCTGCGAAGCAATGTGAACACTTCTGTTTCCCAGGCACAGAGAAGGTGGTAGCAGGGAATTCTCTGCCTGCTTTTCCCCAGTGCTCTGCAAGCTCTCCAGGACAACATAAAATCTGGGGCTCTGTGCTTTCTTTCGTTCTGAACAAGTGTTACTGTTTTCTGCACAAAAGCGATTCTGCGAAGCAATGTGAACACTTCTGCTTCCCAGGCACAGAGAAGGTGCTAGCAGGGAATTCTCTGCCTGCCTTTCCCCAGTGCTCTGCAAGCTCTCCAGGACAACATAAAATCTGGGGCTCTGTGCTTTCTTTCGTTCTGAACAAGTGTTATTGTTTTCTGCACAAAAGCGATTCAGCGAAGCAATGTGAACAGGCACAGAGAAGGTGCTAGCAGGGAATTCTCTGCCTGCCTTTCCCCAGTGCTCTGCAAGCTCTCCAGGACAACATAAAATCTGGGGCTCTGTGCTTTCCTTCGTTCTGAACAAGTGTTACTGTTTTCTGCACAAAAGCGATTCTGCGAAGCAATGTGAACACTTCTGTTTCCCAGGCACAGAGAAGGTGGTAGCAGGGAATTCTCTGCCTGCTTTTCCCCAGTGCTCTGCAAGCTCTCCAGGACAACATAAAATCTGGGGCTCTGTGCTTTCTTTCGTTCTGAACAAGTGTTACTGTTTTCTGCACAAAAGCGATTCTGCGAAGCAATGTGAACACTTCTGCTTCCCAGGCACAGAGAAGGTGCTAGCAGGGAATTCTCTGCCTGCCTTTCCCCAGTGCTCTGCAAGCTCTCCAGGACAACATAAAATCTGGGGCTCTGTGCTTTCTTTCGTTCTGAACAAGTGTTACTGTTTTCTGCACAAAAGCGATTCTGCGAAGCAATGGGAACACTTCTGTTTCCCAGGCACAGAGAAGGTGCTAGCAGGGAATTCTCTGCCTGCTTTTCCCCAGTGCTCTGCAAGCTCTCCAGGACAACATAAAATCTGGGGCTCTGTGCTTTCTTTCATTCTGAACAAGTGTTACTGTTTTCTGCACAAAAGCGATTCTGCGAAGCAATGTGAAGACTTCTGCTTCCCAGGCACAGAGAAGGTGCTAGCAGGGAATTCTCTGCCTGCTTTTCCCCAGTGCTCTGCAAGCTCTCCAGGACAACATAAAATCTGGGGCTCTGTGCTTTCTTTCGTTCTGAACAAGTGTTACTGTTTTCTGCACAAAAGCGATTCTGCGAAGCAATTTGAACACTTCTGCTTCCCAGGCACAGAGAAGGTGCTAGCAGGGAATTCTCTGCCTGTTTTTCCCCAGTGCTCTGCAAGCTCTCCAGGACAACATAAAATCTGGGGCTCTGTGCTTTCCTTCGTTCTGAACAAGTGTTACTGTTTTCTGCACAAAAGCGATTCTGCGAAGCAATTTGAACACTTCTGCTTCCCAGGCACAGAGAAGGTGCTAGCAGGGAATTCTCTGCCTGCTTTTCCCCAGTGCTCTGCAAGCTCTCCAGGACAACATAAAATCTGGGGCTCTGTGCTTTCTTTCGTTCTGAACAAGTGTTATTGTTTTCTGCACAAAAGCGATTCTGCGAAGCAATGTGAACACTTCTGCTTCCCAGGCACAGAGAAGGTGCTAGCAGGGAATTCTCTGCCTGCCTTTCCCCAGTGCTCTGCAAGCTCTCCAGGACAACATAAAATCTGGGGCTCTGTGCTTTCTTTCGTTCTGAACAAGTGTTATTGTTTTCTGCACAAAAGCGATTCTGCGAAGCAATGTGAACACTTCTGCTTCCCAGGCACAGAGAAGGTGCTAGCAGGGAATTCTCTGCCTGCCTTTCCCCAGTGCTCTGCAAGCTCTCCAGGACAACATAAAATCTGGGGCTCTGTGCTTTCTTTCGTTCTGAACAACTGTTACTGTTTTCTGCACAAAAGCGATTCTGCGAAGCAATGTGAACAGGCACAAAGAAGGTGCTAGCAGGGAATTCTCTGCCTGCCTTTCCCCACTGCTCTGCAAGCTCTCCAGGACAACAGCAAATCTGGGGCTCTGTGCTTTCTTTCGTTCTGAACAAGTGTTACTGTTTTCTGCACAAAAGCGATTCTGCGAAGCAATTTGAACACTTCTGTTTCCCAGGCACAGAGAAGGTGCTAGCAGGGAATTCTCTGCCTGCCTTTCCCCAATGCTCTGCAAGCTCTCCAGGACAACATAAAATCTGGGGCTCTGTGCTTTCTTTCGTTCTGAACAAGTGTTATTGTTTTCTGCACAAAAGCGATTCTGCGAAGCAATGTGAACACTTCTGCTTCCCAGGCACAGAGAAGGTGCTAGCAGGGAATTCTCTGCCTGCCTTTCCCCAGTGCTCTGCAAGCTCTCCAGGACAACATAAAATCTGGGGCTCTGTGCTTTCCTTCGTTCTGAACAAGTGTTACTGTTTTCTGCACAAAAGCGATTCTGCGAAGCAATGTGAACACTTCTGTTTCCCAGGCACAGAGAAGGTGGTAGCAGGGAATTCTCTGCCTGCTTTTCCCCAGTGCTCTGCAAGCTCTCCAGGACAACATAAAATCTGGGGCTCTGTGCTTTCTTTCGTTCTGAACAAGTGTTACTGTTTTCTGCACAAAAGCGATTCTGCGAAGCAATGTGAACACTTCTGCTTCCCAGGCACAGAGAAGGTGCTAGCAGGGAATTCTCTGCCTGCCTTTCCCCAGTGCTCTGCAAGCTCTCCAGGACAACATAAAATCTGGGGCTCTGTGCTTTCTTTCGTCTGAACAAGTGTTACGGTTTTCTGCACAAAAGCGATTCTGCGAAGCAATGTGAACACTTCTGCTTCCCAGGCACAGAGAAGGTGCTAGCAGGGAATTCTCTGCCTGCCTTTCCCCAGTGCTCTGCAAGCTCTCCAGGACAACATAAAATATGGGGCTCTGTGCTTTCTTTCGTTCTGAACAAGTGTTACTGTTTTCTGCACAAAAGCGATTCTGCGAAGCAATGTGAAGACTTCTGCTTCCCAGGCACAGAGAAGGTGCTAGCAGGGAATTCTCTGCCTGCTTTTCCCCAGTGCTCTGCAAGCTCTCCAGGACAACATAAAATCTGGGGCTCTGTGCTTTCTTTCGTTCTGAACAAGTGTTACTGTTTTCTGCACAAAAGCGATTCTGCGAAGCAATTTGAACACTTCTGCTTCCCAGGCACAGAGAAGGTGCTAGCAGGGAATTCTCTGCCTGCTTTTCCCCAGTGCTCTGCAAGCTCTCCAGGACAACATAAAATCTGGGGCTCTGTGCTTTCTTTCGTTCTGAACAAGTGTTATTGTTTTCTGCACAAAAGCGATTCTGCGAAGCAATGGGAACACTTCTGTTTCCCAGGCACAGAGAAGGTGCTAGCAGGGAATTCTCTGCCTGCTTTTCCCCAGTGCTCTGCAAGCTCTCCAGGACAACATAAAATCTGGGGCTCTGTGCTTTCTTTCGTTCTGAACAAGTGTTACTGTTTTCTGCACAAAAGCGATTCTGCGAAGCAATTTGAACACTTCTGCTTCCCAGGCACAGAGAAGGTGCTAACAGGGAATTCTCTGCCTGCCTTTCCCCAGTGCTCTGCAAGCTCTCCAGGACAACATAAAATCTGGGGCTCTGTGCTTTCCTTCGTTCTGAACAAGTGTTACTGTTTTCTGCACAAAAGCGATTCTGCGAAGCAATGTGAACACTTCTGTTTCCCAGGCACAGAGAAGGTGGTAGCAGGGAATTCTCTGCCTGCTTTTCCCCAGTGCTCTGCAAGCTCTCCAGGACAACATAAAATCTGGGGCTCTGTGCTTTCTTTCGTTCTGAACAAGTGTTACTGTTTTCTGCACAAAAGCGATTCTGCGAAGCAATGTGAACACTTCTGCTTCCCAGGCACAGAGAAGGTGCTAGCAGGGAATTCTCTGCCTGCCTTTCCCCAGTGCTCTGCAAGCTCTCCAGGACAACATAAAATCTGGGCCTCTGTGCTTTCTTTCGTTCTGAACAAGTGTTATTGTTTTCTGCACAAAAGCGATTCTGCGAAGCAATGTGAACACTTCTGCTTCCCAGGCACAGAGAAGGTGCTAGCAGGGAATTCTCTGCCTGCCTTTCCCCAGTGCTCTGCAAGCTCTCCAGGACAACATAAAATCTGGGGCTCTGTGCTTTCCTTCGTTCTGAACAAGTGTTACTGTTTTCTGCACAAAAGCGATTCTGCGAAGCAATGTGAACACTTCTGTTTCCCAGGCACAGAGAAGGTGGTAGCAGGGAATTCTCTGCCTGCTTTTCCCCAGTGCTCTACAAGCTCTCCAGGACAACATAAAATCTGGGGCTCTGTGCTTTCTTTCGTTCTGAACAAGTGTTACTGTTTTCTGCACAAAAGCGATTCTGCGAAGCAATGGGAACACTTCTGTTTCCCAGGCACAGAGAAGGTGCTAGCAGGGAATTCTCTGCCTGCTTTTCCCCAGTGCTCTGCAATCTCTCCAGGACAACATAAAATCTGGGGCTCTGTGCTTTCTTTCATTCTGAACAAGTGTTACTGTTTTCTGCACAAAAGCGTTTCTGCGAAGCAATGTGAAGACTTCTGCTTCCCAGGCACAGAGAAGGTGCTAGCAGGGAATTCTCTGCCTGCTTTTCCCCAGTGCTCTGCAAGCTCTCCAGGACAACATAAAATCTGGGGCTCTGTGCTTTCTTTCGTTCTGAACAAGTGTTACTGTTTTCTGCACAAAAGCGATTCTGCGAAGCAATGTGAACACTTCTGCTTCCCAGGCACAGAGAAGGTGCTAGCAGGGAATTCTCTGCCTGCTTTTCCCCAGTGCTCTGCAAGCTCTCCAGGACAACATAAAATCTGGGGCTCTGTGCTTTCTTTCGTTCTGAACAAGTGTTATTGTTTTCTGCACAAAAGCGATTCTGCGAAGCAATGTGAACACTTCTGCTTCCCAGGCACAGAGAAGGTGCTAGCAGGGAATTCTCTGCCTGCCTTTCCCCAGTGCTCTGCAAGCTCTCCAGGACAACATAAAATCTGGGGCTCTGTGCTTTCTTTCGTTCTGAACAAGTGTTATTGTTTTCTGCACAAAAGCGAATCTGCGAAGCAATGTGAACACTTCTGCTTCCCAGGCACAGAGAAGGTGCTAGCAGGGAATTCTCTGCCTGCCTTTCCCCAGTGCTCTGCAAGCTCTCCAGGACAACATAAAATCTGGGGCTCTGTGCTTTCCTTCGTTCTGAACAAGTGTTACTGTTTTCTGCACAAAAGCGATTCTGCGAAGCAATTTGAACACTTCTGTTTCCCAGGCACAGAGAAGGTGCTAGCAGGGAATTCTCTGCCTGCTTTTCCCCAGTGCTCTGCAAGCTCTCCAGGACAACATAAAATCTGGGGCTCTGTGCTTTCTTTCGTTCTGAACAAGTGTTACTGTTTTCTGCACAAAAGCGATTCTGCGAAGCAATGGGAACACTTCTGTTTCCCAGGCACAGAGAAGGTGCTAGCAGGGAATTCTCTGCCTGCTTTTCCCCAGTGCTCTGCAAGCTCTCCAGGACAACATAAAATCTGGGGCTCTGTGCTTTCTTTCGTTCTGAACAAGTGTTACTGTTTTCTGCACAAAAGCGATTCTGCGAAGCAATGTGAACACTTCTGCTTCCCAGGCACAGAGAAGGTGCTAACAGGGAATTCTCTGCCTGCCTTTCCCCAGTGCTCTGCAAGCTCTCCAGGACAACATAAAATCTGGGGCTCTGTGCTTTCCTTCGTTCTGAACAACTGTTACTGTTTTCTGCACAAAAGCGATTCTGCGAAGCAATGTGAACACTTCTGTTTCCCAGGCACAGAGAAGGTGGTAGCAGGGAATTCTCTGCCTGCTTTTCCCCAGTGCTCTGCAAGCTCTCCAGGACAACATAAAATCTGGGGCTCTGTGCTTTCTTTCGTTCTGAACAAGTGTTACTGTTTTCTGCACAAAAGCGATTCTGCGAAGAAATGGGAACACTTCTGTTTCCCAGGCACAGAGAAGGTGGTAGCAGGGAATTCTCTGCCTGCTTTTCCCCAGTGCTCTGCAAGCTCTCCAGGACAACATAAAATCTGGGGCTCTGTGCTTTCTTTCGTTCTGAACAAGTGTTACTGTTTTCTGCACAAAAGCGATTCTGCGAAGCAATTTGAACACTTCTGCTTCCCAGGCACAGAGAAGGTGCTAACAGGGAATTCTCTGCCTGCCTTTCCCCAGTGCTCTGCAAGCTCTCCAGCACAACATAAAATCTGGGGCTCTGTGCTTTCCTTCGTTCTGAACAAGTGTTACTGTTTTCTGCACAAAAGCGATTCTGCGAAGCAATGTGAACACTTCTGTTTCCCAGGCACAGAGAAGGTGCTAGCAGGGAATTCTCTGCCTGCTTTTCCCCAGTGCTTTGCAAGCTCTCCAGGACAACATAAAATCTGGGGCTCTGTGCTTTCTTTCGTTCTGAACAAGTGTTACTGTTTTCTGCACAAAAGCGATTCTGCGAAGCAATGGGAACACTTCTTTTTCCCAGGCACAGAGAAGGTGCTAGCAGGGAATTCTCTGCCTGCTTTTCCCCAGTGCTCTGCAAGCTCTCCAGGACAACATAAAATCTGGGGCTCTGTGCTTTCTTTCGTTCTGAACAAGTGTTACTGTTTTCTGCACAAAAGCGATTCTGCGAAGCAATGGGAACACTTCTTTTTCCCAGGCACAGAGAAGGTGCTAGCAGGGAATTCTCTGCCTGCTTTTCCCCAGTGCTCTGCAAGCTCTCCAGGACAACATAAAATCTGGGGCTCTGTGCTTTATTTCGTTCTGAACAAGTGTTATTGTTTTCTGCACAAAAGCGATTCTGCGAAGCAATGTGAACACTTCTGCTTCCCAGGCACAGAGAAGGTGCTAGCAGGGAATTCTCTGCCTGCCTTTCCCCAGTGCTCTGCAAGCTCTCCAGGACAACATAAAATCTGGGGCTCTGTGCTTTCCTTCGTTCTGAACAAGTGTTACTGTTTTCTGCACAAAAGCGATTCTGCGAAGCAATGTGAACACTTCTGCTTCCCAGGCACAGAGAAGGTGCTAGCAGGGAATTCTCTGCCTGCCTTTCCCCAGTGCTCTGCAATCTCTCCAGGACAACATAAAATCTGGGGCTCTGTGCTTTCCTTCGTTCTGAACAAGTGTTACTGTTTTCTGCACAAAAGCGATTCTGCGAAGCAATGTGAACACTTCTGTTTCCCAGGCACAGAGAAGGTGCTAGCAGGGAATTCTCTGCCTGCTTTTCCCCAGTGCTCTGCAAGCTCTCCAGCACAACATAAAATCTGGGGCTCTGTGCTTTCTTTCGTTCTGAACAAGTGTTACTGTTTTCTGCACAAAAGCGATTCTGCGAAGCAATGTGAACACTTCTGCTTCATAGGCACAGAGAAGGTGCTAGCAGGGAATTCTCTGCCTGCCTTTCCCCAGTGCTCTGCAAGCTCTCCATGACAACATAAAATCTGGGGCTCTGTGCTTTCTTTCGTTCTGAACAAGTGTTATTGTTTTCTGCACAAAAGCGATTCTGCGAAGCAATGTGAACACTTCTGCTTCCCAGGCACAGAGAAGGTGCTAGCAGGGAATTCTCTGCCTGCCTTTCCCCAGTGCTCTGCAAGCTCTCCAGGACAACATAAAATCTGGGGCTCTGTGCTTTCCTTCGTTCTGAACAAGTGTTACTGTTTTCTGCACAAAAGCGATTCTGCGAAGCAATGTGAACACTTCTGTTTCCCAGGCACAGAGAAGGTGGTAGCAGGGAATTCTCTGCCTGCTTTTCCCCAGTGCTCTGCAAGCTCTCCAGGACAACATAAAATCTGGGGCTCTGTGCTTTCTTTCGTTCTGAACAAGTGTTACTGTTTTCTGCACAAAAGCGATTCTGCGAAGCAATGGGAACAGGCACAAAGAAGGTGGTAGCAGGGAATTCTCTGCCTGCTTTTCCCCAGTGCTCTGCAAGCTCTCCAGGACAACATAAAATCTGGGGCTCTGTGCTTTCTTTCGTTCTGAACAAGTGTTACTGTTTTCTGCACAAAAGCGATTCTGCGAAGCAATTTGAACACTTCTGCTTCCCAGGCACAGAGAAGGTGCTAGCAGGGAATTCTCTGCCTGCTTTTCCCCAGTGCTCTGCAAGCTCTCCAGGACAACATAAAATCTGGGGCTCTGTGCTTTCTTTCGTTCTGAACAAGTGTTATTGTTTTCTGCACAAAAGCGATTCTGCGAAGCAATGTGAACACTTCTGCTTCCCAGGCACAGAGAAGGTGCTAGCAGGGAATTCTCTGCCTGCCTTTCCCCAGTGCTCTGCAAGCTCTCCAGGACAACATAAAATCTGGGGCTCTGTGCTTTCCTTCGTTCTGAACAAGTGTTACTGTTTTCTGCACAAAAGCGATTCTGCGAAGCAATGTGAACACTTCTGTTTCCCAGGCACAGAGAAGGTGTTAGCAGGGAATTCTCTGCCTGCTTTTCCCCAGTGCTCTGCAAGCTCTCCAAGACAACATAAAATCTGGGGCTCTGTGATTTCTTTCGTTCTGAACAAGTGTTACTGTTTTCTGCACAAAAGCGATTCTGCGAAGCAATGTGAACACTTCTGCTTCCCAGGCACAGAGAAGGTGCTAGCAGGGAATTCTCTGCCTGCCTTTCCCCAGTGCTCTGCAAGCTCTCCAGGACAACATAAAATCTGGGCCTCTGTGCTTTCTTTCGTTCTGAACAAGTGTTATTGTTTTCTGCACAAAAGCGATTCTGCGAAGCAATGTGAACACTTCTGCTTCCCAGGCACAGAGAAGGTGCTAGCAGGGAATTCTCTGCCTGCCTTTCCCCAGTGCTCTGCAAGCTCTCCAGGACAACATAAAATCTGGGGCTCTGTGCTTTCCTTCGTTCTGAACAAGTGTTACTGTTTTCTGCACAAAAGCGATTCTGCGAAGCAATGTGAACACTTCTGTTTCCCAGGCACAGAGAAGGTGTTAGCAGGGAATTGTCTGCCTGCTTTTCCCCAGTGCTCTGCAAGCTCTCCAGGACAACATAAAATCTGGGGCTCTGTGATTTCTTTCGTTCTGAACAAGTGTTACTGTTTTCTGCACAAAAGCGATTCTGCGAAGCAATGTGAACACTTCTGCTTCCCAGGCACAGAGAAGGTGCTAGCAGGGAATTCTCTGCCTGCTTTTCCCCAGTGCTCTGCAAGCTCTCCAGGACAACATAAAATCTGGGGCTCTGTGCTTTCTTTCGTTCTGAACAAGTGTTACTGTTTTCTGCACAAAAGCGATTCTGCGAAGCAATGTGAACAGGCACAAAGAAGGTGCTAGCAGGGAATTCTCTGCCTGCCTTTCCCCACTGCTCTGCAAGCTCTCCAGGACAACAGCAAATCTGGGGCTCTGTGCTTTCTTTCGTTCTGAACAAGTGTTACTGTTTTCTGCACAAAAGCGATTCTGCGAAGCAATGTGAACACTTCTGTTTCCCAGGCACAGAGAAGGTGGTAGCAGGGAATTCTCTGCCTGCTTTTCCCCAGTGCTCTGCAAGCTCTCCAGGACAACATAAAATCTGGGGCTCTGTGCTTTCTTTCGTTCTGAACAAGTGTTACTGTTTTCTGCACAAAAGCGATTCTGCGAAGCAATTTGAACACTTCTGCTTCCCAGGCACAGAGAAGGTGCTAGCAGGGAATTCTCTGCCTGCTTTTCCCCAGTGCTCTGCAAGCTCTCCAGGACAACATAAAATCTGGGGCTCTGTGCTTTCTTTCGTTCTGAACAAGTGTTATTGTTTTCTGCACAAAAGCGATTCTGCGAAGCAATGTGAAGACTTCTGCTTCCCAGGCACAGAGAAGGTGCTAGCAGGGAATTCTCTGCCTGCCTTTCCCCAGTGCTCTGCAAGCTCTCCAGGACAACATAAAATCTGGGGCTCTGTGCTTTCCTTCGTTCTGAACAAGTGTTACTGTTTTCTGCACAAAAGCGATTCTGCGAAGCAATTTGAACACTTCTGCTTCCCAGGCACAGAGAAGGTGCTAGCAGGGAATTCTCTGCCTGCTTTTCCCCAGTGCTCTGCAAGCTCTCCAGGACAACATAAAATCTGGGGCTCTGTGCTTTCTTTCGTTCTGAACAAGTGTTATTGTTTTCTGCACAAAAGCGATTCTGCGAAGCAATGTGAACACTTTTGTTTCCCAGGCACAGAGAAGGTGCTAGCAGGGAATTCTCTGCCTGCCTTTCCCCAGTGCTCTGCAAGCTCTCCAGGACAACAGCAAATCTGGGGCTCTGTGCTTTCCTTCGTTCTGAACAAGTGTTACTGTTTTCTGCACAAAAGCGATTCTGCGAAGCAATGTGAACACTTCTGTTTCCCAGGCACAGAGAAGGTGCTAGCAGGGAATTCTCTGCCTGCTTTTCCCCAGTGCTCTGCAAGCTCTCCAGGACAACATAAAATCTGGGGCTCTGTGCTTTCTTTCGTTCTGAACAAGTGTTACTGTTTTCTGCACAAAAGCGATTCTGCGAAGCAATGTGAAGACTTCTGCTTCCCAGGCACAGAGAAGGTGCTAGCAGGGAATTCTCTGCCTGCTTTTCCCCAGTGCTCTGCAAGCTCTCCAGGACAACATAAAATCTGGGGCTCTGTGCTTTCTTTCGTTCTGAACAAGTGTTACTGTTTTCTGCACAAAAGCGATTCTGCGAAGCAATTTGAACACTTCTGCTTCCCAGGCACAGAGAAGGTGCTAGCAGGGAATTCTCTGCCTGCTTTTCCCCAGTGCTCTGCAAGCTCTCCAGGACAACATAAAATCTGGGGCTCTGTGCTTTCCTTCGTTCTGAACAAGTGTTACTGTTTTCTGCACAAAAGCGATTCTGCGAAGCAATGTGAACACTTCTGTTTCCCAGGCACAGAGAAGGTGCTAGCAGGGAATTCTCTGCCTGCCTTTCCCCAGTGCTCTGCAAGCTCTCCAGGACAACATAAAATCTGGGGCTCTGTGCTTTCTTTCGTTCTGAACAAGTGTTATTGTTTTCTGCACAAAAGCGATTCTGCGAAGCAATGTGAACACTTCTGCTTCCCAGGCACAGAGAAGGTGCTAGCAGGGAATTCTCTGCCTGCCTTTCCCCAGTGCTCTGCAAGCTCTCCAGGACAACATAAAATCTGGGGCTCTGTGCTTTCCTTCGTTCTGAACAAGTGTTACTGTTTTCTGCACAAAAGCGATTCTGCGAAGCAATGTGAACACTTCTGTTTCCCAGGCACAGAGAAGGTGGTAGCAGGGAATTCTCTGCCTGCTTTTCCCCAGTGCTCTGCAAGCTCTCCAGGACAACATAAAATCTGGGGCTCTGTGCTTTCTTTCGTTCTGAACAAGTGTTACTGTTTTCTGCACAAAAGCGATTCTGCGAAGCAATGTGAACACTTCTGCTTCCCAGGCACAGAGAAGGTGCTAGCAGGGAATTCTCTGCCTGCCTTTCCCCAGTGCTCTGCAAGCTCTCCAGGACAACATAAAATCTGGGGCTCTGTGCTTTCTTTCGTTCTGAACAAGTGTTACTGTTTTCTGCACAAAAGCGATTCTGCGAAGCAATGGGAACACTTCTGTTTCCCAGGCACAGAGAAGGTGGTAGCAGGGAATTCTCTGCCTGCTTTTCCCCAGTGCTCTGCAAGCTCTCCAGGACAACATAAAATCTGGGGCTCTGTGCTTTCTTTCATTCTGAACAAGTGTTACTGTTTTCTGCACAAAAGCGTTTCTGCGAAGCAATGTGAAGACTTCTGCTTCCCAGGCACAGAGAAGGTGCTAGCAGGGAATTCTCTGCCTGCTTTTCCCCAGTGCTCTGCAAGCTCTCCAGGACAACATAAAATCTGGGGCTCTGTGCTTTCTTTCGTTCTGAACAAGTGTTACTGTTTTCTGCACAAAAGCGATTCTGCGAAGCAATGTGAACACTTCTGTTTCCCAGGCACAGAGAAGGTGCTAGCAGGGAATTCTCTACCTGTTTTTCCCCAGTGCTCTGCAAGCTCTCCAGGACAACATAAAATCTGGGGCTCTGTGCTTTCCTTCGTTCTGAACAAGTGTTACTGTTTTCTGCACAAAAGCGATTCTGCGAAGCAATTTGAACACTTCTGCTTCCCAGGCACAGAGAAGGTGCTAGCAGGGAATTCTCTGCCTGCTTTTCCCCAGTGCTCTGCAAGCTCTCCAGGACAACATAAAATCTGGGGCTCTGTGCTTTCTTTCGTTCTGAACAAGTGTTACTGTTTTCTGCACAAAAGCGATTCTGCGAAGCAATGTGAACACTTCTGCTTCCCAGGCACAGAGAAGGTGCTAGCAGGGAATTCTCTGCCTGCCTTTCCCCAGTGCTCTGCAAGCTCTCCAGGACAACATAAAATCTGGGGCTCTGTGCTTTCTTTCGTTCTGAACAAGTGTTATTGTTTTCTGCACAAAAGCGATTCTGCGAAGCAATGTGAACACTTCTGCTTCCCAGGCACAGAGAAGGTGCTAGCAGGGAATTCTCTGCCTGCCTTTCCCCAGTGCTCTGCAAGCTCTCCAGGACAACATAAAATCTGGGGCTCTGTGCTTTCCTTCGTTCTGAACAAGTGTTACTGTTTTCTGCACAAAAGCGATTCTGCGAAGCAATTTGAACACTTCTGTTTCCCAGGCACAGAGAAGGTGGTAGCAGGGAATTCTCTGCCTGCTTTTCCCCAGTGCTCTGCAAGCTCTCCAGGACAACATAAAATCTGGGGCTCTGTGCTTTCTTTCGTTCTGAACAAGTGTTACTGTTTTCTGCACAAAAGCGATTCTGCGAAGCAATGGGAACACTTCTGTTTCCCAGGCACAGAGAAGGTGCTAGCAGGGAATTCTCTGCCTGCTTTTCCCCAGTGCTCTGCAAGCTCTCCAGGACAACATAAAATCTGGGGCTCTGTGCTTTCTTTCGTTCTGAACAAGTGTTACTGTTTTCTGCACAAAAGCGATTCTGCGAAGCAATTTGAACACTTCTGCTTCCCAGGCACAGAGAAGGTGCTAACAGGGAATTCTCTGCCTGCCTTTCCCCAGTGCTCTGCAAGCTCTCCAGGACAACATAAAATCTGGGGCTCTGTGCTTTCCTTCGTTCTGAACAAGTGTTACTGTTTTCTGCACAAAAGCGATTCTGCGAAGCAATGTGAACACTTCTGTTTCCCAGGCACAGAGAAGGTGGTAGCAGGGAATTCTCTGCCTGCTTTTCCCCAGTGCTCTGCAAGCTCTCCAGGACAACATAAAATCTGGGGCTCTGTGCTTTCTTTCGTTCTGAACAAGTGTTACTGTTTTCTGCACAAAAGCGATTCTGCGAAGCAATGTGAACACTTCTGCTTCCCAGGCACAGAGGAGGTGCTAGCAGGGAATTCTCTGCCTGCCTTTCCCCAGTGCTCTGCAAGCTCTCCAGGACAACATAAAATCTGGGGCTCTGTGCTTTCTTTCGTTCTGAACAAGTGTTATTGTTTTCTGCACAAAAGCGATTCTGCGAAGCAATGTGAACACTTCTGCTTCCCAGGCACAGAGAAGGTGCTAGCAGGGAATTCTCTGCCTGCCTTTCCCCAGTGCTCTGCAAGCTCTCCAGGACAACATAAAATCTGGGGCTCTGTGCTTTCCTTCGTTCTGAACAAGTGTTACTGTTTTCTGCACAAAAGCGATTCTGCGAAGCAATGTGAACACTTCTGTTTCCCAGGCACAGAGAAGGTGGTAGCAGGGAATTCTCTGCCTGCTTTTCCCCAGTGCTCTGCAAGCTCTCCAGGACAACATAAAATCTGGGGCTCTGTGCTTTCTTTCGTTCTGAACAAGTGTTACTGTTTTCTGCACAAAAGCGATTCTGCGAAGCAATGTGAACACTTCTGCTTCCCAGGCACAGAGAAGGTGCTAGCAGGGAATTCTCTGCCTGCCTTTCCCCAGTGCTCTGCAAGCTCTCCAGGACAACATAAAATCTGGGGCTCTGTGCTTTCTTTCGTTCTGAACAAGTGTTACTGTTTTCTGCACAAAAGCGATTCTGCGAAGCAATGGGAACACTTCTGTTTCCCAGGCACAGAGAAGGTGCTAGCAGGGAATTCTCTGCCTGCTTTTCCCCAGTGCTCTGCAAGCTCTCCAGGACAACATAAAATCTGGGGCTCTGTGCTTTCTTTCATTCTGAACAAGTGTTACTGTTTTCTGCACAAAAGCGATTCTGCGAAGCAATGTGAAGACTTCTGCTTCCCAGGCACAGAGAAGGTGCTAGCAGGGAATTCTCTGCCTGCTTTTCCCCAGTGCTCTGCAAGCTCTCCAGGACAACATAAAATCTGGGGCTCTGTGCTTTCTTTCGTTCTGAACAAGTGTTACTGTTTTCTGCACAAAAGCGATTCTGCGAAGCAATTTGAACACTTCTGCTTCCCAGGCACAGAGAAGGTGCTAGCAGGGAATTCTCTGCCTGTTTTTCCCCAGTGCTCTGCAAGCTCTCCAGGACAACATAAAATCTGGGGCTCTGTGCTTTCCTTCGTTCTGAACAAGTGTTACTGTTTTCTGCACAAAAGCGATTCTGCGAAGCAATTTGAACACTTCTGCTTCCCAGGCACAGAGAAGGTGCTAGCAGGGAATTCTCTGCCTGCTTTTCCCCAGTGCTCTGCAAGCTCTCCAGGACAACATAAAATCTGGGGCTCTGTGCTTTCTTTCGTTCTGAACAAGTGTTATTGTTTTCTGCACAAAAGCGATTCTGCGAAGCAATGAGAACACTTCTGCTTCCCAGGCACAGAGAAGGTGCTAGCAGGGAATTCTCTGCCTGCCTTTCCCCAGTGCTCTGCAAGCTCTCCAGGACAACATAAAATCTGGGGCTCTGTGCTTTCTTTCGTTCTGAACAAGTGTTATTGTTTTCTGCACAAAAGCGATTCTGCGAAGCAATGTGAACACTTCTGCTTCCCAGGCACAGAGAAGGTGCTAGCAGGGAATTCTCTGCCTGCCTTTCCCCAGTGCTCTGCAAGCTCTCCAGGACAACATAAAATCTGGGAATCTGTGCTTTCTTTCGTTCTGAACAAGTGTTACTGTTTTCTGCACAAAAGCGATTCTGCGAAGCAATGTGAACAGGCACAAAGAAGGTGCTAGCAGGGAATTCTCTGCCTGCCTTTCCCCAGTGCTCTGCAAGCTCTCCAGGACAACATAAAATCTGGGCCTCTGTGCTTTCTTTCGTTCTGAACAAGTGTTACTGTTTTCTGCACAAAAGCGATTCTGCGAAGCAATTTGAACACTTCTGTTTCCCAGGCACAGAGAAGGTGCTAGCAGGGAATTCTCTGCCTGCTTTTCCCCAGTGCTCTGCAAGCTCTCCAGGACAACATAAAATCTGGGGCTCTGTGCTTTCTTTCGTTCTGAACAAGTGTTATTGTTTTCTGCACAAAAGCGATTCTGCGAAGCAATGTGAACACTTCTGCTTCCCAGGCACAGAGAAGGTGCTAGCAGGGAATTCTCTGCCTGCCTTTCCCCAGTGCTCTGCAAGCTCTCCAGGACAACATAAAATCTGGGGCTCTGTGCTTTCCTTCGTTCTGAACAAGTGTTACTGTTTTCTGCACAAAAGCGATTCTGCGAAGCAATGTGAACACTTCTGTTTCCCAGGCACAGAGAAGGTGGTAGCAGGGAATTCTCTGCCTGCTTTTCCCCAGTGCTCTGCAAGCTCTCCAGGACAACATAAAATCTGGGGCTCTGTGCTTTCTTTCGTTCTGAACAAGTGTTACTGTTTTCTGCACAAAAGCGATTCTGCGAAGCAATGTGAACACTTCTGCTTCCCAGGCACAGAGAAGGTGCTAGCAGGGAATTCTCTGCCTGCCTTTCCCCAGTGCTCTGCAAGCTCTCCAGGACAACATAAAATCTGGGGCTCTGTGCTTTCCTTCGTTCTGAACAAGTGTTACTGTTTTCTGCACAAAAGCGATTCTGCGAAGCAATGTGAACACTTCTGCTTCCCAGGCACAGAGAAGGTGCTAGCAGGGAATTCTCTGCCTGCTTTTCCCCAGTGCTCTGCAAGCTCTCCAGGACAACATAAAATCTGGGGCTCTGTGCTTTCTTTCGTTCTGAACAAGTGTTACTGTTTTCTGCACAAAAGCGATTCTGCGAAGCAATGTGAACAGGCACAGAGAAGGTGCTAGCAGGGAATTCTCTGCCTGCCTTTCCCCAGTGCTCTGCAAGCTCTCCAGGACAACAGCAAATCTGGGGCTCTGTGCTTTCTTTCGTTCTGAACAAGTGTTACTGTTTTCTGCACAAAAGCGATTCTGCGAAGCAATTTGAACACTTCTGCTTCCCAGGCACAGAGAAGGTGCTAGCAGGGAATTCTCTGCCTGCCTTTCCCCAGTGCTCTGCAAGCTCTCCAGGACAACATAAAATCTGGGGCTCTGTGCTTTCCTTCGTTCTGAACAAGTGTTACTGTTTTCTGCACAAAAGCGATTCTGCGAAGCAATGTGAACACTTCTGTTTCCCAGGCACAGAGAAGGTGCTAGCAGGGAATTCTCTGCCTGCTTTTCCCCAGTGCTCTGCAAGCTCTCCAGGACAACATAAAATCTGGGGCTCTGTGCTTTCTTTCGTTCTGAACAAGTGTTACTGTTTTCTGCACAAAAGCGATTCTGCGAAGCAATGTGAACACTTCTGTTTCCCAGGCACAGAGAAGGTGCTAGCAGGGAATTCTCTGCCTGCTTTTCCCCAGTGCTCTGCAAGCTCTCCTGGACAACATAAAATCTGGGGCTCTGTGCTTTCTTTCATTCTGAACAAGTGTTACTGTTTTCTGCACAAAAGCGATTCTGCGAAGCAATGTGAACACTTCTGCTTCCCAGGCACAGAGAAGGTGCTAGCAGGGAATTCTCTGCCTGCTTTTCCCCAGTGCTCTGCAAGCTCTCCAGGACAACATAAAATCTGGGGCTCTGTGCTTTCTTTCGTTCTGAACAAGTGTTACTGTTTTCTGCACAAAAGCGATTCTGCGAAGCAATGTGAACACTTCTGTTTCCCAGGCACAGAGAAGGTGCTAGCAGGGAATTCTCTGCCTGCTTTTCCCCAGTGCTCTGCAAGCTCTCCAGGACAACATAAAATCTGGGGCTCTGTGCTTTCTTTCGTTCTGAACAAGTGTTATTGTTTTCTGCACAAAAGCGATTCTGCGAAGCAATGTGAACACTTCTGTTTCCCAGGCACAGAGAAGGTGCTAGCAGGGAATTCTCTGCCTGCCTTTCCCCAGTGCTCTGCAAGCTCTCCAGGACAACATAAAATCTGGGGCTCTGTGCTTTCTTTCGTTCTGAACAAGTGTTACTGTTTTCTGCACAAAAGCGATTCTGCGAAGCAATGGGAACACTTCTGTTTCCCAGGCACAGAGAAGGTGGTAGCAGGGAATTCTCTGCCTGCTTTTCCCCAGTGCTCTGCAAGCTCTCCAGGACAACATAAAATCTGGGGCTCTGTGCTTTCTTTCGTTCTGAACAAGTGTTATTGTTTTCTGCACAAAAGCGATTCTGCGAAGCAATGTGAACACTTCTGATTCCCAGGCACAGAGAAGGTGCTAGCAGGGAATTCTCTGCCTGCCTTTCCCCAGTGCTCTGCAAGCTCTCCAGGACAACATAAAATCTGGGGCTCTGTGCTTTCTTTCGTTCTGAACAAGTGTTACTGTTTTCTGCACAAAAGCGATTCTGCGAAGCAATTTGAACACTTCTGCTTCCCAGGCACAGAGAAGGTGCTAACAGGGAATTCTCTGCCTGCCTTTCCCCAGTGCTCTGCAAGCTCTCCAGGACAACATAAAATCTGGGGCTCTGTGCTTTCCTTCGTTCTGAACAAGTGTTACTGTTTTCTGCACAAAAGCGATTCTGCGAAGCAATGTGAACACTTCTGTTTCCCAGGCACAGAGAAGGTGGTAGCAGGGAATTCTCTGCCTGCTTTTCCCCAGTGCTCTGCAAGCTCTCCAGGACAACATAAAATCTGGGGCTCTGTGCTTTCTTTCGTTCTGAACAAGTGTTACTGTTTTCTGCACAAAAGCGATTCTGCGAAGCAATGTGAACACTTCTGCTTCCCAGGCACAGAGAAGGTGCTAGCAGGGAATTCTCTGCCTGCCTTTCCCCAGTGCTCTGCAAGCTCTCCAGGACAACATAAAATCTGGGGCTCTGTGCTTTCCTTCGTTCTGAACAAGTGTTACTGTTTTGTGCACAAAAGCGATTCTGCGAAGCAATGTGAACACTTCTGTTTCCCAGGCACAGAGAAGGTGGTAGCAGGGAATTCTCTGCCTGCTTTTCCCCAGTGCTCTGCAAGCTCTCCAGGACAACATAAAATCTGGGGCTCTGTGCTTTCTTTCGTTCTGAACAAGTGTTACTGTTTTCTGCACAAAAGCGATTCTGCGAAGCAATGTGAACACTTCTGTTTCCCAGGCACAGAGAAGGTGGTAGCAGGGAATTCTCTGCCTGCTTTTCCCCAGTGCTCTGCAAGCTCTCCAGGACAACATAAAATCTGGGGCTCTGTGCTTTCTTTCGTTCTGAACAAGTGTTACTGTTTTCTGCACAAAAGCGATTCTGCGAAGCAATGTGAACACTTCTGCTTCCCAGGCACAGAGAAGGTGCTAGCAGGGAATTCTCTGCCTGCCTTTCCCCAGTGCTCTGCAAGCTCTCCAGGACAACATAAAATCTGGGGCTCTGTGCTTTCTTTCGTTCTGAACAAGTGTTACTGTTTTCTGCACAAAAGCGATTCTGCGAAGCAATGTGAACACTTCTGCTTCCCAGGCACAGAGAAGGTGCTAGCAGGGAATTCTCTGCCTGCCTTTCCCCAGTGCTCTGCAAGCTCTCCAGGACAACATAAAATCTGGGGCTCTGTGCTTTCCTTCGTTCTGAACAAGTGTTACTGTTTTCTGCACAAAAGCGATTCTGCGAAGCAATGTGAACACTTCTGTTTCCCAGGCACAGAGAAGGTGGTAGCAGGGAATTCTCTGCCTGCTTTTCCCCAGTGCTCTGCAAGCTCTCCAGGACAACATAAAATCTGGGGCTCTGTGCTTTCTTTCGTTCTGAACAAGTGTTACTGTTTTCTGCACAAAAGCGATTCTGCGAAGCAATGTGAACACTTCTGCTTCCCAGGCACAGAGAAGGTGCTAGCAGGGAATTCTCTGCCTGCCTTTCCCCAGTGCTCTGCAAGCTCTCCAGGACAACATAAAATCTGGGGCTCTGTGCTTTCTTTCGTTCTGAACAAGTGTTACTGTTTTCTGCACAAAAGCGATTCTGCGAAGCAATGGGAACACTTCTGTTTCCCAGGCACAGAGAAGGTGCTAGCAGGGAATTCTCTGCCTGCTTTTCCCCAGTGCTCTGCAAGCTCTCCAGGACAACATAAAATCTGGGGCTCTGTGCTTTCTTTCATTCTGAACAAGTGTTACTGTTTTCTGCACAAAAGCGATTCTGCGAAGCAATGTGAAGACTTCTGCTTCCCAGGCACAGAGAAGGTGCTAGCAGGGAATTCTCTGCCTGCTTTTCCCCAGTGCTCTGCAAGCTCTCCAGGACAACATAAAATCTGGGGCTCTGTGCTTTCTTTCGTTCTGAACAAGTGTTACTGTTTTCTGCACAAAAGCGATTCTGCGAAGCAATTTGAACACTTCTGCTTCCCAGGCACAGAGAAGGTGCTAGCAGGGAATTCTCTGCCTGTTTTTCCCCAGTGCTCTGCAAGCTCTCCAGGACAACATAAAATCTGGGGCTCTGTGCTTTCCTTCGTTCTGAACAAGTGTTACTGTTTTCTGCACAAAAGCGATTCTGCGAAGCAATTTGAACACTTCTGCTTCCCAGGCACAGAGAAGGTGCTAGCAGGGAATTCTCTGCCTGCTTTTCCCCAGTGCTCTGCAAGCTCTCCAGGACAACATAAAATCTGGGGCTCTGTGCTTTCTTTCGTTCTGAACAAGTGTTATTGTTTTCTGCACAAAAGCGATTCTGCGAAGCAATGAGAACACTTCTGCTTCCCAGGCACAGAGAAGGTGCTAGCAGGGAATTCTCTGCCTGCCTTTCCCCAGTGCTCTGCAAGCTCTCCAGGACAACATAAAATCTGGGGCTCTGTGCTTTCTTTCGTTCTGAACAAGTGTTATTGTTTTCTGCACAAAAGCGATTCTGCGAAGCAATGTGAACACTTCTGCTTCCCAGGCACAGAGAAGGTGCTAGCAGGGAATTCTCTGCCTGCCTTTCCCCAGTGCTCTGCAAGCTCTCCAGGACAACATAAAATCTGGGAATCTGTGCTTTCTTTCGTTCTGAACAAGTGTTACTGTTTTCTGCACAAAAGCGATTCTGCGAAGCAATGTGAACAGGCACAAAGAAGGTGCTAGCAGGGAATTCTCTGCCTGCCTTTCCCCAGTGCTCTGCAAGCTCTCCAGGACAACATAAAATCTGGGCCTCTGTGCTTTCTTTCGTTCTGAACAAGTGTTACTGTTTTCTGCACAAAAGCGATTCTGCGAAGCAATTTGAACACTTCTGTTTCCCAGGCACAGAGAAGGTGCTAGCAGGGAATTCTCTGCCTGCTTTTCCCCAGTGCTCTGCAAGCTCTCCAGGACAACATAAAATCTGGGGCTCTGTGCTTTCTTTCGTTCTGAACAAGTGTTATTGTTTTCTGCACAAAAGCGATTCTGCGAAGCAATGTGAACACTTCTGCTTCCCAGGCACAGAGAAGGTGCTAGCAGGGAATTCTCTGCCTGCCTTTCCCCAGTGCTCTGCAAGCTCTCCAGGACAACATAAAATCTGGGGCTCTGTGCTTTCCTTCGTTCTGAACAAGTGTTACTGTTTTCTGCACAAAAGCGATTCTGCGAAGCAATGTGAACACTTCTGTTTCCCAGGCACAGAGAAGGTGGTAGCAGGGAATTCTCTGCCTGCTTTTCCCCAGTGCTCTGCAAGCTCTCCAGGACAACATAAAATCTGGGGCTCTGTGCTTTCTTTCGTTCTGAACAAGTGTTACTGTTTTCTGCACAAAAGCGATTCTGCGAAGCAATGTGAACACTTCTGCTTCCCAGGCACAGAGAAGGTGCTAGCAGGGAATTCTCTGCCTGCCTTTCCCCAGTGCTCTGCAAGCTCTCCAGGACAACATAAAATCTGGGGCTCTGTGCTTTCCTTCGTTCTGAACAAGTGTTACTGTTTTCTGCACAAAAGCGATTCTGCGAAGCAATGTGAACACTTCTGCTTCCCAGGCACAGAGAAGGTGCTAGCAGGGAATTCTCTGCCTGCTTTTCCCCAGTGCTCTGCAAGCTCTCCAGGACAACATAAAATCTGGGGCTCTGTGCTTTCTTTCGTTCTGAACAAGTGTTACTGTTTTCTGCACAAAAGCGATTCTGCGAAGCAATGTGAACAGGCACAGAGAAGGTGCTAGCAGGGAATTCTCTGCCTGCCTTTCCCCACTGCTCTGCAAGCTCTCCAGGACAACAGCAAATCTGGGGCTCTGTGCTTTCTTTCGTTCTGAACAAGTGTTACTGTTTTCTGCACAAAAGCGATTCTGCGAAGCAATGTGAACACTTCTGCTTCCCAGGCACAGAGAAGGTGCTAGCAGGGAATTCTCTGCCTGCCTTTCCCCAGTGCTCTGCAAGCTCTCCAGGACAACATAAAATCTGGGGCTCTGTGCTTTCCTTCGTTCTGAACAAGTGTTACTGTTTTCTGCACAAAAGCGATTCTGCGAAGCAATGTGAACACTTCTGCTTCCCAGGCACAGAGAAGGTGCTAGCAGGGAATTCTCTGCCTGCTTTTCCCCAGTGCTCTGCAAGCTCTCCAGGACAACATAAAATCTGGGGCTCTGTGCTTTCTTTCGTTCTGAACAAGTGTTACTGTTTTCTGCACAAAAGCGATTCTGCGAAGCAATGTGAACAGGCACAGAGAAGGTGCTAGCAGGGAATTCTCTGCCTGCCTTTCCCCACTGCTCTGCAAGCTCTCCAGGACAACAGCAAATCTGGGGCTCTGTGCTTTCTTTCGTTCTGAACAAGTGTTACTGTTTTCTGCACAAAAGCGATTCTGCGAAGCAATGTGAACACTTCTGTTTCCCAGGCACAGAGAAGGTGCTAGCAGGGAATTCTCTGCCTGCTTTTCCCCAGTGCTCTGCAAGCTCTCCAGGACAACATAAAATCTGGGGCTCTGTGCTTTCTTTCGTTCTGAACAAGTGTTACTGTTTTCTGCACAAAAGCGATTCTGCGAAGCAATTTGAACACTTCTGCTTCCCAGGCACAGAGAAGGTGCTAGCAGGGAATTCTCTGCCTGCCTTTCCCCAGTGCTCTGCAAGCTCTCCAGGACAACATAAAATCTGGGGCTCTGTGCTTTCCTTCGTTCTGAACAAGTGTTACTGTTTTCTGCACAAAAGCGATTCTGCGAAGCAATGTGAACACTTCTGTTTCCCAGGCACAGAGAAGGTGCTAGCAGGGAATTCTCTGCCTGCTTTTCCCCAGTGCTCTGCAAGCTCTCCAGGACAACATAAAATCTGGGGCTCTGTGCTTTCTTTCGTTCTGAACAAGTGTTACTGTTTTCTGCACAAAAGCGATTCTGCGAAGCAATGTGAACACTTCTGTTTCCCAGGCACAGAGAAGGTGCTAGCAGGGAATTCTCTGCCTGCTTTTCCCCAGTGCTCTGCAAGCTCTCCTGGACAACATAAAATCTGGGGCTCTGTGCTTTCTTTCATTCTGAACAAGTGTTACTGTTTTCTGCACAAAAGCGATTCTGCGAAGCAATGTGAACACTTCTGCTTCCCAGGCACAGAGAAGGTGCTAGCAGGGAATTCTCTGCCTGCTTTTCCCCAGTGCTCTGCAAGCTCTCCAGGACAACATAAAATCTGGGGCTCTGTGCTTTCTTTCGTTCTGAACAAGTGTTACTGTTTTCTGCACAAAAGCGATTCTGCGAAGCAATGTGAACACTTCTGTTTCCCAGGCACAGAGAAGGTGCTAGCAGGGAATTCTCTGCCTGCTTTTCCCCAGTGCTCTGCAAGCTCTCCAGGACAACATAAAATCTGGGGCTCTGTGCTTTCTTTCGTTCTGAACAAGTGTTATTGTTTTCTGCACAAAAGCGATTCTGCGAAGCAATGTGAACACTTCTGTTTCCCAGGCACAGAGAAGGTGCTAGCAGGGAATTCTCTGCCTGCCTTTCCCCAGTGCTCTGCAAGCTCTCCAGGACAACATAAAATCTGGGGCTCTGTGCTTTCTTTCGTTCTGAACAAGTGTTATTGTTTTCTGCACAAAAGCGATTCTGCGAAGCAATGGGAACACTTCTGTTTCCCAGGCACAGAGAAGGTGGTAGCAGGGAATTCTCTGCCTGCTTTTCCCCAGTGCTCTGCAAGCTCTCCAGGACAACATAAAATCTGGGGCTCTGTGCTTTCTTTCGTTCTGAACAAGTGTTATTGTTTTCTGCACAAAAGCGATTCTGCGAAGCAATGTGAACACTTCTGATTCCCAGGCACAGAGAAGGTGCTAGCAGGGAATTCTCTGCCTGCCTTTCCCCAGTGCTCTGCAAGCTCTCCAGGACAACATAAAATCTGGGGCTCTGTGCTTTCTTTCGTTCTGAACAAGTGTTACTGTTTTCTGCACAAAAGCGATTCTGCGAAGCAATGTGAACACTTCTGTTTCCCAGGCACAGAGAAGGTGGTAGCAGGGAATTCTCTGCCTGCTTTTCCCCAGTGCTCTGCAAGCTCTCCAGGACAACATAAAATCTGGGGCTCTGTGCTTTCTTTCGTTCTGAACAAGTGTTACTGTTTTCTGCACAAAAGCGATTCTGCGAAGCAATGTGAACACTTCTGCTTCCCAGGCACAGAGAAGGTGCTAGCAGGGAATTCTCTGCCTGCTTTTCCCCAGTGCTCTGCAAGCTCTCCAGGACAACATAAAATCTGGGGCTCTGTGCTTTCTTTCGTTCTGAACAAGTGTTACTGTTTTCTGCACAAAAGCGATTCTGCGAAGCAATGTGAACACTTCTGCTTCCCAGGCACAGAGAAGGTGGTAGCAGGGAATTCTCTGCCTGCTTTTCCCCAGTGCTCTGCAAGCTCTCCAGGACAACATAAAATCTGGGGCTCTGTGCTTTCTTTCGTTCTGAACAAGTGTTACTGTTTTCTGCACAAAAGCGATTCTGCGAAGCAATGTGAACACTTCTGCTTCCCAGGCACAGAGAAGGTGCTAGCAGGGAATTCTCTGCCTGCCTTTCCCCAGTGCTCTGCAAGCTCTCCAGGACAACATAAAATCTGGGGCTCTGTGCTTTCTTTCGTTCTGAACAAGTGTTACTGTTTTCTGCACAAAAGCGATTCTGCGAAGCAATGTGAACACTTCTGCTTCCCAGGCACAGAGAAGGTGCTAGCAGGGAATTCTCTGCCTGCCTTTCCCCAGTGCTCTGCAAGCTCTCCAGGACAACATAAAATCTGGGGCTCTGTGCTTTCCTTCGTTCTGAACAAGTGTTACTGTTTTCTGCACAAAAGCGATTCTGCGAAGCAATGTGAACACTTCTGTTTCCCAGGCACAGAGAAGGTGGTAGCAGGGAATTCTCTGCCTGCTTTTCCCCAGTGCTCTGCAAGCTCTCCAGGACAACATAAAATCTGGGGCTCTGTGCTTTCTTTCGTTCTGAACAAGTGTTACTGTTTTCTGCACAAAAGCGATTCTGCGAAGCAATGTGAACACTTCTGCTTCCCAGGCACAGAGAAGGTGCTAGCAGGGAATTCTCTGCCTGCCTTTCCCCAGTGCTCTGCAAGCTCTCCAGGACAACATAAAATCTGGGGCTCTGTGCTTTCTTTCGTTCTGAACAAGTGTTACTGTTTTCTGCACAAAAGCGATTCTGCGAAGCAATGGGAACACTTCTGTTTCCCAGGCACAGAGAAGGTGCTAGCAGGGAATTCTCTGCCTGCTTTTCCCCAGTGCTCTGCAAGCTCTCCAGGACAACATAAAATCTGGGGCTCTGTGCTTTCTTTCATTCTGAACAAGTGTTACTGTTTTCTGCACAAAAGCGATTCTGCGAAGCAATGTGAAGACTTCTGCTTCCCAGGCACAGAGAAGGTGCTAGCAGGGAATTCTCTGCCTGCTTTTCCCCAGTGCTCTGCAAGCTCTCCAGGACAACATAAAATCTGGGGCTCTGTGCTTTCTTTCGTTCTGAACAAGTGTTACTGTTTTCTGCACAAAAGCGATTCTGCGAAGCAATTTGAACACTTCTGCTTCCCAGGCACAGAGAAGGTGCTAGCAGGGAATTCTCTGCCTGTTTTTCCCCAGTGCTCTGCAAGCTCTCCAGGACAACATAAAATCTGGGGCTCTGTGCTTTCCTTCGTTCTGAACAAGTGTTACTGTTTTCTGCACAAAAGCGATTCTGCGAAGCAATTTGAACACTTCTGCTTCCCAGGCACAGAGAAGGTGCTAGCAGGGAATTCTCTGCCTGCTTTTCCCCAGTGCTCTGCAAGCTCTCCAGGACAACATAAAATCTGGGGCTCTGTGCTTTCTTTCGTTCTGAACAAGTGTTATTGTTTTCTGCACAAAAGCGATTCTGCGAAGCAATGAGAACACTTCTGCTTCCCAGGCACAGAGAAGGTGCTAGCAGGGAATTCTCTGCCTGCCTTTCCCCAGTGCTCTGCAAGCTCTCCAGGACAACATAAAATCTGGGGCTCTGTGCTTTCTTTCGTTCTGAACAAGTGTTATTGTTTTCTGCACAAAAGCGATTCTGCGAAGCAATGTGAACACTTCTGCTTCCCAGGCACAGAGAAGGTGCTAGCAGGGAATTCTCTGCCTGCCTTTCCCCAGTGCTCTGCAAGCTCTCCAGGACAACATAAAATCTGGGAATCTGTGCTTTCTTTCGTTCTGAACAAGTGTTACTGTTTTCTGCACAAAAGCGATTCTGCGAAGCAATGTGAACAGGCACAAAGAAGGTGCTAGCAGGGAATTCTCTGCCTGCCTTTCCCC
This sequence comes from Strix uralensis, assembly GCF_047716275.1. Lineage (NCBI taxonomy): Eukaryota > Metazoa > Chordata > Aves > Strigiformes > Strigidae > Strix > Strix uralensis. Next base: position 691,637 of record NW_027436720.1, on the reverse strand, counting down.
AGTGCTCTGCAAGCTCTCCAGGACAACATAAAATCTGGGCCTCTGTGCTTTCTTTCGTTCTGAACAAGTGTTACTGTTTTCTGCACAAAAGCGATTCTGCGAAGCAATTTGAACACTTCTGTTTCCCAGGCACAGAGAAGGTGCTAGCAGGGAATTCTCTGCCTGCTTTTCCCCAGTGCTCTGCAAGCTCTCCAGGACAACATAAAATCTGGGGCTCTGTGCTTTCTTTCGTTCTGAACAAGTGTTATTGTTTTCTGCACAAAAGCGATTCTGCGAAGCAATGTGAACACTTCTGCTTCCCAGGCACAGAGAAGGTGCTAGCAGGGAATTCTCTGCCTGCCTTTCCCCAGTGCTCTGCAAGCTCTCCAGGACAACATAAAATCTGGGGCTCTGTGCTTTCCTTCGTTCTGAACAAGTGTTACTGTTTTCTGCACAAAAGCGATTCTGCGAAGCAATGTGAACACTTCTGTTTCCCAGGCACAGAGAAGGTGGTAGCAGGGAATTCTCTGCCTGCTTTTCCCCAGTGCTCTGCAAGCTCTCCAGGACAACATAAAATCTGGGGCTCTGTGCTTTCTTTCGTTCTGAACAAGTGTTACTGTTTTCTGCACAAAAGCGATTCTGCGAAGCAATGTGAACACTTCTGCTTCCCAGGCACAGAGAAGGTGCTAGCAGGGAATTCTCTGCCTGCCTTTCCCCAGTGCTCTGCAAGCTCTCCAGGACAACATAAAATCTGGGGCTCTGTGCTTTCCTTCGTTCTGAACAAGTGTTACTGTTTTCTGCACAAAAGCGATTCTGCGAAGCAATGTGAACACTTCTGCTTCCCAGGCACAGAGAAGGTGCTAGCAGGGAATTCTCTGCCTGCTTTTCCCCAGTGCTCTGCAAGCTCTCCAGGACAACATAAAATCTGGGGCTCTGTGCTTTCTTTCGTTCTGAACAAGTGTTACTGTTTTCTGCACAAAAGCGATTCTGCGAAGCAATGTGAACAGGCACAGAGAAGGTGCTAGCAGGGAATTCTCTGCCTGCCTTTCCCCACTGCTCTGCAAGCTCTCCAGGACAACAGCAAATCTGGGGCTCTGTGCTTTCTTTCGTTCTGAACAAGTGTTACTGTTTTCTGCACAAAAGCGATTCTGCGAAGCAATGTGAACACTTCTGCTTCCCAGGCACAGAGAAGGTGCTAGCAGGGAATTCTCTGCCTGCCTTTCCCCAGTGCTCTGCAAGCTCTCCAGGACAACATAAAATCTGGGGCTCTGTGCTTTCCTTCGTTCTGAACAAGTGTTACTGTTTTCTGCACAAAAGCGATTCTGCGAAGCAATGTGAACACTTCTGCTTCCCAGGCACAGAGAAGGTGCTAGCAGGGAATTCTCTGCCTGCTTTTCCCCAGTGCTCTGCAAGCTCTCCAGGACAACATAAAATCTGGGGCTCTGTGCTTTCTTTCGTTCTGAACAAGTGTTACTGTTTTCTGCACAAAAGCGATTCTGCGAAGCAATGTGAACAGGCACAGAGAAGGTGCTAGCAGGGAATTCTCTGCCTGCCTTTCCCCACTGCTCTGCAAGCTCTCCAGGACAACAGCAAATCTGGGGCTCTGTGCTTTCTTTCGTTCTGAACAAGTGTTACTGTTTTCTGCACAAAAGCGATTCTGCGAAGCAATGTGAACACTTCTGTTTCCCAGGCACAGAGAAGGTGCTAGCAGGGAATTCTCTGCCTGCTTTTCCCCAGTGCTCTGCAAGCTCTCCAGGACAACATAAAATCTGGGGCTCTGTGCTTTCTTTCGTTCTGAACAAGTGTTACTGTTTTCTGCACAAAAGCGATTCTGCGAAGCAATTTGAACACTTCTGCTTCCCAGGCACAGAGAAGGTGCTAGCAGGGAATTCTCTGCCTGCCTTTCCCCAGTGCTCTGCAAGCTCTCCAGGACAACATAAAATCTGGGGCTCTGTGCTTTCCTTCGTTCTGAACAAGTGTTACTGTTTTCTGCACAAAAGCGATTCTGCGAAGCAATGTGAACACTTCTGTTTCCCAGGCACAGAGAAGGTGCTAGCAGGGAATTCTCTGCCTGCTTTTCCCCAGTGCTCTGCAAGCTCTCCAGGACAACATAAAATCTGGGGCTCTGTGCTTTCTTTCGTTCTGAACAAGTGTTACTGTTTTCTGCACAAAAGCGATTCTGCGAAGCAATGTGAACACTTCTGTTTCCCAGGCACAGAGAAGGTGCTAGCAGGGAATTCTCTGCCTGCTTTTCCCCAGTGCTCTGCAAGCTCTCCTGGACAACATAAAATCTGGGGCTCTGTGCTTTCTTTCATTCTGAACAAGTGTTACTGTTTTCTGCACAAAAGCGATTCTGCGAAGCAATGTGAACACTTCTGCTTCCCAGGCACAGAGAAGGTGCTAGCAGGGAATTCTCTGCCTGCTTTTCCCCAGTGCTCTGCAAGCTCTCCAGGACAACATAAAATCTGGGGCTCTGTGCTTTCTTTCGTTCTGAACAAGTGTTACTGTTTTCTGCACAAAAGCGATTCTGCGAAGCAATGTGAACACTTCTGTTTCCCAGGCACAGAGAAGGTGCTAGCAGGGAATTCTCTGCCTGCTTTTCCCCAGTGCTCTGCAAGCTCTCCAGGACAACATAAAATCTGGGGCTCTGTGCTTTCTTTCGTTCTGAACAAGTGTTATTGTTTTCTGCACAAAAGCGATTCTGCGAAGCAATGTGAACACTTCTGTTTCCCAGGCACAGAGAAGGTGCTAGCAGGGAATTCTCTGCCTGCCTTTCCCCAGTGCTCTGCAAGCTCTCCAGGACAACATAAAATCTGGGGCTCTGTGCTTTCTTTCGTTCTGAACAAGTGTTATTGTTTTCTGCACAAAAGCGATTCTGCGAAGCAATGGGAACACTTCTGTTTCCCAGGCACAGAGAAGGTGGTAGCAGGGAATTCTCTGCCTGCTTTTCCCCAGTGCTCTGCAAGCTCTCCAGGACAACATAAAATCTGGGGCTCTGTGCTTTCTTTCGTTCTGAACAAGTGTTATTGTTTTCTGCACAAAAGCGATTCTGCGAAGCAATGTGAACACTTCTGATTCCCAGGCACAGAGAAGGTGCTAGCAGGGAATTCTCTGCCTGCCTTTCCCCAGTGCTCTGCAAGCTCTCCAGGACAACATAAAATCTGGGGCTCTGTGCTTTCTTTCGTTCTGAACAAGTGTTACTGTTTTCTGCACAAAAGCGATTCTGCGAAGCAATGTGAACACTTCTGTTTCCCAGGCACAGAGAAGGTGGTAGCAGGGAATTCTCTGCCTGCTTTTCCCCAGTGCTCTGCAAGCTCTCCAGGACAACATAAAATCTGGGGCTCTGTGCTTTCTTTCGTTCTGAACAAGTGTTACTGTTTTCTGCACAAAAGCGATTCTGCGAAGCAATGTGAACACTTCTGCTTCCCAGGCACAGAGAAGGTGCTAGCAGGGAATTCTCTGCCTGCTTTTCCCCAGTGCTCTGCAAGCTCTCCAGGACAACATAAAATCTGGGGCTCTGTGCTTTCTTTCATTCTGAACAAGTGTTACTGTTTTCTGCACAAAAGCGATTCTGCGAAGCAATGTGAAGACTTCTGTTTCCCAGGCACAGAGAAGGTGCTAGCAGGGAATTCTCTGCCTGCTTTTCCCCAGTGCTCTGCAAGCTCTCCAGGACAACATAAAATCTGGGGCTCTGTGCTTTCTTTCGTTCTGAACAAGTGTTACTGTTTTCTGCGCAAAAGCGATTCTGCGAAGCAATTTGAACACTTCTGCTTCCCAGGCACAGAGAAGGTGCTAGCAGGGAATTCTCTGCCTGCTTTTCCCCAGTGCTCTGCAAGCTCTCCAGGACAACATAAAATCTGGGGCTCTGTGCTTTCTTTCGTTCTGAACAAGTGTTATTGTTTTCTGCACAAAAGCGATTCTGCGAAGCAATGTGAACACTTCTGATTCCCAGGCACAGAGAAGGTGCTAGCAGGGAATTCTCTGCCTGCCTTTCCCCAGTGCTCTGCAAGCTCTCCAGGACAACATAAAATCTGGGGCTCTGTGCTTTCTTTCGTTCTGAACAAGTGTTACTGTTTTCTGCACAAAAGCGATTCTGCGAAGCAATGTGAACACTTCTGTTTCCCAGGCACAGAGAAGGTGGTAGCAGGGAATTCTCTGCCTGCTTTTCCCCAGTGCTCTGCAAGCTCTCCAGGACAACATAAAATCTGGGGCTCTGTGCTTTCTTTCGTTCTGAACAAGTGTTACTGTTTTCTGCACAAAAGCGATTCTGCGAAGCAATGTGAACACTTCTGCTTCCCAGGCACAGAGAAGGTGCTAGCAGGGAATTCTCTGCCTGCTTTTCCCCAGTGCTCTGCAAGCTCTCCAGGACAACATAAAATCTGGGGCTCTGTGCTTTCTTTCATTCTGAACAAGTGTTACTGTTTTCTGCACAAAAGCGATTCTGCGAAGCAATGTGAAGACTTCTGTTTCCCAGGCACAGAGAAGGTGCTAGCAGGGAATTCTCTGCCTGCTTTTCCCCAGTGCTCTGCAAGCTCTCCAGGACAACATAAAATCTGGGGCTCTGTGCTTTCTTTCGTTCTGAACAAGTGTTACTGTTTTCTGCGCAAAAGCGATTCTGCGAAGCAATTTGAACACTTCTGCTTCCCAGGCACAGAGAAGGTGCTAGCAGGGAATTCTCTGCCTGCTTTTCCCCAGTGCTCTGCAAGCTCTCCAGGACAACATAAAATCTGGGGCTCTGTGCTTTCTTTCGTTCTGAACAAGTGTTACTGTTTTCTGCACAAAAGCGATTCTGCGAAGCAATGTGAACAGGCACAGAGAAGGTGCTAGCAGGGAATTCTCTGCCTGCCTTTCCCCACTGCTCTGCAAGCTCTCCAGGACAACAGCAAATCTGGGGCTCTGTGCTTTCTTTCGTTCTGAACAAGTGTTACTGTTTTCTGCACAAAAGCGATTCTGCGAAGCAATGTGAACACTTCTGTTTCCCAGGCACAGAGAAGGTGCTAGCAGGGAATTCTCTGCCTGCTTTTCCCCAGTGCTCTGCAAGCTCTCCAGGACAACATAAAATCTGGGGCTCTGTGCTTTCTTTCGTTCTGAACAAGTGTTACTGTTTTCTGCACAAAAGCGATTCTGCGAAGCAATTTGAACACTTCTGCTTCCCAGGCACAGAGAAGGTGCTAGCAGGGAATTCTCTGCCTGCCTTTCCCCAGTGCTCTGCAAGCTCTCCAGGACAACATAAAATCTGGGGCTCTGTGCTTTCCTTCGTTCTGAACAAGTGTTACTGTTTTCTGCACAAAAGCGATTCTGCGAAGCAATGTGAACACTTCTGTTTCCCAGGCACAGAGAAGGTGCTAGCAGGGAATTCTCTGCCTGCTTTTCCCCAGTGCTCTGCAAGCTCTCCAGGACAACATAAAATCTGGGGCTCTGTGCTTTCTTTCGTTCTGAACAAGTGTTACTGTTTTCTGCACAAAAGCGATTCTGCGAAGCAATGTGAACACTTCTGTTTCCCAGGCACAGAGAAGGTGCTAGCAGGGAATTCTCTGCCTGCTTTTCCCCAGTGCTCTGCAAGCTCTCCTGGACAACATAAAATCTGGGGCTCTGTGCTTTCTTTCATTCTGAACAAGTGTTACTGTTTTCTGCACAAAAGCGATTCTGCGAAGCAATGTGAACACTTCTGCTTCCCAGGCACAGAGAAGGTGCTAGCAGGGAATTCTCTGCCTGCTTTTCCCCAGTGCTCTGCAAGCTCTCCAGGACAACATAAAATCTGGGGCTCTGTGCTTTCTTTCGTTCTGAACAAGTGTTACTGTTTTCTGCACAAAAGCGATTCTGCGAAGCAATGTGAACACTTCTGTTTCCCAGGCACAGAGAAGGTGCTAGCAGGGAATTCTCTGCCTGCTTTTCCCCAGTGCTCTGCAAGCTCTCCAGGACAACATAAAATCTGGGGCTCTGTGCTTTCTTTCGTTCTGAACAAGTGTTATTGTTTTCTGCACAAAAGCGATTCTGCGAAGCAATGTGAACACTTCTGTTTCCCAGGCACAGAGAAGGTGCTAGCAGGGAATTCTCTGCCTGCCTTTCCCCAGTGCTCTGCAAGCTCTCCAGGACAACATAAAATCTGGGGCTCTGTGCTTTCTTTCGTTCTGAACAAGTGTTACTGTTTTCTGCACAAAAGCGATTCTGCGAAGCAATGGGAACACTTCTGTTTCCCAGGCACAGAGAAGGTGGTAGCAGGGAATTCTCTGCCTGCTTTTCCCCAGTGCTCTGCAAGCTCTCCAGGACAACATAAAATCTGGGGCTCTGTGCTTTCTTTCGTTCTGAACAAGTGTTATTGTTTTCTGCACAAAAGCGATTCTGCGAAGCAATGTGAACACTTCTGATTCCCAGGCACAGAGAAGGTGCTAGCAGGGAATTCTCTGCCTGCCTTTCCCCAGTGCTCTGCAAGCTCTCCAGGACAACATAAAATCTGGGGCTCTGTGCTTTCTTTCGTTCTGAACAAGTGTTACTGTTTTCTGCACAAAAGCGATTCTGCGAAGCAATGTGAACACTTCTGTTTCCCAGGCACAGAGAAGGTGGTAGCAGGGAATTCTCTGCCTGCTTTTCCCCAGTGCTCTGCAAGCTCTCCAGGACAACATAAAATCTGGGGCTCTGTGCTTTCTTTCGTTCTGAACAAGTGTTACTGTTTTCTGCACAAAAGCGATTCTGCGAAGCAATGTGAACACTTCTGCTTCCCAGGCACAGAGAAGGTGCTAGCAGGGAATTCTCTGCCTGCTTTTCCCCAGTGCTCTGCAAGCTCTCCAGGACAACATAAAATCTGGGGCTCTGTGCTTTCTTTCATTCTGAACAAGTGTTACTGTTTTCTGCACAAAAGCGATTCTGCGAAGCAATGTGAAGACTTCTGTTTCCCAGGCACAGAGAAGGTGCTAGCAGGGAATTCTCTGCCTGCTTTTCCCCAGTGCTCTGCAAGCTCTCCAGGACAACATAAAATCTGGGGCTCTGTGCTTTCTTTCGTTCTGAACAAGTGTTACTGTTTTCTGCGCAAAAGCGATTCTGCGAAGCAATGTGAACACTTCTGTTTCCCAGGCACAGAGAAGGTGCTAGCAGGGAATTCTCTGCCTGCTTTTCCCCAGTGCTCTGCAAGCTCTCCAGGACAACATAAAATCTGGGGCTCTGTGCTTTCTTTCGTTCTGAACAAGTGTTACTGTTTTCTGCACAAAAGCGATTCTGCGAAGCAATTTGAACACTTCTGCTTCCCAGGCACAGAGAAGGTGCTAACAGGGAATTCTCTGCCTGCCTTTCCCCAGTGCTCTGCAAGCTCTCCAGGACAACATAAAATCTGGGGCTCTGTGCTTTCCTTCGTTCTGAACAACTGTTACTGTTTTCTGCACAAAAGCGATTCTGCGAAGCAATGTGAACACTTCTGTTTCCCAGGCACAGAGAAGGTGCTAGCAGGGAATTCTCTGCCTGCTTTTCCCCAGTGCTCTGCAAGCTCTCCAGGACAACATAAAATCTGGGGCTCTGTGCTTTCTTTCGTTCTGAACAAGTGTTACTGTTTTCTGCACAAAAGCGATTCTGCGAAGCAATGTGAACACTTCTGCTTCCCAGGCACAGAGAAGGTGCTAGCAGGGAATTCTCTGCCTGCCTTTCCCCAGTGCTCTGCAAGCTCTCCAGGACAACATAAAATCTGGGGCTCTGTGCTTTCCTTCGTTCTGAACAAGTGTTACTGTTTTGTGCACAAAAGCGATTCTGCGAAGCAATGTGAACACTTCTGTTTCCCAGGCACAGAGAAGGTGGTAGCAGGGAATTCTCTGCCTGCTTTTCCCCAGTGCTCTGCAAGCTCTCCAGGACAACATAAAATCTGGGGCTCTGTGCTTTCTTTCGTTCTGAACAAGTGTTACTGTTTTCTGCACAAAAGCGATTCTGCGAAGCAATTTGAACACTTCTGCTTCCCAGGCACAGAGAAGGTGCTAACAGGGAATTCTCTGCCTGCCTTTCCCCAGTGCTCTGCAAGCTCTCCAGGACAACATAAAATCTGGGGCTCTGTGCTTTCCTTCGTTCTGAACAAGTGTTACTGTTTTCTGCACAAAAGCGATTCTGCGAAGCAATGTGAACACTTCTGTTTCCCAGGCACAGAGAAGGTGCTAGCAGGGAATTCTCTGCCTGCTTTTCCCCAGTGCTCTGCAAGCTCTCCAGGACAACATAAAATCTGGGGCTCTGTGCTTTCTTTCGTTCTGAACAAGTGTTACTGTTTTCTGCACAAAAGCGATTCTGCGAAGCAATGTGAACACTTCTGCTTCCCAGGCACAGAGAAGGTGCTAGCAGGGAATTCTCTGCCTGCCTTTCCCCAGTGCTCTGCAAGCTCTCCAGGACAACATAAAATCTGGGGCTCTGTGCTTTCCTTCGTTCTGAACAAGTGTTACTGTTTTGTGCACAAAAGCGATTCTGCGAAGCAATGTGAACACTTCTGTTTCCCAGGCACAGAGAAGGTGGTAGCAGGGAATTCTCTGCCTGCTTTTCCCCAGTGCTCTGCAAGCTCTCCAGGACAACATAAAATCTGGGGCTCTGTGCTTTCTTTCGTTCTGAACAAGTGTTACTGTTTTCTGCACAAAAGCGATTCTGCGAAGCAATGGGAACACTTCTGTTTCCCAGGCACAGAGAAGGTGGTAGCAGGGAATTCTCTGCCTGCTTTTCCCCAGTGCTCTGCAAGCTCTCCAGGACAACATAAAATCTGGGGCTCTGTGCTTTCTTTCGTTCTGAACAAGTGTTACTGTTTTCTGCACAAAAGCGATTCTGCGAAGCAATGTGAACACTTCTGCTTCCCAGGCACAGAGAAGGTGCTAGCAGGGAATTCTCTGCCTGCCTTTCCCCAGTGCTCTGCAAGCTCTCCAGGACAACATAAAATCTGGGGCTCTGTGCTTTCTTTCGTTCTGAACAAGTGTTACTGTTTTCTGCACAAAAGCGATTCTGCGAAGTAATGGGAACACTTCTGTTTCCCAGGCACAGAGAAGGTGCTAGCAGGGAATTCTCTGCCTGCTTTTCCCCAGTGCTCTGCAAGCTCTCCAGGACAACATAAAATCTGGGGCTCTGTGCTTTCCTTCGTTCTGAACAAGTGTTACTGTTTTCTGCACAAAAGCGATTCTGCGAAGCAATGTGAACACTTCTGCTTCCCAGGCACAGAGGAGGTGCTAGCAGGGAATTCTCTGCCTGCTTTTCCCCAGTGCTCTGCAAGCTCTCCAGGACAACATAAAATCTGGGGCTCTGTGCTTTCTTTCGTTCTGAACAAGTGTTATTGTTTTCTGCACAAAAGCGATTCTGCGAAGCAATGTGAACACTTCTGCTTCCCAGGCACAGAGAAGGTGCTAGCAGGGAATTCTCTGCCTGCCTTTCCCCAGTGCTCTGCAAGCTCTCCAGGACAACATAAAATCTGGGGCTCTGTGCTTTCCTTCGTTCTGAACAAGTGTTACTGTTTTCTGCACAAAAGCGATTCTGCGAAGCAATGTGAACACTTCTGTTTCCCAGGCACAGAGAAGGTGGTAGCAGGGAATTCTCTGCCTGCTTTTCCCCAGTGCTCTGCAAGCTCTCCAGGACAACATAAAATCTGGGGCTCTGTGCTTTCTTTCGTTCTGAACAAGTGTTACTGTTTTCTGCACAAATGCGATTCTGCGAAGCAATGTGAACACTTCTGCTTCCCAGGCACAGAGAAGGTGCTAGCAGGGAATTCTCTGCCTGCTTTTCCCCAGTGCTCTGCAAGCTCTCCAGGACAACATAAAATCTGGGGCTCTGTGCTTTCTTTCATTCTGAACAAGTGTTACTGTTTTCTGCACAAAAGCGATTCTGCGAAGCAATGTGAAGACTTCTGCTTCCCAGGCACAGAGAAGGTGCTAGCAGGAAATTCTCTGCCTGCTTTTCCCCAGTGCTCTGCAAGCTCTCCAGGACAACATAAAATCTGGGGCTCTGTGCTTTCTTTCGTTCTGAACAAGTGTTACTGTTTTCTGCACAAAAGCGATTCTGCGAAGCAATGTGAACACTTCTGCTTCCCAGGCACAGAGAAGGTGCTAGCAGGGAATTCTCTGCCTGCTTTTCCCCAGTGCTCTGCAAGCTCTCCAGGACAACATAAAATCTGGGGCTCTGTGCTTTCTTTCATTCTGAACAAGTGTTACTGTTTTCTGCACAAAAGCGATTCTGCGAAGCAATGTGAACACTTCTGTTTCCCAGGCACAGAGAAGGTGCTAGCAGGGAATTCTCTGCCTGCTTTTCCCCAGTGCTCTGCAAGCTCTCCAGGACAACATAAAATCTGGGGCTCTGTGCTTTCTTTCGTTCTGAACAAGTGTTACTGTTTTCTGCACAAAAGCGATTCTGCGAAGCAATGGGAACACTTCTGTTTCCCAGGCACAGAGAAGGTGGTAGCAGGGAATTCTCTGCCTGCTTTTCCCCAGTGCTCTGCAAGCTCTCCAGGACAACATAAAATCTGGGGCTCTGTGCTTTCTTTCGTTCTGAGCAAGTGTTATTGTTTTCTGCACAAAAGCGATTCTGCGAAGCAATGTGAACACTTCTGCTTCCCAGGCACAGAGAAGGTGCTAGCAGGGAATTCTCTGCCTGCTTTTCCCCAGTGCTCTGCAAGCTCTCCAGGACAACATAAAATCTGGGGCTCTGTGCTTTCCTTCGTTCTGAACAAGTGTTACTGTTTTCTGCACAAAAGCGATTCTGCGAAGCAATGTGAACACTTCTGTTTCCCAGGCACAGAGAAGGTGGTAGCAGGGAATTCTCTGCCTGCTTTTCCCCAGTGCTCTGCAAGCTCTCCAGGACAACATAAAATCTGGGGCTCTGTGCTTTCTTTCGTTCTGAAGAAGTGTTATTGTTTTCTGCACAAAAGCGATTCTGCGAAGCAATGTGAAGACTTCTGCTTCCCAGGCACAGAGAAGGTGCTAGCAGGGAATTCTCTGCCTGCCTTTCCCCAGTGCTCTGCAAGCTCTCCAGGACAACATAAAATCTGGGGCTCTGTGCTTTCCTTCGTTCTGAACAAGTGTTACTGTTTTCTGCACAAAAGCGATTCTGCGAAGCAATGTGAACACTTCTGTTTCCCAGGCACAGAGAAGGTGCTAGCAGGGAATTCTCTGCCTGCTTTTCCCCAGTGCTCTGCAAGCTCTCCAGGACAACATAAAATCTGGGGCTCTGTGCTTTCTTTCGTTCTGAACAAGTGTTACTGTTTTCTGCACAAATGCGATTCTGCGAAGCAATGTGAACACTTCTGCTTCCCAGGCACAGAGAAGGTGGTAGCAGGGAATTCTCTGCCTGCTTTTCCCCAGTGCTCTGCAAGCTCTCCAGGACAACATAAAATCTGGGGCTCTGTGCTTTCTTTCGTTCTGAACAAGTGTTACTGTTTTCTGCACAAAAGCGATTCTGCGAAGCAATGTGAACACTTCTGCTTCCCAGGCACAGAGAAGGTGCTAGCAGGGAATTCTCTGCCTGCTTTTCCCCAGTGCTCTGCAAGCTCTCCAGGACAACATAAAATCTGGGGCTCTGTGCTTTCTTTCGTTCTGAACAAGTGTTACTGTTTTCTGCACAAAAGCGATTCTGCGAAGCAATGTGAACACTTCTGCTTCCCAGGCACAGAGAAGGTGCTAGCAGGGAATTCTCTGCCTGCTTTTCCCCAGTGCTCTGCAAGCTCTCCAGGACAACATAAAATCTGGGGCTCTGTGCTTTCTTTCGTTCTGAACAAGTGTTACTGTTTTCTGCACAAAAGCGATTCTGCGAAGCAATGGGAACACTTCTGTTTCCCAGGCACAGAGAAGGTGGTAGCAGGGAATTCTCTGCCTGCTTTTCCCCAGTGCTCTGCAAGCTCTCCAGGACAACATAAAATCTGGGGCTCTGTGCTTTCTTTCGTTCTGAACAAGTGTTATTGTTTTCTGCACAAAAGCGATTCTGCGAAGCAATGTGAACAATTCTGCTTCCCAGGCACAGAGAAGGTGCTAGCAGGGAATTCTCTGCCTGCTTTTCCCCAGTGCTCTGCAAGCTCTCCAGGACAACATAAAATCTGGGGCTCTGTGCTTTCCTTCGTTCTGAACAACTGTTACTGTTTTCTGCACAAAAGCGATTCTGCGAAGCAATGTGAACACTTCTGTTTCCCAGGCACAGAGAAGGTGGTAGCAGGGAATTCTCTGCCTGCTTTTCCCCAGTGCTCTGCAAGCTCTCCAGGACAACATAAAATCTGGGGCTCTGTGCTTTCTTTCGTTCTGAACAAGTGTTACTGTTTTCTGCACAAAAGCGATTCTGCGAAGCAATGTGAACACTTCTGTTTCCCAGGCACAGAGAAGGTGCTAGCAGGGAATTCTCTGCCTGCTTTTCCCCAGTGCTCTGCAAGCTCTCCAGGACAACATAAAATCTGGGGCTCTGTGCTTTCTTTCGTTCTGAACAAGTGTTACTGTTTTCTGCACAAAAGCGATTCTGCGAAGCAATGTGAACACTTCTGTTTCCCAGGCACAGAGAAGGTGCTAGCAGGGAATTCTCTGCCTGCTTTTCCCCAGTGCTCTGCAAGCTCTCCAGGACAACATAAAATCTGGGGCTCTGTGCTTTCTTTCGTTCTGAACAAGTGTTACTGTTTTCTGCACAAAAGCGATTCTGCGAAGCAATGTGAACACTTCTGCTTCCCAGGCACAGAGAAGGTGCTAGCAGGGAATTCTCTGCCTGCCTTTCCCCAGTGCTCTGCAAGCTCTCCAGGACAACATAAAATCTGGGCCTCTGTGCTTTCTTTCGTTCTGAACAAGTGTTATTGTTTTCTGCACAAAAGCGATTCTGCGAAGCAATGTGAAGACTTCTGCTTCCCAGGCACAGAGAAGGTGCTAGCAGGGAATTCTCTGCCTGCCTTTCCCCAGTGCTCTGCAAGCTCTCCAGGACAACATAAAATCTGGGGCTCTGTGCTTTCCTTCGTTCTGAACAACTGTTACTGTTTTCTGCACAAAAGCGATTCTGCGAAGCAATGTGAACACTTCTGTTTCCCAGGCACAGAGAAGGTGCTAGCAGGGAATTCTCTGCCTGCTTTTCCCCAGTGCTCTGCAAGCTCTCCAGGACAACATAAAATCTGGGGCTCTGTGCTTTCTTTCGTTCTGAACAAGTGTTACTGTTTTCTGCACAAAAGCGATTCTGCGAAGCAATGGGAACACTTCTGTTTCCCAGGCACAGAGAAGGTGGTAGCAGGGAATTCTCTGCCTGCTTTTCCCCAGTGCTCTGCAAGCTCTCCAGGACAACATAAAATCTGGGGCTCTGTGCTTTCTTTCGTTCTGAACAAGTGTTATTGTTTTCTGCACAAAAGCGATTCTGCGAAGCAATGTGAACACTTCTGCTTCCCAGGCACAGAGAAGGTGCTAGCAGGGAATTCTCTGCCTGCCTTTCCCCAGTGCTCTGCAAGCTCTCCAGGACAACATAAAATCTGGGGCTCTGTGCTTTCCTTCGTTCTGAACAAGTGTTACTGTTTTCTGCACAAAAGCGATTCTGCGAAGCAATGTGAACACTTCTGTTTCCCAGGCACAGAGAAGGTGGTAGCAGGGAATTCTCTGCCTGCTTTTCCCCAGTGCTCTGCAAGCTCTCCAGGACAACATAAAATCTGGGGCTCTGTGCTTTCCTTCGTTCTGAACAAGTGTTACTGTTTTCTGCACAAAAGCGATTCTGCGAAGCAATGTGAACACTTCTGCTTCCCAGGCACAGAGAAGGTGCTAGCAGGGAATTCTCTGCCTGCTTTTCCCCAGTGCTCTGCAAGCTCTCCAGGACAACATAAAATCTGGGGCTCTGTGCTTTCTTTCATTCTGAACAAGTGTTACTGTTTTCTGCACAAAAGCGATTCTGCGAAGCAATGTGAACACTTCTGCTTCCCAGGCACAGAGAAGGTGGTAGCAGGGAATTCTCTGCCTGCTTTTCCCCAGTGCTCTGCAAGCTCTCCAGGACAACATAAAATCTGGGGCTCTGTGCTTTCTTTCATTCTGAAAAAGTGTTACTGTTTTCTGCACAAAAGCGATTCTGCGAAGCAATGTGAACACTTCTGTTTCCCAGGCACAGAGAAGGTGCTAGCAGGGAATTCTCTGCCTGCTTTTCCCCAGTGCTCTGCAAGCTCTCCAGGACAACATAAAATCTGGGGCTCTGTGCTTTCTTTCGTTCTGAACAAGTGTTACTGTTTTCTGCACAAAAGCGATTCTGCGAAGCAATGGGAACACTTCTGTTTCCCAGGCACAGAGAAGGTGGTAGCAGGGAATTCTCTGCCTGCTTTTCCCCAGTGCTCTGCAAGCTCTCCAGGACAACATAAAATCTGGGGCTCTGTGCTTTCTTTCGTTCTGAACAAGTGTTATTGTTTTCTGCACAAAAGCGATTCTGCGAAGCAATGTGAACAATTCTGCTTCCCAGGCACAGAGAAGGTGCTAGCAGGGAATTCTCTGCCTGCTTTTCCCCAGTGCTCTGCAAGCTCTCCAGGACAACATAAAATCTGGGGCTCTGTGCTTTCCTTCGTTCTGAACAAGTGTTACTGTTTTCTGCACAAAAGCGATTCTGCGAAGCAATGTGAACACTTCTGTTTCCCAGGCACAGAGAAGGTGGTAGCAGGGAATTCTCTGCCTGCTTTTCCCCAGTGCTCTGCAAGCTCTCCAGGACAACATAAAATCTGGGGCTCTGTGCTTTCTTTCGTTCTGAACAAGTGTTACTGTTTTCTGCGCAAAAGCGATTCTGCGAAGCAATTTGAACACTTCTGCTTCCCAGGCACAGAGAAGGTGCTAGCAGGGAATTCTCTGCCTGCTTTTCCCCAGTGCTCTACAAGCTCTCCAGGACAACATAAAATCTGGGGCTCTGTGCTTTCTTTCGTTCTGAACAAGTGTTATTGTTTTCTGCACAAAAGCGATTCTGCGAAGCAATGTGAACACTTCTGCTTCCCAGGCACAGAGAAGGTGCTAGCAGGGAATTCTCTGCCTGCCTTTCCCCAGTGCTCTGCAAGCTCTCCAGGACAACATAAAATCTGGGGCTCTGTGCTTTCCTTCGTTCTGAACAAGTGTTACTGTTTTCTGCACAAAAGCGATTCTGCGAAGCAATGTGAACACTTCTGTTTCCCAGGCACAGAGAAGGTGCTAGCAGGGAATTCTCTGCCTGCTTTTCCCCAGTGCTCTGCAAGCTCTCCAGGACAACATAAAATCTGGGGCTCTGTGCTTTCTTTCGTTCTGAACAAGTGTTACTGTTTTCTGCACAAAAGCGATTCTGCGAAGCAATGGGAACACTTCTGTTTCCCAGGCACAGAGAAGGTGGTAGCAGGGAATTCTCTGCCTGCTTTTCCCCAGTGCTCTGCAAGCTCTCCAGGACAACATAAAATCTGGGGCTCTGTGCTTTCTTTCGTTCTGAACAAGTGTTATTGTTTTCTGCACAAAAGCGATTCTGCGAAGCAATGTGAACAATTCTGCTTCCCAGGCACAGAGAAGGTGCTAGCAGGGAATTCTCTGCCTGCTTTTCCCCAGTGCTCTGCAAGCTCTCCAGGACAACATAAAATCTGGGGCTCTGTGCTTTCCTTCGTTCTGAACAAGTGTTACTGTTTTCTGCACAAAAGCGATTCTGCGAAGCAATGTGAACACTTCTGTTTCCCAGGCACAGAGAAGGTGGTAGCAGGGAATTCTCTGCCTGCTTTTCCCCAGTGCTCTGCAAGCTCTCCAGGACAACATAAAATCTGGGGCTCTGTGCTTTCTTTCATTCTGAACAAGTGTTACTGTTTTCTGCACAAAAGCGATTCTGCGAAGCAATGTGAACACTTCTGTTTCCCAGGCACAGAGAAGGTGCTAGCAGGGAATTCTCTGCCTGCTTTTCCCCAGTGCTCTGCAAGCTCTCCAGGACAACATAAAATCTGGGGCTCTGTGCTTTCTTTCGTTCTGAACAAGTGTTACTGTTTTCTGCACAAAAGCGATTCTGCGAAGCAATGGGAACACTTCTGTTTCCCAGGCACAGAGAAGGTGGTAGCAGGGAATTCTCTGCCTGCTTTTCCCCAGTGCTCTGCAAGCTCTCCAGGACAACATAAAATCTGGGGCTCTGTGCTTTCTTTCGTTCTGAACAAGTGTTATTGTTTTCTGCACAAAAGCGATTCTGCGAAGCAATGTGAACACTTCTGCTTCCCAGGCACAGAGAAGGTGCTAGCAGGGAATTCTCTGCCTGCTTTTCCCCAGTGCTCTGCAAGCTCTCCAGGACAACATAAAATCTGGGGCTCTGTGCTTTCCTTCGTTCTGAACAAGTGTTACTGTTTTCTGCACAAAAGCGATTCTGCGAAGCAATGTGAACACTTCTGTTTCCCAGGCACAGAGAAGGTGGTAGCAGGGAATTCTCTGCCTGCTTTTCCCCAGTGCTCTGCAAGCTCTCCAGGACAACATAAAATCTGGGGCTCTGTGCTTTCTTTCGTTCTGAACAAGTGTTACTGTTTTCTGCACAAAAGCGATTCTGTGAAGCAATGTGAACACTTCTGCTTCCCAGGCACAGAGAAGGTGCTAGCAGGGAATTCTCTGCCTGCTTTTCCCCAGTGCTCTGCAAGCTCTCCAGGACAACATAAAATCTGGGGCTCTGTGCTTTCTTTCGTTCTGAACAAGTGTTATTGTTTTCTGCACAAAAGCGATTCTGCGAAGCAATGTGAAGACTTCTGCTTCCCAGGCACAGAGAAGGTGCTAGCAGGGAATTCTCTGCCTGCCTTTCCCCAGTGCTCTGCAAGCTCTCCAGGACAACATAAAATCTGGGGCTCTGTGCTTTCCTTCGTTCTGAACAAGTGTTACTGTTTTCTGCACAAAAGCGATTCTGCGAAGCAATGTGAACACTTCTGTTTCCCAGGCACAGAGAAGGTGCTAGCAGGGAATTCTCTGCCTGCTTTTCCCCAGTGCTCTGCAAGCTCTCCAGGACAACATAAAATCTGGGGCTCTGTGCTTTCTTTCGTTCTGAACAAGTGTTACTGTTTTCTGCACAAATGCGATTCTGCGAAGCAATGTGAACACTTCTGCTTCCCAGGCACAGAGAAGGTGCTAGCAGGGAATTCTCTGCCTGCTTTTCCCCAGTGCTCTGCAAGCTCTCCAGGACAACATAAAATCTGGGGCTCTGTGCTTTCTTTCGTTCTGAACAAGTGTTACTGTTTTTTGCACAAAAGCGATTCTGCGAAGCAATGTGAACACTTCTGCTTCCCAGGCACAGAGAAGGTGCTAGCAGGGAATTCTCTGCCTGCTTTTCCCCAGTGCTCTGCAAGCTCTCCAGGACAACATAAAATCTGGGGCTCTGTGCTTTCTTTCGTTCTGAACAAGTGTTACTGTTTTCTGCACAAAAGCGATTCTGCGAAGCAATGTGAACACTTCTGCTTCCCAGGCACAGAGAAGGTGCTAGCAGGGAATTCTCTGCCTGCTTTTCCCCAGTGCTCTGCAAGCTCTCCAGGACAACATAAAATCTGGGGCTCTGTGCTTTCTTTCATTCTGAAAAAGTGTTACTGTTTTCTGCACAAAAGCGATTCTGCGAAGCAATGTGAACACTTCTGTTTCCCAGGCACAGAGAAGGTGCTAGCAGGGAATTCTCTGCCTGCTTTTCCCCAGTGCTCTGCAAGCTCTCCAGGACAACATAAAATCTGGGGCTCTGTGCTTTCTTTCGTTCTGAACAAGTGTTACTGTTTTCTGCACAAAAGCGATTCTGCGAAGCAATGGGAACACTTCTGTTTCCCAGGCACAGAGAAGGTGGTAGCAGGGAATTCTCTGCCTGCTTTTCCCCAGTGCTCTGCAAGCTCTCCAGGACAACATAAAATCTGGGGCTCTGTGCTTTCTTTCGTTCTGAACAAGTGTTATTGTTTTCTGCACAAAAGCGATTCTGCGAAGCAATGTGAACACTTCTGCTTCCCAGGCACAGAGAAGGTGCTAGCAGGGAATTCTCTGCCTGCTTTTCCCCAGTGCTCTGCAAGCTCTCCAGGACAACATAAAATCTGGGGCTCTGTGCTTTCCTTCGTTCTGAACAAGTGTTACTGTTTTCTGCACAAAAGCGATTCTGCGAAGCAATGTGAACACTTCTGTTTCCCAGGCACAGAGAAGGTGGTAGCAGGGAATTCTCTGCCTGCTTTTCCCCAGTGCTCTGCAAGCTCTCCAGGACAACATAAAATCTGGGGCTCTGTGCTTTCTTTCGTTCTGAACAAGTGTTACTGTTTTCTGCACAAAAGCGATTCTGCGAAGCAATGTGAACACTTCTGCTTCCCAGGCACAGAGAAGGTGCTAGCAGGGAATTCTCTGCCTGCTTTTCCCCAGTGCTCTGCAAGCTCTCCAGGACAACATAAAATCTGGGGCTCTGTGCTTTCTTTCGTTCTGAACAAGTGTTATTGTTTTCTGCACAAAAGCTATTCTGCGAAGCAATGTGAACACTTCTGTTTCCCAGGCACAGAGAAGGTGCTAGCAGGGAATTCTCTGCCTGCTTTTCCCCAGTGCTCTGCAAGCTCTCCAGGACAGCATAAAATCTGGGGCTCTGTGCTTTCTTTCGTTCTGAACAAGTGTTACTGTTTTCTGCACAAAAGCGATTCTGCGAAGCAATGTGAACACTTCTGTTTCCCAGGCACAGAGAAGGTGCTAGCAGGGAATTCTCTGCCTGCTTTTCCCCAGTGCTCTGCAAGCTCTCCAGGACAACATAAAATCTGGGGCTCTGTGCTTTCTTTCGTTCTGAACAAGTGTTACTGTTTTCTGCACAAAAGCGATTCTGCGAAGCAATGTGAACACTTCTGCTTCCCAGGCACAGAGAAGGTGCTAGCAGGGAATTCTCTGCCTGCCTTTCCCCAGTGCTCTGCAAGCTCTCCAGGACAACATAAAATCTGGGCCTCTGTGCTTTCTTTCGTTCTGAACAAGTGTTATTGTTTTCTGCACAAAAGCGATTCTGCGAAGCAATGTGAAGACTTCTGCTTCCCAGGCACAGAGAAGGTGCTAGCAGGGAATTCTCTGCCTGCCTTTCCCCAGTGCTCTGCAAGCTCTCCAGGACAACATAAAATCTGGGGCTCTGTGCTTTCCTTCGTTCTGAACAGCTGTTACTGTTTTCTGCACAAAAGCGATTCTGCGAAGCAATGTGAACACTTCTGTTTCCCAGGCACAGAGAAGGTGCTAGCAGGGAATTCTCTGCCTGCTTTTCCCCAGTGCTCTGCAAGCTCTCCAGGACAACATAAAATCTGGGGCTCTGTGCTTTCTTTCGTTCTGAACAAGTGTTACTGTTTTCTGCACAAAAGCGATTCTGCGAAGCAATGGGAACACTTCTGTTTCCCAGGCACAGAGAAGGTGGTAGCAGGGAATTCTCTGCCTGCTTTTCCCCAGTGCTCTGCAAGCTCTCCAGGACAACATAAAATCTGGGGCTCTGTGCTTTCTTTCGTTCTGAACAAGTGTTATTGTTTTCTGCACAAAAGCGATTCTGCGAAGCAATGTGAAGACTTCTGCTTCCCAGGCACAGAGAAGGTGCTAGCAGGGAATTCTCTGCCTGCCTTTCCCCAGTGCTCTGCAAGCTCTCCAGGACAACATAAAATCTGGGGCTCTGTGCTTTCCTTCG
Source organism: Strix uralensis (assembly GCF_047716275.1). Taxonomy (NCBI): domain Eukaryota; kingdom Metazoa; phylum Chordata; class Aves; order Strigiformes; family Strigidae; genus Strix; species Strix uralensis. Next base: position 672,131 of record NW_027436720.1, on the reverse strand, counting down.
TTCTGAACAAGTGTTACTGTTTTCTGCACAAAAGCGATTCTGCGAAGCAATGTGAACACTTCTGTTTCCCAGGCACAGAGAAGGTGCTAGCAGGGAATTCTCTGCCTGCTTTTCCCCAGTGCTCTGCAAGCTCTCCAGGACAACATAAAATCTGGGGCTCTGTGCTTTCTTTTGTTCTGAACAAGTGTTACTGTTTTCTGCACAAAAGCGATTCTGCGAAGCAATGTGAACACTTCTGCTTCCCAGGCACAGAGAAGGTGCTAGCAGGGAATTCTCTGCCTGCTTTTCCCCAGTGCTCTGCAAGCTCTCCAGGACAACATAAAATCTGGGGCTCTGTGCTTTCTTTCATTCTGAACAAGTGTTACTGTTTTCTGCACAAAAGCGATTCTGCGAAGCAATGTGAACACTTCTGCTTCCCAGGCACAGAGAAGGTGCTAGCAGGGAATTCTCTGCCTGCTTTTCCCCAGTGCTCTGCAAGCTCTCCAGGACAACATAAAATCTGGGGCTCTGTGCTTTCTTTCATTCTGAAAAAGTGTTACTGTTTTCTGCACAAAAGCGATTCTGCGAAGCAATGTGAACACTTCTGTTTCCCAGGCACAGAGAAGGTGCTAGCAGGGAATTCTCTGCCTGCTTTTCCCCAGTGCTCTGCAAGCTCTCCAGGACAACATAAAATCTGGGGCTCTGTGCTTTCTTTCGTTCTGAACAAGTGTTACTGTTTTCTGCACAAAAGCGATTCTGCGAAGCAATGTGAACACTTCTGTTTCCCAGGCACAGAGAAGGTGGTAGCAGGGAATTCTCTGCCTGCTTTTCCCCAGTGCTCTGCAAGCTCTCCAGGACAACATAAAATCTGGGGCTCTGTGCTTTCCTTCGTTCTGAACAAGTGTTACTGTTTTCTGCACAAAAGCGATTCTGCGAAGCAATGTGAACACTTCTGCTTCCCAGGCACAGAGAAGGTGCTAGCAGGGAATTCTCTGCCTGCTTTTCCCCAGTGCTCTGCAAGCTCTCCAGGACAACATAAAATCTGGGGCTCTGTGCTTTCTTTCATTCTGAACAAGTGTTACTGTTTTCTGCACAAAAGCGATTCTGCGAAGCAATGTGAAGACTTCTGTTTCCCAGGCACAGAGAAGGTGCTAGCAGGGAATTCTCTGCCTGCTTTTCCCCAGTGCTCTGCAAGCTCTCCAGGACAACATAAAATCTGGGGCTCTGTGCTTTCTTTCGTTCTGAACAAGTGTTACTGTTTTCTGCGCAAAAGCGATTCTGCGAAGCAATGTGAAGACTTCTGATTCCCAGGCACAGAGAAGGTGCTAGCAGGGAATTCTCTGCCTGCTTTTCCCCAGTGCTCTGCAAGCTCTCCAGGACAACATAAAATCTGGGGCTCTGTGCTTTCTTTCGTTCTGAACAAGTGTTACTGTTTTCTGCACAAAAGCGATTCTGCGAAGCAATGTGAACACTTCTGTTTCCCAGGCACAGAGAAGGTGCTAGCAGGGAATTCTCTGCCTGCCTTTCCCCAGTGCTCTGCAAGCTCTCCAGGACAACATAAAATCTGGGGCTCTGTGCTTTCTTTCGTTCTGAACAAGTGTTACTGTTTTCTGCACAAAAGCGATTCTGCGAAGCAATGTGAACACTTCTGCTTCCCAGGCACAGAGAAGGTGCTAGCAGGGAATTCTCTGCCTGCTTTTCCCCAGTGCTCTACAAGCTCTCCAGGACAACATAAAATCTGGGGCTCTGTGCTTTCTTTCGTTCTGAACAAGTGTTATTGTTTTCTGCACAAAAGCGATTCTGCGAAGCAATGTGAACACTTCTGCTTCCCAGGCACAGAGAAGGTGCTAGCAGGGAATTCTCTGCCTGCCTTTCCCCAGTGCTCTGCAAGCTCTCCAGGACAACATAAAATCTGGGGCTCTGTGCTTTCCTTCGTTCTGAACAAGTGTTACTGTTTTCTGCACAAAAGCGATTCTGCGAAGCAATGTGAACACTTCTGTTTCCCAGGCACAGAGAAGGTGCTAGCAGGGAATTCTCTGCCTGCTTTTCCCCAGTGCTCTGCAAGCTCTCCAGGACAACATAAAATCTGGGGCTCTGTGCTTTCCTTCGTTCTGAACAAGTGTTACTGTTTTCTGCACAAAAGCGATTCTGCGAAGCAATGGGAACACTTCTGTTTCCCAGGCACAGAGAAGGTGGTAGCAGGGAATTCTCTGCCTGCTTTTCCCCAGTGCTCTGCAAGCTCTCCAGGACAACATAAAATCTGGGGCTCTGTGCTTTCTTTCGTTCTGAACAAGTGTTATTGTTTTCTGCACAAAAGCGATTCTGCGAAGCAATGTGAACACTTCTGCTTCCCAGGCACAGAGAAGGTGCTAGCAGGGAATTCTCTGCCTGCTTTTCCCCAGTGCTCTGCAAGCTCTCCAGGACAACATAAAATCTGGGGCTCTGTGCTTTCCTTCGTTCTGAACAAGTGTTACTGTTTTCTGCACAAAAGCGATTCTGCGAAGCAATGTGAACACTTCTGTTTCCCAGGCACAGAGAAGGTGGTAGCAGGGAATTCTCTGCCTGCTTTTCCCCAGTGCTCTGCAAGCTCTCCAGGACAACATAAAATCTGGGGCTCTGTGCTTTCTTTCGTTCTGAACAAGTGTTACTGTTTTCTGCACAAAAGCGATTCTGCGAAGCAATGTGAACACTTCTGCTTCCCAGGCACAGAGAAGGTGCTAGCAGGGAATTCTCTGCCTGCTTTTCCCCAGTGCTCTGCAAGCTCTCCAGGACAACATAAAATCTGGGGCTCTGTGCTTTCTTTCGTTCTGAACAAGTGTTATTGTTTTCTGCACAAAAGCGATTCTGCGAAGCAATGTGAAGACTTCTGCTTCCCAGGCACAGAGAAGGTGCTAGCAGGGAATTCTCTGCCTGCCTTTCCCCAGTGCTCTGCAAGCTCTCCAGGACAACATAAAATCTGGGGCTCTGTGCTTTCCTTCGTTCTGAACAAGTGTTACTGTTTTCTGCACAAAAGCGATTCTGCGAAGCAATGTGAACACTTCTGTTTCCCAGGCACAGAGAAGGTGCTAGCAGGGAATTCTCTGCCTGCTTTTCCCCAGTGCTCTGCAAGCTCTCCAGGACAACATAAAATCTGGGGCTCTGTGCTTTCTTTCGTTCTGAACAAGTGTTATTGTTTTCTGCACAAATGCGATTCTGCGAAGCAATGTGAACACTTCTGCTTCCCAGGCACAGAGAAGGTGCTAGCAGGGAATTCTCTGCCTGCTTTTCCCCAGTGCTCTGCAAGCTCTCCAGGACAACATAAAATCTGGGGCTCTGTGCTTTCTTTCGTTCTGAACAAGTGTTACTGTTTTCTGCACAAAAGCGATTCTGCGAAGCAATGTGAACACTTCTGCTTCCCAGGCACAGAGAAGGTGCTAGCAGGGAATTCTCTGCCTGCTTTTCCCCAGTGCTCTGCAAGCTCTCCAGGACAACATAAAATCTGGGGCTCTGTGCTTTCTTTCGTTCTGAACAAGTGTTACTGTTTTCTGCACAAAAGCGATTCTGCGAAGCAATGTGAACACTTCTGCTTCCCAGGCACAGAGAAGGTGCTAGCAGGGAATTCTCTGCCTGCTTTTCCCCAGTGCTCTGCAAGCTCTCCAGGACAACATAAAATCTGGGGCTCTGTGCTTTCTTTCATTCTGAAAAAGTGTTACTGTTTTCTGCACAAAAGCGATTCTGCGAAGCAATGTGAACACTTCTGTTTCCCAGGCACAGAGAAGGTGGTAGCAGGGAATTCTCTGCCTGCTTTTCCCCAGTGCTCTGCAAGCTCTCCAGGACAACATAAAATCTGGGGCTCTGTGCTTTCTTTCGTTCTGAACAAGTGTTACTGTTTTCTGCACAAAAGCGATTCTGCGAAGCAATGTGAACACTTCTGCTTCCCAGGCACAGAGAAGGTGCTAGCAGGGAATTCTCTGCCTGCTTTTCCCCAGTGCTCTGCAAGCTCTCCAGGACAACATAAAATCTGGGGCTCTGTGCTTTCTTTCGTTCTGAACAAGTGTTACTGTTTTCTGCACAAAAGCGATTCTGCGAAGCAATGTGAACACTTCTGTTTCCCAGGCACAGAGAAGGTGCTAGCAGGGAATTCTCTGCCTGCTTTTCCCCAGTGCTCTGCAAGCTCTCCAGGACAACATAAAATCTGGGGCTCTGTGCTTTCTTTTGTTCTGAACAAGTGTTACTGTTTTCTGCACAAAAGCGATTCTGCGAAGCAATGGGAACACTTCTGTTTCCCAGGCACAGAGAAGGTGGTAGCAGGGAATTCTCTGCCTGCTTTTCCCCAGTGCTCTGCAAGCTCTCCAGGACAACATAAAATCTGGGGCTCTGTGCTTTCTTTCGTTGTGAACAAGTGTTACTGTTTTCTGCACAAAAGCGATTCTGCGAAGCAATGTGAACACTTCTGCTTCCCAGGCACAGAGAAGGTGCTAGCAGGGAATTCTCTGCCTGCCTTTCCCCAGTGCTCTGCAAGCTCTCCAGGACAACATAAAATCTGGGCCTCTGTGCTTTCTTTCGTTCTGAACAAGTGTTATTGTTTTCTGCACAAAAGCGATTCTGCGAAGCAATGTGAAGACTTCTGCTTCCCAGGCACAGAGAAGGTGCTAGCAGGGAATTCTCTGCCTGCCTTTCCCCAGTGCTCTGCAAGCTCTCCAGGACAACATAAAATCTGGGGCTCTGTGCTTTCCTTCGTTCTGAACAACTGTTACTGTTTTCTGCACAAAAGCGATTCTGCGAAGCAATGTGAACACTTCTGTTTCCCAGGCACAGAGAAGGTGCTAGCAGGGAATTCTCTGCCTGCTTTTCCCCAGTGCTCTGCAAGCTCTCCAGGACAACATAAAATCTGGGGCTCTGTGCTTTCTTTCGTTCTGAACAAGTGTTACTGTTTTCTGCACAAAAGCGATTCTGCGAAGCAATGGGAACACTTCTGTTTCCCAGGCACAGAGAAGGTGCTAGCAGGGAATTCTCTGCCTGCTTTTCCCCAGTGCTCTGCAAGCTCTCCAGGACAACATAAAATCTGGGGCTCTGTGCTTTCTTTCGTTCTGAACAAGTGTTATTGTTTTCTGCACAAAAGCGATTCTGCGAAGCAATGTGAAGACTTCTGCTTCCCAGGCACAGAGAAGGTGCTAGCAGGGAATTCTCTGCCTGCCTTTCCCCAGTGCTCTGCAAGCTCTCCAGGACAACATAAAATCTGGGGCTCTGTGCTTTCCTTCGTTCTGAACAAGTGTTACTGTTTTCTGCACAAAAGCGATTCTGCGAAGCAATGTGAACACTTCTGTTTCCCAGGCACAGAGAAGGTGCTAGCAGGGAATTCTCTGCCTGCTTTTCCCCAGTGCTCTGCAAGCTCTCCAGGACAACATAAAATCTGGGGCTCTGTGCTTTCTTTCGTTCTGAACAAGTGTTACTGTTTTCTGCACAAATGCGATTCTGCGAAGCAATGTGAACACTTCTGCTTCCCAGGCACAGAGAAGGTGCTAGCAGGGAATTCTCTGCCTGCTTTTCCCCAGTGCTCTGCAAGCTCTCCAGGACAACATAAAATCTGGGGCTCTGTGCTTTCTTTCGTTCTGAACAAGTGTTACTGTTTTCTGCACAAAAGCGATTCTGCGAAGCAATGTGAACACTTCTGCTTCCCAGGCACAGAGAAGGTGCTAGCAGGGAATTCTCTGCCTGCTTTTCCCCAGTGCTCTGCAAGCTCTCCAGGACAACATAAAATCTGGGGCTCTGTGCTTTCTTTCGTTCTGAACAAGTGTTACTGTTTTCTGCACAAAAGCGATTCTGCGAAGCAATGTGAACACTTCTGCTTCCCAGGCACAGAGAAGGTGCTAGCAGGGAATTCTCTGCCTGCTTTTCCCCAGTGCTCTGCAAGCTCTCCAGGACAACATAAAATCTGGGGCTCTGTGCTTTCTTTCATTCTGAAAAAGTGTTACTGTTTTCTGCACAAAAGCGATTCTGCGAAGCAATGTGAACACTTCTGTTTCCCAGGCACAGAGAAGGTGCTAGCAGGGAATTCTCTGCCTGCTTTTCCCCAGTGCTCTGCAAGCTCTCCAGGACAACATAAAATCTGGGGCTCTGTGCTTTCTTTCGTTCTGAACAAGTGTTACTGTTTTCTGCACAAAAGCGATTCTGCGAAGCAATGTGAACACTTCTGCTTCCCAGGCACAGAGAAGGTGCTAGCAGGGAATTCTCTGCCTGCCTTTCCCCAGTGCTCTGCAAGCTCTCCAGGACAACATAAAATCTGGGCCTCTGTGCTTTCTTTCGTTCTGAACAAGTGTTATTGTTTTCTGCACAAAAGCGATTCTGCGAAGCAATGTGAAGACTTCTGCTTCCCAGGCACAGAGAAGGTGCTAGCAGGGAATTCTCTGCCTGCCTTTCCCCAGTGCTCTGCAAGCTCTCCAGGACAACATAAAATCTGGGGCTCTGTGCTTTCCTTCGTTCTGAACAACTGTTACTGTTTTCTGCACAAAAGCGATTCTGCGAAGCAATGGGAACACTTCTGTTTCCCAGGCACAGAGAAGGTGCTAGCAGGGAATTCTCTGCCTGCTTTTCCCCAGTGCTCTGCAAGCTCTCCAGGACAACATAAAATCTGGGGCTCTGTGCTTTCTTTCGTTCTGAACAAGTGTTACTGTTTTCTGCACAAAAGCGATTCTGCGAAGCAATGGGAACACTTCTGTTTCCCAGGCACAGAGAAGGTGGTAGCAGGGAATTCTCTGCCTGCTTTTCCCCAGTGCCTCTGCAAGCTCTCCAGGACAACATAAAATCTGGGGCTCTGTGCTTTCTTTCGTTCTGAACAAGTGTTATTGTTTTCTGCACAAAAGCGATTCTGCGAAGCAATGTGAAGACTTCTGCTTCCCAGGCACAGAGAAGGTGCTAGCAGGGAATTCTCTGCCTGCCTTTCCCCAGTGCTCTGCAAGCTCTCCAGGACAACATAAAATCTGGGGCTCTGTGCTTTCCTTCGTTCTGAACAAGTGTTACTGTTTTCTGCACAAAAGCGATTCTGCGAAGCAATGTGAACACTTCTGTTTCCCAGGCACAGAGAAGGTGCTAGCAGGGAATTCTCTGCCTGCTTTTCCCCAGTGCTCTGCAAGCTCTCCAGGACAACATAAAATCTGGGGCTCTGTGCTTTCTTTTGTTCTGAACAAGTGTTACTGTTTTCTGCACAAAAGCGATTCTGCGAAGCAATGTGAACACTTCTGCTTCCCAGGCACAGAGAAGGTGCTAGCAGGGAATTCTCTGCCTGCTTTTCCCCAGTGCTCTGCAAGCTCTCCAGGACAACATAAAATCTGGGGCTCTGTGCTTTCTTTCGTTCTGAACAAGTGTTACTGTTTTCTGCACAAAAGCGATTCTGCGAAGCAATGTGAACACTTCTGCTTCCCAGGCACAGAGAAGGTGCTAGCAGGGAATTCTCTGCCTGCTTTTCCCCAGTGCTCTGCAAGCTCTCCAGGACAACATAAAATCTGGGGCTCTGTGCTTTCTTTCATTCTGAAAAAGTGTTACTGTTTTCTGCACAAAAGCGATTCTGCGAAGCAATGTGAACACTTCTGTTTCCCAGGCACAGAGAAGGTGCTAGCAGGAATTCTCTGCCTGCTTTTCCCCAGTGCTCTGCAAGCTCTCCAGGACAACATAAAATCTGGGGCTCTGTGCTTTCTTTCGTTCTGAACAAGTGTTACTGTTTTCTGCACAAAAGCGATTCTGCGAAGCAATGTGAACACTTCTGTTTCCCAGGCACAGAGAAGGTGGTAGCAGGGAATTCTCTGCCTGCTTTTCCCCAGTGCTCTGCAAGCTCTCCAGGACAACATAAAATCTGGGGCTCTGTGCTTTCCTTCGTTCTGAACAAGTGTTACTGTTTTCTGCACAAAAGCGATTCTGCGAAGCAATGTGAACACTTCTGCTTCCCAGGCACAGAGAAGGTGCTAGCAGGGAATTCTCTGCCTGCTTTTCCCCAGTGCTCTGCAAGCTCTCCAGGACAACATAAAATCTGGGGCTCTGTGCTTTCTTTCATTCTGAACAAGTGTTACTGTTTTCTGCACAAAAGCGATTCTGCGAAGCAATGTGAAGACTTCTGTTTCCCAGGCACAGAGAAGGTGCTAGCAGGGAATTCTCTGCCTGCTTTTCCCCAGTGCTCTGCAAGCTCTCCAGGGCAACATAAAATCTGGGGCTCTGTGCTTTCTTTCGTTCTGAACAAGTGTTACTGTTTTCTGCGCAAAAGCGATTCTGCGAAGCAATGTGAAGACTTCTGATTCCCAGGCACAGAGAAGGTGCTAGCAGGGAATTCTCTGCCTGCTTTTCCCCAGTGCTCTGCAAGCTCTCCAGGACAACATAAAATCTGGGGCTCTGTGCTTTCTTTCGTTCTGAACAAGTGTTACTGTTTTCTGCACAAAAGCGATTCTGCGAAGCAATGTGAACACTTCTGTTTCCCAGGCACAGAGAAGGTGCTAGCAGGGAATTCTCTGCCTGCCTTTCCCCAGTGCTCTGCAAGCTCTCCAGGACAACATAAAATCTGGGGCTCTGTGCTTTCTTTTGTTCTGAACAAGTGTTACTGTTTTCTGCACAAAAGCGATTCTGCGAAGCAATGTGAACACTTCTGCTTCCCAGGCACAGAGAAGGTGGTAGCAGGGAATTCTCTGCCTGCTTTTCCCCAGTGCTCTACAAGCTCTCCAGGACAACATAAAATCTGGGGCTCTGTGCTTTCTTTCGTTCTGAACAAGTGTTATTGTTTTCTGCACAAAAGCGATTCTGCGAAGCAATGTGAACACTTCTGCTTCCCAGGCACAGAGAAGGTGCTAGCAGGGAATTCTCTGCCTGCCTTTCCCCAGTGCTCTGCAAGCTCTCCAGGACAACATAAAATCTGGGCCTCTGTGCTTTCTTTCGTTCTGAACAAGTGTTATTGTTTTCTGCACAAAAGCGATTCTGCGAAGCAATGTGAAGACTTCTGCTTCCCAGGCACAGAGAAGGTGCTAGCAGGGAATTCTCTGCCTGCCTTTCCCCAGTGCTCTGCAAGCTCTCCAGGACAACATAAAATCTGGGGCTCTGTGCTTTCCTTCGTTCTGAACAACTGTTACTGTTTTCTGCACAAAAGCGATTCTGCGAAGCAATGTGAACACTTCTGTTTCCCAGGCACAGAGAAGGTGCTAGCAGGGAATTCTCTGACTGCTTTTCCCCAGTGCTCTGCAAGCTCTCCAGGACAACATAAAATCTGGGGCTCTGTGCTTTCTTTCGTTCTGAACAAGTGTTACTGTTTTCTGCACAAAAGCGATTCTGCGAAGCAATGGGAACACTTCTGTTTCCCAGGCACAGAGAAGGTGGTAGCAGGGAATTCTCTGCCTGCTTTTCCCCAGTGCTCTGCAAGCTCTCCAGGACAACATAAAATCTGGGGCTCTGTGCTTTCTTTCGTTCTGAACAAGTGTTATTGTTTTCTGCACAAAAGCGATTCTGCGAAGCAATGTGAAGACTTCTGCTTCCCAGGCACAGAGAAGGTGCTAGCAGGGAATTCTCTGCCTGCCTTTCCCCAGTGCTCTGCAAGCTCTCCAGGACAACATAAAATCTGGGGCTCTGTGCTTTCCTTCGTTCTGAACAAGTGTTACTGTTTTCTGCACAAAAGCGATTCTGCGAAGCAATGTGAACACTTCTGTTTCCCAGGCACAGAGAAGGTGCTAGCAGGGAATTCTCTGCCTGCTTTTCCCCAGTGCTCTGCAAGCTCTCCAGGACAACATAAAATCTGGGGCTCTGTGCTTTCTTTCGTTCTGAACAAGTGTTACTGTTTTCTGCACAAATGCGATTCTGCGAAGCAATGTGAACACTTCTGCTTCCCAGGCACAGAGAAGGTGCTAGCAGGGAATTCTCTGCCTGCTTTTCCCCAGTGCTCTGCAAGCTCTCCAGGACAACATAAAATCTGGGGCTCTGTGCTTTCTTTCGTTCTGAACAAGTGTTACTGTTTTCTGCACAAAAGCGATTCTGCGAAGCAATGTGAACACTTCTGCTTCCCAGGCACAGAGAAGGTGCTAGCAGGGAATTCTCTGCCTGCTTTTCCCCAGTGCTCTGCAAGCTCTCCAGGACAACATAAAATCTGGGGCTCTGTGCTTTCTTTCGTTCTGAACAAGTGTTACTGTTTTCTGCACAAAAGCGATTCTGCGAAGCAATGTGAACACTTCTGCTTCCCAGGCACAGAGAAGGTGCTAGCAGGGAATTCTCTGCCTGCTTTTCCCCAGTGCTCTGCAAGCTCTCCAGGACAACATAAAATCTGGGGCTCTGTGCTTTCTTTCATTCTGAAAAAGTGTTACTGTTTTCTGCACAAAAGCGATTCTGCGAAGCAATGTGAACACTTCTGTTTCCCAGGCACAGAGAAGGTGCTAGCAGGGAATTCTCTGCCTGCTTTTCCCCAGTGCTCTGCAAGCTCTCCAGGACAACATAAAATCTGGGGCTCTGTGCTTTCTTTCGTTCTGAACAAGTGTTACTGTTTTCTGCACAAAAGCGATTCTGCGAAGCAATGTGAACACTTCTGCTTCCCAGGCACAGAGAAGGTGCTAGCAGGGAATTCTCTGCCTGCCTTTCCCCAGTGCTCTGCAAGCTCTCCAGGACAACATAAAATCTGGGCCTCTGTGCTTTCTTTCGTTCTGAACAAGTGTTATTGTTTTCTGCACAAAAGCGATTCTGCGAAGCAATGTGAAGACTTCTGCTTCCCAGGCACAGAGAAGGTGCTAGCAGGGAATTCTCTGCCTGCCTTTCCCCAGTGCTCTGCAAGCTCTCCAGGACAACATAAAATCTGGGGCTCTGTGCTTTCCTTCGTTCTGAACAACTGTTACTGTTTTCTGCACAAAAGCGATTCTGCGAAGCAATGTGAACACTTCTGTTTCCCAGGCACAGAGAAGGTGGTAGCAGGGAATTCTCTGCCTGCTTTTCCCCAGTGCTCTGCAAGCTCTCCAGGACAACATAAAATCTGGGGCTCTGTGCTTTCTTTCGTTCTGAACAAGTGTTACTGTTTTCTGCACAAAAGCGATTCTGCGAAGCAATGGGAACACTTCTGTTTCCCAGGCACAGAGAAGGTGGTAGCAGGGAATTCTCTGCCTGCTTTTCCCCAGTGCTCTGCAAGCTCTCCAGGACAACATAAAATCTGGGGCTCTGTGCTTTCTTTCGTTCTGAACAAGTGTTATTGTTTTCTGCACAAAAGCGATTCTGCGAAGCAATGTGAAGACTTCTGCTTCCCAGGCACAGAGAAGGTGCTAGCAGGGAATTCTCTGCCTGCCTTTCCCCAGTGCTCTGCAAGCTCTCCAGGACAACATAAAATCTGGGGCTCTGTGCTTTCCTTCGTTCTGAACAAGTGTTACTGTTTTCTGCACAAAAGCGATTCTGCGAAGCAATGTGAACACTTCTGTTTCCCAGGCACAGAGAAGGTGCTAGCAGGGAATTCTCTGCCTGCTTTTCCCCAGTGCTCTGCAAGCTCTCCAGGACAACATAAAATCTGGGGCTCTGTGCTTTCTTTTGTTCTGAACAAGTGTTACTGTTTTCTGCACAAAAGCGATTCTGCGAAGCAATGTGAACACTTCTGCTTCCCAGGCACAGAGAAGGTGCTAGCAGGGAATTCTCTGCCTGCTTTTCCCCAGTGCTCTGCAAGCTCTCCAGGACAACATAAAATCTGGGGCTCTGTGCTTTCTTTCGTTCTGAACAAGTGTTACTGTTTTCTGCACAAAAGCGATTCTGCGAAGCAATGTGAACACTTCTGCTTCCCAGGCACAGAGAAGGTGCTAGCAGGGAATTCTCTGCCTGCTTTTCCCCAGTGCTCTGCAAGCTCTCCAGGACAACATAAAATCTGGGGCTCTGTGCTTTCTTTCATTCTGAAAAAGTGTTACTGTTTTCTGCACAAAAGCGATTCTGCGAAGCAATGTGAACACTTCTGTTTCCCAGGCACAGAGAAGGTGCTAGCAGGGAATTCTCTGCCTGCTTTTCCCCAGTGCTCTGCAAGCTCTCCAGGACAACATAAAATCTGGGGCTCTGTGCTTTCTTTCGTTCTGAACAAGTGTTACTGTTTTCTGCACAAAAGCGATTCTGCGAAGCAATGTGAACACTTCTGTTTCCCAGGCACAGAGAAGGTGGTAGCAGGGAATTCTCTGCCTGCTTTTCCCCAGTGCTCTGCAAGCTCTCCAGGACAACATAAAATCTGGGGCTCTGTGCTTTCCTTCGTTCTGAACAAGTGTTACTGTTTTCTGCACAAAAGCGATTCTGCGAAGCAATGTGAACACTTCTGCTTCCCAGGCACAGAGAAGGTGCTAGCAGGGAATTCTCTGCCTGCTTTTCCCCAGTGCTCTGCAAGCTCTCCAGGACAACATAAAATCTGGGGCTCTGTGCTTTCTTTCATTCTGAACAAGTGTTACTGTTTTCTGCACAAAAGCGATTCTGCGAAGCAATGTGAAGACTTCTGTTTCCCAGGCACAGAGAAGGTGCTAGCAGGGAATTCTCTGCCTGCTTTTCCCCAGTGCTCTGCAAGCTCTCCAGGACAACATAAAATCTGGGGCTCTGTGCTTTCTTTCGTTCTGAACAAGTGTTACTGTTTTCTGCGCAAAAGCGATTCTGCGAAGCAATGTGAAGACTTCTGATTCCCAGGCACAGAGAAGGTGCTAGCAGGGAATTCTCTGCCTGCTTTTCCCCAGTGCTCTGCAAGCTCTCCAGGACAACATAAAATCTGGGGCTCTGTGCTTTCTTTCGTTCTGAACAAGTGTTACTGTTTTCTGCACAAAAGCGATTCTGCGAAGCAATGTGAACACTTCTGTTTCCCAGGCACAGAGAAGGTGCTAGCAGGGAATTCTCTGCCTGCCTTTCCCCAGTGCTCTGCAAGCTCTCCAGGACAACATAAAATCTGGGGCTCTGTGCTTTCTTTTGTTCTGAACAAGTGTTACTGTTTTCTGCACAAAAGCGATTCTGCGAAGCAATGTGAACACTTCTGCTTCCCAGGCACAGAGAAGGTGCTAGCAGGGAATTCTCTGCCTGCTTTTCCCCAGTGCTCTACAAGCTCTCCAGGACAACATAAAATCTGGGGCTCTGTGCTTTCTTTCGTTCTGAACAAGTGTTATTGTTTTCTGCACAAAAGCGATTCTGCGAAGCAATGTGAACACTTCTGCTTCCCAGGCACAGAGAAGGTGCTAGCAGGGAATTCTCTGCCTGCCTTTCCCCAGTGCTCTGCAAGCTCTCCAGGACAACATAAAATCTGGGGCTCTGTGCTTTCCTTCGTTCTGAACAAGTGTTACTGTTTTCTGCACAAAAGCGATTCTGCGAAGCAATGTGAACACTTCTGTTTCCCAGGCACAGAGAAGGTGCTAGCAGGGAATTCTCTGCCTGCTTTTCCCCAGTGCTCTGCAAGCTCTCCAGGACAACATAAAATCTGGGGCTCTGTGCTTTCTTTCGTTCTGAACAAGTGTTACTGTTTTCTGCACAAAAGCGATTCTGCGAAGCAATGGGAACACTTCTGTTTCCCAGGCACAGAGAAGGTGGTAGCAGGGAATTCTCTGCCTGCTTTTCCCCAGTGCTCTGCAAGCTCTCCAGGACAACATAAAATCTGGGGCTCTGTGCTTTCTTTCGTTCTGAACAAGTGTTATTGTTTTTTGCACAAAAGCGATTCTGCGAAGCAATGTGAACACTTCTGTTTCCCAGGCACAGAGAAGGTGCTAGCAGGGAATTCTCTGCCTGCTTTTCCCCAGTGCTCTGCAAGCTCTCCAGGACAACATAAAATCTGGGGCTCTGTGCTTTCCTTCGTTCTGAACAAGTGTTACTGTTTTCTGCACAAAAGCGATTCTGCGAAGCAATGTGAACACTTCTGTTTCCCAGGCACAGAGAAGGTGGTAGCAGGGAATTCTCTGCCTGCTTTTCCCCAGTGCTCTGCAAGCTCTCCAGGACAACATAAAATCTGGGGCTCTGTGCTTTCTTTCATTCTGAACAAGTGTTACTGTTTTCTGCACAAAAGCGATTCTGCGAAGCAATGTGAACACTTCTGTTTCCCAGGCACAGAGAAGGTGCTAGCAGGGAATTCTCTGCCTGCTTTTCCCCAGTGCTCTGCAAGCTCTCCAGGACAACATAAAATCTGGGGCTCTGTGCTTTCTTTCGTTCTGAACAAGTGTTACTGTTTTCTGCACAAAAGCGATTCTGCGAAGCAATGGGAACACTTCTGTTTCCCAGGCACAGAGAAGGTGGTAGCAGGGAATTCTCTGCCTGCTTTTCCCCAGTGCTCTGCAAGCTCTCCAGGACAACATAAAATCTGGGGCTCTGTGCTTTCCTTCGTTCTGAACAAGTGTTACTGTTTTCTGCACAAAAGCGATTCTGCGAAGCAATGTGAACACTTCTGTTTCCCAGGCACAGAGAAGGTGCTAGCAGGGAATTCTCTGCCTGCTTTTCCCCAGTGCTCTGCAAGCTCTCCAGGACAACATAAAATCTGGGGCTCTGTGCTTTCCTTCGTTCTGAACAAGTGTTACTGTTTTCTGCACAAAAGCGATTCTGCGAAGCAATGTGAACACTTCTGTTTCCCAGGCACAGAGAAGGTGGTAGCAGGGAATTCTCTGCCTGCTTTTCCCCAGTGCTCTGCAAGCTCTCCAGGACAACATAAAATCTGGGGCTCTGTGCTTTCTTTCGTTCTGAACAAGTGTTACTGTTTTCTGCACAAAAGCGATTCTGCGAAGCAATGTGAACACTTCTGTTTCCCAGGCACAGAGAAGGTGCTAGCAGGGAATTCTCTGCCTGCCTTTCCCCAGTGCTCTGCAAGCTCTCCAGGACAACATAAAATCTGGGGCTCTGTGCTTTCTTTTGTTCTGAACAAGTGTTACTGTTTTCTGCACAAAAGCGATTCTGCGAAGCAATGTGAACACTTCTGCTTCCCAGGCACAGAGAAGGTGCTAGCAGGGAATTCTCTGCCTGCTTTTCCCCAGTGCTCTACAAGCTCTCCAGGACAACATAAAATCTGGGGCTCTGTGCTTTCTTTCGTTCTGAACAAGTGTTATTGTTTTCTGCACAAAAGCGATTCTGCGAAGCAATGTGAACACTTCTGCTTCCCAGGCACAGAGAAGGTGCTAGCAGGGAATTCTCTGCCTGCCTTTCCCCAGTGCTCTGCAAGCTCTCCAGGACAACATAAAATCTGGGGCTCTGTGCTTTCCTTCGTTCTGAACAAGTGTTACTGTTTTCTGCACAAAAGCGATTCTGCGAAGCAATGTGAACACTTCTGTTTCCCAGGCACAGAGAAGGTGCTAGCAGGGAATTCTCTGCCTGCTTTTCCCCAGTGCTCTGCAAGCTCTCCAGGACAACATAAAATCTGGGGCTCTGTGCTTTCTTTCGTTCTGAACAAGTGTTACTGTTTTCTGCACAAAAGCGATTCTGCGAAGCAATGGGAACACTTCTGTTTCCCAGGCACAGAGAAGGTGGTAGCAGGGAATTCTCTGCCTGCTTTTCCCCAGTGCTCTGCAAGCTCTCCAGGACAACATAAAATCTGGGGCTCTGTGCTTTCTTTCGTTCTGAACAAGTGTTATTGTTTTCTGCACAAAAGCGATTCTGCGAAGCAATGTGAACACTTCTGTTTCCCAGGCACAGAGAAGGTGCTAGCAGGGAATTCTCTGCCTGCTTTTCCCCAGTGCTCTGCAAGCTCTCCAGGACAACATAAAATCTGGGGCTCTGTGCTTTCCTTCGTTCTGAACAAGTGTTACTGTTTTCTGCACAAAAGCGATTCTGCGAAGCAATGTGAACACTTCTGTTTCCCAGGCACAGAGAAGGTGGTAGCAGGGAATTCTCTGCCTGCTTTTCCCCAGTGCTCTGCAAGCTCTCCAGGACAACATAAAATCTGGGGCTCTGTGCTTTCTTTCATTCTGAACAAGTGTTACTGTTTTCTGCACAAAAGCGATTCTGCGAAGCAATGTGAACACTTCTGTTTCCCAGGCACAGAGAAGGTGCTAGCAGGGAATTCTCTGCCTGCTTTTCCCCAGTGCTCTGCAAGCTCTCCAGGACAACATAAAATCTGGGGCTCTGTGCTTTCTTTCGTTCTGAACAAGTGTTACTGTTTTCTGCACAAAAGCGATTCTGCGAAGCAATGGGAACACTTCTGTTTCCCAGGCACAGAGAAGGTGGTAGCAGGGAATTCTCTGCCTGCTTTTCCCCAGTGCTCTGCAAGCTCTCCAGGACAACATAAAATCTGGGGCTCTGTGCTTTCTTTCGTTCTGAACAAGTGTTATTGTTTTCTGCACAAAAGCGATTCTGCGAAGCAATGTGAACACTTCTGCTTCCCAGGCACAGAGAAGGTGCTAGCAGGGAATTCTCTGCCTGCTTTTCCCCAGTGCTCTGCAAGCTCTCCAGGACAACATAAAATCTGGGGCTCTGTGCTTTCCTTCGTTCTGAACAAGTGTTACTGTTTTCTGCACAAAAGCGATTCTGCGAAGCAATGTGAACACTTCTGTTTCCCAGGCACAGAGAAGGTGGTAGCAGGGAATTCTCTGCCTGCTTTTCCCCAGTGCTCTGCAAGCTCTCCAGGACAACATAAAATCTGGGGCTCTGTGCTTTCTTTCGTTCTGAACAAGTGTTACTGTTTTCTGCACAAAAGCGATTCTGCGAAGCAATGTGAACACTTCTGTTTCCCAGGCACAGAGAAGGTGCTAGCAGGGAATTCTCTGCCTGCCTTTCCCCAGTGCTCTGCAAGCTCTCCAGGACAACATAAAATCTGGGGCTCTGTGCTTTCTTTTGTTCTGAACAAGTGTTACTGTTTTCTGCACAAAAGCGATTCTGCGAAGCAATGTGAACACTTCTGCTTCCCAGGCACAGAGAAGGTGCTAGCAGGGAATTCTCTGCCTGCTTTTCCCCAGTGCTCTACAAGCTCTCCAGGACAACATAAAATCTGGGGCTCTGTGCTTTCTTTCGTTCTGAACAAGTGTTATTGTTTTCTGCACAAAAGCGATTCTGCGAAGCAATGTGAACACTTCTGCTTCCCAGGCACAGAGAAGGTGCTAGCAGGGAATTCTCTGCCTGCCTTTCCCCAGTGCTCTGCAAGCTCTCCAGGACAACATAAAATCTGGGGCTCTGTGCTTTCCTTCGTTCTGAACAAGTGTTACTGTTTTCTGCACAAAAGCGATTCTGCGAAGCAATGTGAACACTTCTGTTTCCCAGGCACAGAGAAGGTGCTAGCAGGGAATTCTCTGCCTGCTTTTCCCCAGTGCTCTGCAAGCTCTCCAGGACAACATAAAATCTGGGGCTCTGTGCTTTCTTTCGTTCTGAACAAGTGTTACTGTTTTCTGCACAAAAGCGATTCTGCGAAGCAATGGGAACACTTCTGTTTCCCAGGCACAGAGAAGGTGGTAGCAGGGAATTCTCTGCCTGCTTTTCCCCAGTGCTCTGCAAGCTCTCCAGGACAACATAAAATCTGGGGCTCTGTGCTTTCTTTCGTTCTGAACAAGTGTTATTGTTTTCTGCACAAAAGCGATTCTGCGAAGCAATGTGAACAATTCTGCTTCCCAGGCACAGAGAAGCTGCTAGCAGGGAATTCTCTGCCTGCTTTTCCCCAGTGCTCTGCAAGCTCTCCAGGACAACATAAAATCTGGGGCTCTGTGCTTTCCTTCGTTCTGAACAAGTGTTACTGTTTTCTGCACAAAAGCGATTCTGCGAAGCAATGTGAACACTTCTGTTTCCCAGGCACAGAGAAGGTGCTAGCAGGGAATTCTCTGCCTGCTTTTCCCCAGTGCTCTGCAAGCTCTCCAGGACAACATAAAATCTGGGGCTCTGTGCTTTCTTTCATTCTGAACAAGTGTTACTGTTTTCTGCACAAAAGCGATTCTGCGAAGCAATGTGAACACTTCTGTTTCCCAGGCACAGAGAAGGTGCTAGCAGGGAATTCTCTGCCTGCTTTTCCCCAGTGCTCTGCAAGCTCTCCAGGACAACATAAAATCTGGGGCTCTGTGCTTTCTTTCGTTCTGAACAAGTGTTACTGTTTTCTGCACAAAAGCGATTCTGCGAAGCAATGGGAACACTTCTGTTTCCCAGGCACAGAGAAGGTGGTAGCAGGGAATTCTCTGCCTGCTTTTCCCCAGTGCTCTGCAAGCTCTCCAGGACAACATAAAATCTGGGGCTCTGTGCTTTCTTTCGTTCTGAACAAGTGTTATTGTTTTCTGCACAAAAGCGATTCTGCGAAGCAATGTGAAGACTTCTGCTTCCCAGGCACAGAGAAGGTGCTAGCAGGGAATTCTCTGCCTGCTTTTCCCCAGTGCTCTGCAAGCTCTCCAGGACAACATAAAATCTGGGGCTCTGTGCTTTCCTTCGTTCTGAACAAGTGTTATTGTTTTCTGCACAAAAGCGATTCTGCGAAGCAATGTGAACACTTCTGTTTCCCAGGCACAGAGAAGGTGCTAGCAGGGAATTCTCTGCCTGCTTTTCCCCAGTGCTCTGCAAGCTCTCCAGGACAACATAAAATCTGGGGCTCTGTGCTTTCTTTCGTTCTGAACAAGTGTTACTGTTTTCTGCACAAAAGCGATTCTGCGAAGCAATGTGAACACTTCTGCTTCCCAGGCACAGAGAAGGTGCTAGCAGGGAATTCTCTGCCTGCTTTTCCCCAGTGCTCTGCAAGCTCTCCAGGACAACATAAAATCTGGGGCTCTGTGCTTTCTTTCATTCTGAAAAAGTGTTACTGTTTTCTGCACAAAAGCGATTCTGCGAAGCAATGTGAACACTTCTGTTTCCCAGGCACAGAGAAGGTGCTAGCAGGGAATTCTCTGCCTGCTTTTCCCCAGTGCTCTGCAAGCTCTCCAGGACAACATAAAATCTGGGGCTCTGTGCTTTCTTTCGTTCTGAACAAGTGTTACTGTTTTCTGCACAAAAGCGATTCTGCGAAGCAATGGGAACACTTCTGTTTCCCAGGCACAGAGAAGGTGGTAGCAGGGAATTCTCTGCCTGCTTTTCCCCAGTGCTCTGCAAGCTCTCCAGGACAACATAAAATCTGGGGCTCTGTGCTTTCTTTCGTTCTGAACAAGTGTTATTGTTTTCTGCACAAAAGCGATTCTGCGAAGCAATGTGAACAATTCTGCTTCCCAGGCACAGAGAAGGTGCTAGCAGGGAATTCTCTGCCTGCTTTTCCCCAGTGCTCTGCAAGCTCTCCAGGACAACATAAAATCTGGGGCTCTGTGCTTTCCTTCGTTCTGAACAAGTGTTACTGTTTTCTGCACAAAAGCGATTCTGCGAAGCAATGTGAACACTTCTGTTTCCCAGGCACAGAGAAGGTGGTAGCAGGGAATTCTCTGCCTGCTTTTCCCCAGTGCTCTGCAAGCTCTCCAGGACAACATAAAATCTGGGGCTCTGTGCTTTCTTTCGTTCTGAACAAGTGTTACTGTTTTCTGCACAAAAGCGATTCTGCGAAGCAATGTGAACACTTCTGCTTCCCAGGCACAGAGAAGGTGCTAGCAGGGAATTCTCTGCCTGCTTTTCCCCAGTGCTCTGCAAGCTCTCCAGGACAACATAAAATCTGGGGCTCTGTGCTTTCTTTCGTTCTGAACAAGTGTTACTGTTTTCTGCACAAAAGCGATTCTGCGAAGCAATGTGAACACTTCTGTTTCCCAGGCACAGAGAAGGTGCTAGCAGGGAATTCTCTGCCTGCTTTTCCCCAGTGCTCTGCAAGCTCTCCAGGACAACATAAAATCTGGGGCTCTGTGCTTTCTTTCGTTCTGAACAAGTGTTACTGTTTTCTGCACAAAAGCGATTCTGCGAAGCAATGTGAACACTTCTGTTTCCCAGGCACAGAGAAGGTGGTAGCAGGGAATTCTCTGCCTGCTTTTCCCCAGTGCTCTGCAAGCTCTCCAGGACAACATAAAATCTGGGGCTCTGTGCTTTCTTTCGTTCTGAACAAGTGTTACTGTTTTCTGCACAAAAGCGATTCTGCGAAGCAATGTGAACACTTCTGCTTCCCAGGCACAGAGAAGGTGCTAGCAGGGAATTCTCTGCCTGCCTTTCCCCAGTGCTCTGCAAGCTCTCCAGGACAACATAAAATCTGGGCCTCTGTGCTTTCTTTCGTTCTGAACAAGTGTTATTGTTTTCTGCACAAAAGCGATTCTGCGAAGCAATGTGAAGACTTCTGCTTCCCAGGCACAGAGAAGGTGCTAGCAGGGAATTCTCTGCCTGCCTTTCCCCAGTGCTCTGCAAGCTCTCCAGGACAACATAAAATCTGGGGCTCTGTGCTTTCTTTCGTTGTGAACAAGTGTTACTGTTTTCTGCACAAAAGCGATTCTGCGAAGCAATGTGAACACTTCTGTTTCCCAGGCACAGAGAAGGTGCTAGCAGGGAATTCTCTGCCTGCTTTTCCCCAGTGCTCTGCAAGCTCTCCAGGACAACATAAAATCTGGGGCTCTGTGCTTTCTTTCGTTCTGAACAAGTGTTACTGTTTTCTGCACAAAAGCGATTCTGCGAAGCAATGGGAACACTTCTGTTTCCCAGGCACAGAGAAGGTGGTAGCAGGGAATTCTCTGCCTGCTTTTCCCCAGTGCTCTGCAAGCTCTCCAGGACAACATAAAATCTGGGGCTCTGTGCTTTCTTTCGTTCTGAACAAGTGTTATTGTTTTCTGCACAAAAGCGATTCTGCGAAGCAATGTGAAGACTTCTGCTTCCCAGGCACAGAGAAGGTGCTAGCAGGGAATTCTCTGCCTGCCTTTCCCCAGTGCTCTGCAAGCTCTCCAGGACAACATAAAATCTGGGGCTCTGTGCTTTCCTTCGTTCTGAACAAGTGTTACTGTTTTCTCCACAAAAGCGATTCTGCGAAGCAATGTGAACACTTCTGTTACCCAGACACAGAGAAGGTGCTAGCAGGGAATTCTCTGCCTGCTTTTCCCCAGTGCTCTGCAAGCTCTCCAGGACAACATAAAATCTGGGGCTCTGTGCTTTCTTTCATTCTGAACAAGTGTTACTGTTTTCTGCACAAAAGCGATTCTGCGAAGCAATGTGAACACTTCTGCTTCCCAGGCACAGAGAAGGTGCTAGCAGGGAATTCTCTGCCTGCTTTTCCCCAGTGCTCTGCAAGCTCTCCAGGACAACATAAAATCTGGGGCTCTGTGCTTTCTTTCGTTCTGAACAAGTGTTACTGTTTTCTGCACAAAAGCGATTCTGCGAAGCAATGTGAACACTTCTGCTTCCCAGGCACAGAGAAGGTGCTAGCAGGGAATTCTCTGCCTGCTTTTCCCCAGTGCTCTGCAAGCTCTCCAGGACAACATAAAATCTGGGGCTCTGTGCTTTCTTTCATTCTGAAAAAGTGTTACTGTTTTCTGCACAAAAGCGATTCTGCGAAGCAATGTGAACACTTCTGTTTCCCAGGCACAGAGAAGGTGCTAGCAGGGAATTCTCTGCCTGCTTTTCCCCAGTGCTCTGCAAGCTCTCCAGGACAACATAAAATCTGGGGCTCTGTGCTTTCTTTCGTTCTGAACAAGTGTTACTGTTTTCTGCACAAAAGCGATTCTGCGAAGCAATGTGAACACTTCTGCTTCCCAGGCACAGAGAAGGTGCTAGCAGGGAATTCTCTGCCTGCCTTTCCCCAGTGCTCTGCAAGCTCTCCAGGACAACATAAAATCTGGGCCTCTGTGCTTTCTTTCGTTCTGAACAAGTGTTATTGTTTTCTGCACAAAAGCGATTCTGCGAAGCAATGTGAAGACTTCTGCTTCCCAGGCACAGAGAAGGTGCTAGCAGGGAATTCTCTGCCTGCCTTTCCCCAGTGCTCTGCAAGCTCTCCAGGACAACATAAAATCTGGGGCTCTGTGCTTTCCTTCGTTCTGAACAACTGTTACTGTTTTCTGCACAAAAGCGATTCTGCGAAGCAATGTGAACACTTCTGTTTCCCAGGCACAGAGAAGGTGCTAGCAGGGAATTCTCTGCCTGCTTTTCCCCAGTGCTCTGCAAGCTCTCCAGGACAACATAAAATCTGGGGCTCTGTGCTTTCTTTCGTTCTGAACAAGTGTTACTGTTTTCTGCACAAAAGCGATTCTGCGAAGCAATGGGAACACTTCTGTTTCCCAGGCACAGAGAAGGTGGTAGCAGGGAATTCTCTGCCTGCTTTTCCCCAGTGCTCTGCAAGCTCTCCAGGACAACATAAAATCTGGGGCTCTGTGCTTTCTTTCGTTCTGAACAAGTGTTATTGTTTTCTGCACAAAAGCGATTCTGCGAAGCAATGTGAAGACTTCTGCTTCCCAGGCACAGAGAAGGTGCTAGCAGGGAATTCTCTGCCTGCCTTTCCCCAGTGCTCTGCAAGCTCTCCAGGACAACATAAAATCTGGGGCTCTGTGCTTTCCTTCGTTCTGAACAAGTGTTACTGTTTTCTGCACAAAAGCGATTCTGCGAAGCAATGTGAACACTTCTGTTTCCCAGGCACAGAGAAGGTGCTAGCAGGGAATTCTCTGCCTGCTTTTCCCCAGTGCTCTGCAAGCTCTCCAGGACAACATAAAATCTGGGGCTCTGTGCTTTCTTTTGTTCTGAACAAGTGTTACTGTTTTCTGCACAAAAGCGATTCTGCGAAGCAATGTGAACACTTCTGTTTCCCAGGCACAGAGAAGGTGCTAGCAGGGAATTCTCTGCCTGCTTTTCCCCAGTGCTCTGCAAGCTCTCCAGGACAACATAAAATCTGGGGCTCTGTGCTTTCTTTCGTTCTGAACAAGTGTTACTGTTTTCTGCACAAAAGCGATTCTGCGAAGCAATGTGAACACTTCTGCTTCCCAGGCACAGAGAAGGTGCTAGCAGGGAATTCTCTGCCTGCTTTTCCCCAGTGCTCTGCAAGCTCTCCAGGACAACATAAAATCTGGGGCTCTGTGCTTTCTTTCATTCTGAAAAAGTGTTACTGTTTTCTGCACAAAAGCGATTCTGCGAAGCAATGTGAACACTTCTGTTTCCCAGGCACAGAGAAGGTGCTAGCAGGGAATTCTCTGCCTGCTTTTCCCCAGTGCTCTGCAAGCTCTCCAGGACAACATAAAATCTGGGGCTCTGTGCTTTCTTTCGTTCTGAACAAGTGTTACTGTTTTCTGCACAAAAGCGATTCTGCGAAGCAATGTGAACACTTCTGCTTCCCAGGCACAGAGAAGGTGCTAGCAGGGAATTCTCTGCCTGCTTTTCCCCAGTGCTCTGCAAGCTCTCCAGGACAACATAAAATCTGGGGCTCTGTGCTTTCTTTCGTTCTGAACAAGTGTTACTGTTTTCTGCACAAAAGCGATTCTGCGAAGCAATGTGAACACTTCTGCTTCCCAGGCACAGAGAAGGTGCTAGCAGGGAATTCTCTGCCTGCTTTTCCCCAGTGCTCTGCAAGCTCTCCAGGACAACATAAAATCTGGGGCTCTGTGCTTTCTTTCATTCTGAAAAAGTGTTACTGTTTTCTGCACAAAAGCGATTCTGCGAAGCAATGTGAACACTTCTGTTTCCCAGGCACAGAGAAGGTGCTAGCAGGGAATTCTCTGCCTGCTTTTCCCCAGTGCTCTGCAAGCTCTCCAGGACAACATAAAATCTGGGGCTCTGTGCTTTCTTTCGTTCTGAACAAGTGTTACTGTTTTCTGCACAAAAGCGATTCTGCGAAGCAATGGGAACACTTCTGTTTCCCAGGCACAGAGAAGGTGGTAGCAGGGAATTCTCTGCCTGCTTTTCCCCAGTGCTCTGCAAGCTCTCCAGGACAACATAAAATCTGGGGCTCTGTGCTTTCTTTCGTTCTGAACAAGTGTTATTGTTTTCTGCACAAAAGCGATTCTGCGAAGCAATGTGAACAATTCTGCTTCCCAGGCACAGAGAAGGTGCTAGCAGGGAATTCTCTGCCTGCTTTTCCCCAGTGCTCTGCAAGCTCTCCAGGACAACATAAAATCTGGGGCTCTGTGCTTTCCTTCGTTCTGAACAAGTGTTACTGTTTTCTGCACAAAAGCGATTCTGCGAAGCAATGTGAACACTTCTGTTTCCCAGGCACAGAGAAGGTGGTAGCAGGGAATTCTCTGCCTGCTTTTCCCCAGTGCTCTGCAAGCTCTCCAGGACAACATAAAATCTGGGGCTCTGTGCTTTCTTTCGTTCTGAACAAGTGTTACTGTTTTCTGCACAAAAGCGATTCTGCGAAGCAATGTGAACACTTCTGCTTCCCAGGCACAGAGAAGGTGCTAGCAGGGAATTCTCTGCCTGCTTTTCCCCAGTGCTCTGCAAGCTCTCCAGGACAACATAAAATCTGGGGCTCTGTGCTTTCTTTCGTTCTGAACAAGTGTTACTGTTTTCTGCACAAAAGCGATTCTGCGAAGCAATGTGAACACTTCTGTTTCCCAGGCACAGAGAAGGTGCTAGCAGGGAATTCTCTGCCTGCTTTTCCCCAGTGCTCTGCAAGCTCTCCAGGACAACATAAAATCTGGGGCTCTGTGCTTTCTTTCGTTCTGAACAAGTGTTACTGTTTTCTGCACAAAAGCGATTCTGCGAAGCAATGTGAACACTTCTGTTTCCCAGGCACAGAGAAGGTGGTAGCAGGGAATTCTCTGCCTGCTTTTCCCCAGTGCTCTGCAAGCTCTCCAGGACAACATAAAATCTGGGGCTCTGTGCTTTCTTTCGTTCTGAACAAGTGTTACTGTTTTCTGCACAAAAGCGATTCTGCGAAGCAATGTGAACACTTCTGCTTCCCAGGCACAGAGAAGGTGCTAGCAGGGAATTCTCTGCCTGCCTTTCCCCAGTGCTCTGCAAGCTCTCCAGGACAACATAAAATCTGGGCCTCTGTGCTTTCTTTCGTTCTGAACAAGTGTTATTGTTTTCTGCACAAAAGCGATTCTGCGAAGCAATGTGAAGACTTCTGCTTCCCAGGCACAGAGAAGGTGCTAGCAGGGAATTCTCTGCCTGCCTTTCCCCAGTGCTCTGCAAGCTCTCCAGGACAACATAAAATCTGGGGCTCTGTGCTTTCCTTCGTTCTGAACAAGTGTTACTGTTTTCTGCACAAAAGCGATTCTGCGAAGCAATGTGAACACTTCTGTTTCCCAGGCACAGAGAAGGTGCTAGCAGGGAATTCTCTGCCTGCTTTTCCCCAGTGCTCTGCAAGCTCTCCAGGACAACATAAAATCTGGGGCTCTGTGCTTTCTTTCGTTCTGAACAAGTGTTACTGTTTTCTGCACAAAAGCGATTCTGCGAAGCAATGTGAACACTTCTGCTTCCCAGGCACAGAGAAGGTGCTAGCAGGGAATTCTCTGCCTGCTTTTCCCCAGTGCTCTGCAAGCTCTCCAGGACAACATAAAATCTGGGGCTCTGTGCTTTCTTTCGTTCTGAACAAGTGTTACTGTTTTCTGCACAAAAGCGATTCTGCGAAGCAATGTGAACACTTCTGTTTCCCAGGCACAGAGAAGGTGCTAGCAGGGAATTCTCTGCCTGCCTTTCCCCAGTGCTCTGCAAGCTCTCCAGGACAACATAAAATCTGGGGCTCTGTGCTTTCTTTTGTTCTGAACAAGTGTTACTGTTTTCTGCACAAAAGCGATTCTGCGAAGCAATGTGAACACTTCTGCTTCCCAGGCACAGAGAAGGTGCTAGCAGGGAATTCTCTGCCTGCTTTTCCCCAGTGCTCTACAAGCTCTCCAGGACAACATAAAATCTGGGGCTCTGTGCTTTCTTTCGTTCTGAACAAGTGTTATTGTTTTCTGCACAAAAGCGATTCTGCGAAGCAATGTGAACACTTCTGCTTCCCAGGCACAGAGAAGGTGCTAGCAGGGAATTCTCTGCCTGCCTTTCCCCAGTGCTCTGCAAGCTCTCCAGGACAACATAAAATCTGGGGCTCTGTGCTTTCCTTCGTTCTGAACAAGTGTTACTGTTTTCTGCACAAAAGCGATTCTGCGAAGCAATGTGAACACTTCTGTTTCCCAGGCACAGAGAAGGTGGTAGCAGGGAATTCTCTGCCTGCTTTTCCCCAGTGCTCTGCAAGCTCTCCAGGACAACATAAAATCTGGGGCTCTGTGCTTTCTTTCGTTCTGAACAAGTGTTACTGTTTTCTGCACAAAAGCGATTCTGCGAAGCAATGGGAACACTTCTGTTTCCCAGGCACAGAGAAGGTGCTAGCAGGGAATTCTCTGCCTGCTTTTCCCCAGTGCTCTGCAAGCTCTCCAGGACAACAGCAAATCTGGGGCTCTGTGCTTTCTTTCGTTCTGAACAAGTGTTATTGTTTTCTGCACAAAAGCGATTCTGCGAAGCAATGTGAACAATTCTGCTTCCCAGGCACAGAGAAGGTGCTAGCAGGGAATTCTCTGCCTGCTTTTCCCCAGTGCTCTGCAAGCTCTCCAGGACAACATAAAATCTGGGGCTCTGTGCTTTCCTTCGTTCTGAACAAGTGTTACTGTTTTCTGCACAAAAGCGATTCTGCGAAGCAATGTGAACACTTCTGTTTCCCAGGCACAGAGAAGGTGGTAGCAGGGAATTCTCTGCCTGCTTTTCCCCAGTGCTCTGCAAGCTCTCCAGGACAACATAAAATCTGGGGCTCTGTGCTTTCTTTCATTCTGAACAAGTGTTACTGTTTTCTGCACAAAAGCGATTCTGCGAAGCAATGTGAACACTTCTGTTTCCCAGGCACAGAGAAGGTGCTAGCAGGGAATTCTCTGCCTGCTTTTCCCCAGTGCTCTGCAAGCTCTCCAGGACAACATAAAATCTGGGGCTCTGTGCTTTCTTTCGTTCTGAACAAGTGTTACTGTTTTCTGCACAAAAGCGATTCTGCGAAGCAATGGGAACACTTCTGTTTCCCAGGCACAGAGAAGGTGCTAGCAGGGAATTCTCTGCCTGCCTTTCCCCAGTGCTCTGCAAGCTCTCCAGGACAACATAAAATCTGGGGCTCTGTGCTTTCTTTTGTTCTGAACAAGTGTTACTGTTTTCTGCACAAAAGCGATTCTGCGAAGCAATGTGAACACTTCTGCTTCCCAGGCACAGAGAAGGTGCTAGCAGGGAATTCTCTGCCTGCTTTTCCCCAGTGCTCTACAAGCTCTCCAGGACAACATAAAATCTGGGGCTCTGTGCTTTCTTTCGTTCTGAACAAGTGTTATTGTTTTCTGCACAAAAGCGATTCTGCGAAGCAATGTGAACACTTCTGCTTCCCAGGCACAGAGAAGGTGCTAGCAGGGAATTCTCTGCCTGCCTTTCCCCAGTGCTCTGCAAGCTCTCCAGGACAACATAAAATCTGGGGCTCTGTGCTTTCCTTCGTTCTGAACAAGTGTTACTGTTTTCTGCACAAAAGCGATTCTGCGAAGCAATGTGAACACTTCTGTTTCCCAGGCACAGAGAAGGTGGTAGCAGGGAATTCTCTGCCTGCTTTTCCCCAGTGCTCTGCAAGCTCTCCAGGACAACATAAAATCTGGGGCTCTGTGCTTTCTTTCGTTCTGAACAAGTGTTACTGTTTTCTGCACAAAAGCGATTCTGCGAAGCAATGGGAACACTTCTGTTTCCCAGGCACAGAGAAGGTGCTAGCAGGGAATTCTCTGCCTGCTTTTCCCCAGTGCTCTGCAAGCTCTCCAGGACAACAGCAAATCTGGGGCTCTGTGCTTTCTTTCGTTCTGAACAAGTGTTATTGTTTTCTGCACAAAAGCGATTCTGCGAAGCAATGTGAACAATTCTGCTTCCCAGGCACAGAGAAGGTGCTAGCAGGGAATTCTCTGCCTGCTTTTCCCCAGTGCTCTGCAAGCTCTCCAGGACAACATAAAATCTGGGGCTCTGTGCTTTCCTTCGTTCTGAACAAGTGTTACTGTTTTCTGCACAAAAGCGATTCTGCGAAGCAATGTGAACACTTCTGTTTCCCAGGCACAGAGAAGGTGGTAGCAGGGAATTCTCTGCCTGCTTTTCCCCAGTGCTCTGCAAGCTCTCCAGGACAACATAAAATCTGGGGCTCTGTGCTTTCTTTCATTCTGAACAAGTGTTACTGTTTTCTGCACAAAAGCGATTCTGCGAAGCAATGTGAACACTTCTGTTTCCCAGGCACAGAGAAGGTGCTAGCAGGGAATTCTCTGCCTGCTTTTCCCCAGTGCTCTGCAAGCTCTCCAGGACAACATAAAATCTGGGGCTCTGTGCTTTCTTTCGTTCTGAACAAGTGTTACTGTTTTCTGCACAAAAGCGATTCTGCGAAGCAATGGGAACACTTCTGTTTCCCAGGCACAGAGAAGGTGGTAGCAGGGAATTCTCTGCCTGCTTTTCCCCAGTGCTCTGCAAGCTGTCCAGGACAACATAAAATCTGGGGCTCTGTGCTTTCTTTCGTTCTGAACAAGTGTTATTGTTTTCTGCACAAAAGCGATTCTGCGAAGCAATGTGAACACTTCTGCTTCCCAGGCACAGAGAAGGTGCTAGCAGGGAATTCTCTGCCTGCTTTTCCCCAGTGCTCTGCAAGCTCTCCAGGACAACATAAAATCTGGGGCTCTGTGCTTTCCTTCGTTCTGAACAAGTGTTACTGTTTTCTGCACAAAAGCGATTCTGCGAAGCAATGTGAACACTTCTGTTTCCCAGGCACAGAGAAGGTGGTAGCAGGGAATTCTCTGCCTGCTTTTCCCCAGTGCTCTGCAAGCTCTCCAGGACAACATAAAATCTGGGGCTCTGTGCTTTCTTTCGTTCTGAACAAGTGTTACTGTTTTCTGCACAAAAGCGATTCTGCGAAGCAATGTGAACACTTCTGCTTCCCAGGCACAGAGAAGGTGCTAGCAGGGAATTCTCTGCCTGCTTTTCCCCAGTGCTCTGCAAGCTCTCCAGGACAACATAAAATCTGGGGCTCTGTGCTTTCTTTCGTTCTGAACAAGTGTTATTGTTTTCTGCACAAAAGCGATTCTGCGAAGCAATGTGAAGACTTCTGCTTCCCAGGCACAGAGAAGGTGCTAGCAGGGAATTCTCTGCCTGCCTTTCCCCAGTGCTCTGCAAGCTCTCCAGGACAACATAAAATCTGGGGCTCTGTGCTTTCCTTCGTTCTGAACAAGTGTTACTGTTTTCTGCACAAAAGCGATTCTGCGAAGCAATGTGAACACTTCTGTTTCCCAGGCACAGAGAAGGTGCTAGCAGGGAATTCTCTGCCTGCTTTTCCCCAGTGCTCTGCAAGCTCTCCAGGACAACATAAAATCTGGGGCTCTGTGCTTTCTTTCGTTCTGAACAAGTGTTACTGTTTTCTGCACAAATGCGATTCTGCGAAGCAATGTGAACACTTCTGCTTCCCAGGCACAGAGAAGGTGCTAGCAGGGAATTCTCTGCCTGCTTTTCCCCAGTGCTCTGCAAGCTCTCCAGGACAACATAAAATCTGGGGCTCTGTGCTTTCTTTCGTTCTGAACAAGTGTTACTGTTTTCTGCACAAAAGCGATTCTGCGAAGCAATGTGAACACTTCTGCTTCCCAGGCACAGAGAAGGTGCTAGCAGGGAATTCTCTGCCTGCTTTTCCCCAGTGCTCTGCAAGCTCTCCAGGACAACATAAAATCTGGGGCTCTGTGCTTTCTTTCGTTCTGAACAAGTGTTACTGTTTTCTGCACAAAAGCGATTCTGCGAAGCAATGTGAACACTTCTGCTTCCCAGGCACAGAGAAGGTGCTAGCAGGGAATTCTCTGCCTGCTTTTCCCCAGTGCTCTGCAAGCTCTCCAGGACAACATAAAATCTGGGGCTCTGTGCTTTCTTTCATTCTGAAAAAGTGTTACTGTTTTCTGCACAAAAGCGATTCTGCGAAGCAATGTGAACACTTCTGTTTCCCAGGCACAGAGAAGGTGCTAGCAGGGAATTCTCTGCCTGCTTTTCCCCAGTGCTCTGCAAGCTCTCCAGGACAACATAAAATCTGGGGCTCTGTGCTTTCTTTCGTTCTGAACAAGTGTTACTGTTTTCTGCACAAAAGCGATTCTGCGAAGCAATGGGAACACTTCTGTTTCCCAGGCACAGAGAAGGTGGTAGCAGGGAATTCTCTGCCTGCTTTTCCCCAGTGCTCTGCAAGCTCTCCAGGACAACATAAAATCTGGGGCTCTGTGCTTTCTTTCGTTCTGAACAAGTGTTATTGTTTTCTGCACAAAAGCGATTCTGCGAAGCAATGTGAACAATTCTGCTTCCCAGGCACAGAGAAGGTGCTAGCAGGGAATTCTCTGCCTGCCTTTCCCCAGTGCTCTGCAAGCTCTCCAGGACAACATAAAATCTGGGGCTCTGTGCTTTCCTTCGTTCTGAACAAGTGTTACTGTTTTCTCCACAAAAGCGATTCTGCGAAGCAATGTGAACACTTCTGTTACCCAGACACAGAGAAGGTGCTAGCAGGGAATTCTCTGCCTGCTTTTCCCCAGTGCTCTGCAAGCTCTCCAGGACAACATAAAATCTGGGGCTCTGTGCTTTCTTTCGTTCTGAACAAGTGTTACTGTTTTCTGCACAAAAGCGATTCTGCGAAGCAATGTGAACACTTCTGCTTCCCAGGCACAGAGAAGGTGCTAGCAGGGAATTCTCTGCCTGCTTTTCCCCAGTGCTCTGCAAGCTCTCCAGGACAACATAAAATCTGGGGCTCTGTGCTTTCTTTCGTTCTGAACAAGTGTTACTGTTTTCTGCACAAAAGCGATTCTGCGAAGCAATGTGAACACTTCTGTTTCCCAGGCACAGAGAAGGTGCTAGCAGGGAATTCTCTGCCTGCTTTTCCCCAGTGCTCTGCAAGCTCTCCAGGACAACATAAAATCTGGGGCTCTGTGCTTTCTTTCGTTCTGAACAAGTGTTACTGTTTTCTGCACAAAAGCGATTCTGCGAAGCAATGTGAACACTTCTGCTTCCCAGGCACAGAGAAGGTGCTAGCAGGGAATTCTCTGCCTGCCTTTCCCCAGTGCTCTGCAAGCTCTCCAGGACAACATAAAATCTGGGCCTCTGTGCTTTCTTTCGTTCTGAACAAGTGTTATTGTTTTCTGCACAAAAGCGATTCTGCGAAGCAATGTGAAGACTTCTGCTTCCCAGGCACAGAGAAGGTGCTAGCAGGGAATTCTCTGCCTGCCTTTCCCCAGTGCTCTGCAAGCTCTCCAGGACAACATAAAATCTGGGGCTCTGTGCTTTCCTTCGTTCTGAACAACTGTTACTGTTTTCTGCACAAAAGCGATTCTGCGAAGCAATGTGAACACTTCTGTTTCCCAGGCACAGAGAAGGTGCTAGCAGGGAATTCTCTGCCTGCTTTTCCCCAGTGCTCTGCAAGCTCTCCAGGACAACATAAAATCTGGGGCTCTGTGCTTTCTTTCGTTCTGAACAAGTGTTACTGTTTTCTGCACAAAAGCGATTCTGCGAAGCAATGGGAACACTTCTGTTTCCCAGGCACAGAGAAGGTGGTAGCAGGGAATTCTCTGCCTGCTTTTCCCCAGTGCTCTGCAAGCTCTCCAGGACAACATAAAATCTGGGGCTCTGTGCTTTCTTTCGTTCTGAACAAGTGTTATTGTTTTCTGCACAAAAGCGATTCTGCGAAGCAATGTGAACACTTCTGCTTCCCAGGCACAGAGAAGGTGCTAGCAGGGAATTCTCTGCCTGCCTTTCCCCAGTGCTCTGCAAGCTCTCCAGGACAACATAAAATCTGGGGCTCTGTGCTTTCCTTCGTTCTGAACAAGTGTTACTGTTTTCTGCACAAAAGCGATTCTGCGAAGCAATGTGAACACTTCTGTTTCCCAGGCACAGAGAAGGTGCTAGCAGGGAATTCTCTGCCTGCTTTTCCCCAGTGCTCTGCAAGCTCTCCAGGACAACATAAAATCTGGGGCTCTGTGCTTTCCTTCGTTCTGAACAAGTGTTACTGTTTTCTGCACAAAAGCGATTCTGCGAAGCAATGTGAACACTTCTGCTTCCCAGGCACAGAGAAGGTGCTAGCAGGGAATTCTCTGCCTGCTTTTCCCCAGTGCTCTGCAAGCTCTCCAGGACAACATAAAATCTGGGGCTCTGTGCTTTCTTTCATTCTGAACAAGTGTTACTGTTTTCTGCACAAAAGCGATTCTGCGAAGCAATGTGAAGACTTCTGTTTCCCAGGCACAGAGAAGGTGCTAGCAGGGAATTCTCTGCCTGCTTTTCCCCAGTGCTCTGCAAGCTCTCCAGGACAACATAAAATCTGGGGCTCTGTGCTTTCTTTCGTTCTGAACAAGTGTTACTGTTTTCTGCGCAAAAGCGATTCTGCGAAGCAATTTGAACACTTCTGCTTCCCAGGCACAGAGAAGATGCTAGCAGGGAATTCTCTGCCTGCTTTTCCCCAGTGCTCTGCAAGCTCTCCAGGACAACATAAAATCTGGGGCTCTGTGCTTTCTTTCGTTCTGAACAAGTGTTACTGTTTTCTGCACAAAAGCGATTCTGCGAAGCAATGTGAACACTTCTGTTTCCCAGGCACAGAGAAGGTGCTAGCAGGGAATTCTCTGCCTGCCTTTCCCCAGTGCTCTGCAAGCTCTCCAGGACAACATAAAATCTGGGGCTCTGTGCTTTCTTTTGTTCTGAACAAGTGTTACTGTTTTCTGCACAAAAGCGATTCTGCGAAGCAATGTGAACACTTCTGCTTCCCAGGCACAGAGAAGGTGCTAGCAGGGAATTCTCTGCCTGCTTTTCCCCAGTGCTCTACAAGCTCTCCAGGACAACATAAAATCTGGGGCTCTGTGCTTTCTTTCGTTCTGAACAAGTGTTATTGTTTTCTGCACAAAAGCGATTCTGCGAAGCAATGTGAACACTTCTGCTTCCCAGGCACAGAGAAGGTGCTAGCAGGGAATTCTCTGCCTGCCTTTCCCCAGTGCTCTGCAAGCTCTCCAGGACAACATAAAATCTGGGGCTCTGTGCTTTCCTTCGTTCTGAACAAGTGTTACTGTTTTCTGCACAAAAGCGATTCTGCGAAGCAATGTGAACACTTCTGTTTCCCAGGCACAGAGAAGGTGCTAGCAGGGAATTCTCTGCCTGCTTTTCCCCAGTGCTCTGCAAGCTCTCCAGGACAACATAAAAT
The DNA here is from genome assembly GCF_047716275.1 of Strix uralensis. Taxonomy (NCBI): domain Eukaryota; kingdom Metazoa; phylum Chordata; class Aves; order Strigiformes; family Strigidae; genus Strix; species Strix uralensis. The sequence goes on along the minus strand of NW_027436720.1, from coordinate 639,268 downwards.
CTGGGGCTCTGTGCTTTCTTTCGTTCTGAACAAGTGTTACTGTTTTCTGCACAAAAGCGATTCTGCGAAGCAATGGGAACACTTCTGTTTCCCAGGCACAGAGAAGGTGGTAGCAGGGAATTCTCTGCCTGCTTTTCCCCAGTGCTCTGCAAGCTCTCCAGGACAACATAAAATCTGGGGCTCTGTGCTTTCTTTCGTTCTGAACAAGTGTTATTGTTTTCTGCACAAAAGCGATTCTGCGAAGCAATGTGAACAATTCTGCTTCCCAGGCACAGAGAAGGTGCTAGCAGGGAATTCTCTGCCTGCTTTTCCCCAGTGCTCTGCAAGCTCTCCAGGACAACATAAAATCTGGGGCTCTGTGCTTTCCTTCGTTCTGAACAAGTGTTACTGTTTTCTGCACAAAAGCGATTCTGCGAAGCAATGTGAACACTTCTGTTTCCCAGGCACAGAGAAGGTGGTAGCAGGGAATTCTCTGCCTGCTTTTCCCCAGTGCTCTGCAAGCTCTCCAGGACAACATAAAATCTGGGGCTCTGTGCTTTCTTTCGTTCTGAACAAGTGTTACTGTTTTCTGCACAAAAGCGATTCTGCGAAGCAATGTGAACACTTCTGCTTCCCAGGCACAGAGAAGGTGCTAGCAGGGAATTCTCTGCCTGCTTTTCCCCAGTGCTCTGCAAGCTCTCCAGGACAACATAAAATCTGGGGCTCTGTGCTTTCTTTCGTTCTGAACAAGTGTTACTGTTTTCTGCACAAAAGCGATTCTGCGAAGCAATGTGAACACTTCTGCTTCCCAGGCACAGAGAAGGTGCTAGCAGGGAATTCTCTGCCTGCTTTTCCCCAGTGCTCTGCAAGCTCTCCAGGACAACATAAAATCTGGGGCTCTGTGCTTTCTTTCGTTCTGAACAAGTGTTACTGTTTTCTGCACAAAAGCGATTCTGCGAAGCAATGTGAACACTTCTGCTTCCCAGGCACAGAGAAGGTGCTAGCAGGGAATTCTCTGCCTGCCTTTCCCCAGTGCTCTGCAAGCTCTCCAGGACAACATAAAATCTGGGCCTCTGTGCTTTCTTTCGTTCTGAACAAGTGTTATTGTTTTCTGCACAAAAGCGATTCTGCGAAGCAATGTGAAGACTTCTGCTTCCCAGGCACAGAGAAGGTGCTAGCAGGGAATTCTCTGCCTGCCTTTCCCCAGTGCTCTGCAAGCTCTCCAGGACAACATAAAATCTGGGGCTCTGTGCTTTCCTTCGTTCTGAACAACTGTTACTGTTTTCTGCACAAAAGCGATTCTGCGAAGCAATGTGAACACTTCTGTTTCCCAGGCACAGAGAAGGTGGTAGCAGGGAATTCTCTGCCTGCTTTTCCCCAGTGCTCTGCAAGCTCTCCAGGACAACATAAAATCTGGGGCTCTGTGCTTTCTTTCGTTCTGAACAAGTGTTACTGTTTTCTGCACAAAAGCGATTCTGCGAAGCAATGTGAACACTTCTGCTTCCCAGGCACAGAGAAGGTGCTAGCAGGGAATTCTCTGCCTGCTTTTCCCCAGTGCTCTGCAAGCTCTCCAGGACAACATAAAATCTGGGGCTCTGTGCTTTCTTTCATTCTGAACAAGTGTTACTGTTTTCTGCACAAAAGCGATTCTGCGAAGCAATGTGAAGACTTCTGTTTCCCAGGCACAGAGAAGGTGCTAGCAGGGAATTCTCTGCCTGCTTTTCCCCAGTGCTCTGCAAGCTCTCCAGGACAACATAAAATCTGGGGCTCTGTGCTTTCTTTCGTTCTGAACAAGTGTTACTGTTTTCTGCGCAAAAGCGATTCTGCGAAGCAATTTGAACACTTCTGCTTCCCAGGCACAGAGAAGGTGCTAGCAGGGAATTCTCTGCCTGCTTTTCCCCAGTGCTCTGCAAGCTCTCCAGGACAACATAAAATCTGGGGCTCTGTGCTTTCTTTCGTTCTGAACAAGTGTTACTGTTTTCTGCACAAAAGCGATTCTGCGAAGCAATGTGAACACTTCTGTTTCCCAGGCACAGAGAAGGTGCTAGCAGGGAATTCTCTGCCTGCCTTTCCCCAGTGCTCTGCAAGCTCTCCAGGACAACATAAAATCTGGGGCTCTGTGCTTTCTTTCGTTCTGAACAAGTGTTATTGTTTTCTGCACAAAAGCGATTCTGCGAAGCAATGTGAACACTTCTGCTTCCCAGGCACAGAGAAGGTGCTAGCAGGGAATTCTCTGCCTGCCTTTCCCCAGTGCTCTGCAAGCTCTCCAGGACAACATAAAATCTGGGGCTCTGTGCTTTCCTTCGTTCTGAACAAGTGTTACTGTTTTCTGCACAAAAGCGATTCTGCGAAGCAATGTGAACGCTTCTGTTTCCCAGGCACAGAGAAGGTGCTAGCAGGGAATTCTCTGCCTGCTTTTCCCCAGTGCTCTGCAAGCTCTCCAGGACAACATAAAATCTGGGGCTCTGTGCTTTCTTTCGTTGTGAACAAGTGTTACTGTTTTCTGCACAAAAGCGATTCTGCGAAGCAATGTGAACACTTCTGCTTCATAGGCACAGAGAAGGTGCTAGCAGGGAATTCTCTGCCTGCCTTTCCCCAGTGCTCTGCAAGCTCTCCAGGACAACATAAAATCTGGGGCTCTGTGCTTTCTTTCGTTCTGAACAAGTGTTATTGTTTTCTGCACAAAAGCGATTCTGCGAAGCAATTTGAACACTTCTGCTTCCCAGGCACAGAGAAGGTGCTAGCAGGGAATTCTCTGCCTGCCTTTCCCCAGTGCTCTGCAAGCTCTCCAGGACAACATAAAATCTGGGGCTCTGTGCTTTCTTTCGTTCTGAACAAGTGTTACTGTTTTCTGCACAAAAGCGATTCTGCGAAGCAATGGGAACACTTCTGTTTCCCAGGCACAGAGAAGGTGCTAGCAGGGAATTCTCTGCCTGCTTTTCCCCAGTGCTCTGCAAGCTCTCCAGGACAACATAAAATCTGGGGCTCTGTGCTTTCTTTCGTTCTGAACAAGTGTTACTGTTTTCTGCACAAAAGCGATTCTGCGAAGCAATGTGAACAGGCACAAAGAAGGTGCTAGCAGGGAATTCTCTGCCTGCTTTTCCCCAGTGCTCTGCAAGCTCTCCAGGACAACATAAAATCTGGGGCTCTGTGCTTTCTTTCGTTCTGAACAAGTGTTACTGTTTTCTGCACAAAAGCGATTCTGCGAAGCAATTTGAACACTTCTGCTTCCCAGGCACAGAGAAGGTGCTAGCAGGGAATTCTCTGCCTGCCTTTCCCCAGTGCTCTGCAAGCTCTCCAGGACAACATAAAATCTGGGGCTCTGTGCTTTCCTTCGTTCTGAACAAGTGTTACTGTTTTCTGCACAAAAGCGATTCTGCGAAGCAATGTGAACACTTCTGTTTCCCAGGCACAGAGAAGGTGGTAGCAGGGAATTCTCTGCCTGCTTTTCCCCAGTGCTCTGCAAGCTCTCCAGGACAACATAAAATCTGGGGCTCTGTGCTTTCTTTCGTTCTGAACAAGTGTTACTGTTTTCTGCACAAAAGCGATTCTGCGAAGCAATGTGAACACTTCTGCTTCCCAGGCACAGAGAAGGTGCTAGCAGGGAATTCTCTGCCTGCCTTTCCCCAGTGCTCTGCAAGCTCTCCAGGACAACATAAAATCTGGGCCTCTGTGCTTTCTTTCGTTCTGAACAAGTGTTATTGTTTTCTGCACAAAAGCGATTCTGCGAAGCAATGTGAAGACTTCTGCTTCCCAGGCACAGAGAAGGTGCTAGCAGGGAATTCTCTGCCTGCTTTTCCCCAGTGCTCTGCAAGCTCTCCAGGACAACATAAAATCTGGGGCTCTGTGCTTTCCTTCGTTCTGAACAAGTGTTACTGTTTTCTGCACAAAAGCGATTCTGCGAAGCAATGTGAACACTTCTGTTTCCCAGGCACAGAGAAGGTGCTAGCAGGGAATTCTCTGCCTGCTTTTCCCCAGTGCTCTGCAAGCTCTCCAGGACAACATAAAATCTGGGGCTCTGTGCTTTCTTTCGTTCTGAACAACTGTTACTGTTTTCTGCACAAAAGCGATTCTGCGAAGCAATGTGAACACTTCTGCTTCCCAGGCACAGAGAAGGTGCTAGCAGGGAATTCTCTGCCTGCCTTTCCCCAGTGCTCTGCAAGCTCTCCAGGACAACATAAAATCTGGGGCTCTGTGCTTTCTTTCGTTCTGAACAAGTGTTATTGTTTTCTGCACAAAAGCGATTCTGCGAAGCAATGTGAACACTTCTGCTTCCCAGGCACAGAGAAGGTGCTAGCAGGGAATTTTCTGCCTGCCTTTCCCCAGTGCTCTGCAAGCTCTCCAGGACAACATAAAATCTGGGGCTCTGTGCTTTCCTTCGTTCTGAACAAGTGTTACTGTTTTCTGCACAAAAGCGATTCTGCGAAGCAATGTGAACACTTCTGTTTCCCAGGCACAGAGAAGGTGGTAGCAGGGAATTCTCTGCCTGCTTTTCCCCAGTGCTCTGCAAGCTCTCCAGGACAACATAAAATCTGGGGCTCTGTGCTTTCTTTCGTTCTGAACAAGTGTTACTGTTTTCTGCACAAAAGCGATTCTGCGAAGCAATGTGAACACTTCTGCTTCCCAGGCACAGAGAAGGTGCTAGCAGGGAATTCTCTGCCTGCCTTTCCCCAGTGCTCTGCAAGCTCTCCAGGACAACATAAAATCTGGGGCTCTGTGCTTTCTTTCGTTCTGAACAAGTGTTACTGTTTTCTGCACAAAAGCGATTCTGCGAAGCAATGGGAACACTTCTGTTTCCCAGGCACAGAGAAGGTGCTAGCAGGGAAATCTCTGCCTGCTTTTCCCCAGTGCTCTACAAGCTCTCCAGGACAACATAAAATCTGGGGCTCTGTGCTTTCTTTCGTTCTGAACAAGTGTTATTGTTTTCTGCACAAAAGCGATTCTGCGAAGCAATGTGAACACTTCTGCTTCCCAGGCACAGAGAAGGTGCTAGCAGGGAATTCTCTGCCTGCCTTTCCCCAGTGCTCTGCAAGCTCTCCAGGACAACATAAAATCTGGGGCTCTGTGCTTTCCTTCGTTCTGAACAAGTGTTACTGTTTTCTGCACAAAAGCGATTCTGCGAAGCAATGTGAACGCTTCTGTTTCCCAGGCACAGAGAAGGTGCTAGCAGGGAATTCTCTGCCTGCTTTTCCCCAGTGCTCTGCAAGCTCTCCAGGACAACATAAAATCTGGGGCTCTGTGCTTTCTTTCGTTGTGAACAAGTGTTACTGTTTTCTGCACAAAAGCGATTCTGCGAAGCAATGTGAACACTTCTGCTTCATAGGCACAGAGAAGGTGCTAGCAGGGAATTCTCTGCCTGCCTTTCCCCAGTGCTCTGCAAGCTCTCCAGGACAACATAAAATCTGGGGCTCTGTGCTTTCTTTCGTTCTGAACAAGTGTTATTGTTTTCTGCACAAAAGCGATTCTGCGAAGCAATTTGAACACTTCTGTTTCCCAGGCACAGAGAAGGTGCTAGCAGGGAATTCTCTGCCTGCTTTTCCCCAGTGCTCTGCAAGCTCTCCAGGACAACATAAAATCTGGGGCTCTGTGCTTTCTTTCGTTCTGAACAAGTGTTACTGTTTTCTGCACAAAAGCGATTCTGCGAAGCAATGTGAACAGGCACAAAGAAGGTGCTAGCAGGGAATTCTCTGCCTGCTTTTCCCCAGTGCTCTGCAAGCTCTCCAGGACAACATAAAATCTGGGGCTCTGTGCTTTCTTTCGTTCTGAACAAGTGTTACTGTTTTCTGCACAAAAGCGATTCTGCGAAGCAATTTGAACACTTCTGCTTCCCAGGCACAGAGAAGGTGCTAGCAGGGAATTCTCTGCCTGCCTTTCCCCAGTGCTCTGCAAGCTCTCCAGGACAACATAAAATCTGGGGCTCTGTGCTTTCCTTCGTTCTGAACAAGTGTTACTGTTTTCTGCACAAAAGCGATTCTGCGAAGCAATGTGAACACTTCTGTTTCCCAGGCACAGAGAAGGTGGTAGCAGGGAATTCTCTGCCTGCTTTTCCCCAGTGCTCTGCAAGCTCTCCAGGACAACATAAAATCTGGGGCTCTGTGCTTTCTTTCGTTCTGAACAAGTGTTACTGTTTTCTGCACAAAAGCGATTCTGCGAAGCAATTTGAACACTTCTGCTTCCCAGGCACAGAGAAGGTGCTAACAGGGAAATCTCTGCCTGCCTTTCCCCAGTGCTCTGCAAGCTCTCCAGGACAACATAAAATCTGGGGCTCTGTGCTTTCTTTCGTTCTGAACAACTGTTACTGTTTTCTGCACAAAAGCGATTCTGCAAAGCAATGTGAACACTTCTGTTTCCCAGGCACAGAGAAGGTGCTAGCAGGGAATTCTCTGCCTGCTTTTCCCCAGTGCTCTGCAAGCTCTCCAGGACAACATAAAATCTGGGGCTCTGTGCTTTCTTTCGTTCTGAACAAGTGTTACTGTTTTCTGCACAAAAGCAATTCTGCGAAGCAATGTGAACACTTCTGCTTCCCAGGCACAGAGAAGGTGCTAGCAGGGAATTCTCTGCCTGCCTTTCCCCAGTGCTCTGCAAGCTCTCCAGGACAACATAAAATCTGGGGCTCTGTGCTTTCCTTCGTTCTGAACAACTGTTACTGTTTTCTGCACAAAAGCGATTCTGCGAAGCAATGTGAACACTTCTGTTTCCCAGGCACAGAGAAGGTGCTAGCAGGGAATTCTCTGCCTGCTTTTCCCCAGTGCTCTGCAAGCTCTCCAGGACAACATAAAATCTGGGGCTCTGTGCTTTCTTTCGTTCTGAACAAGTGTTACTGTTTTCTGCACAAAAGCGATTCTGCGAAGCAATGGGAACACTTCTTTTTCCCAGGCACAGAGAAGGTGCTAGCAGGGAATTCTCTGCCTGCTTTTCCCCAGTGCTCTGCAAGCTCTCCAGGACAACATAAAATCTGGGGCTCTGTGCTTTCTTTCGTTCTGAACAAGTGTTACTGTTTTCTGCACAAAAGCGATTCTGCGAAGCAATGTGAACACTTCTGCTTCCCAGGCACAGAGAAGGTGCTAGCAGGGAATTCTCTGCCTGCTTTTCCCCAGTGCTCTGCAAGCTCTCCAGGACAACATAAAATCTGGGGCTCTGTGCTTTCTTTCGTTCTGAACAAGTGTTACTGTTTTCTGCACAAAAGCGATTCTGCGAAGCAATGTGAACACTTCTGCTTCCCAGGCACAGAGAAGGTGCTAGCAGGGAATTCTCTGCCTGCCTTTCCCCAGTGCTCTGCAAGCTCTCCAGGACAACATAAAATCTGGGGCTCTGTGCTTTCCTTCGTTCTGAACAACTGTTACTGTTTTCTGCACAAAAGCGATTCTGCGAAGCAATGGGAACACTTCTGTTTCCCAGGCACAGAGAAGGTGCTAGCAGGGAATTCTCTGCCTGCTTTTCCCCAGTGCTCTGCAAGCTCTCCAGGACAACATAAAATCTGGGGCTCTGTGCTTTCTTTCGTTCTGAACAAGTGTTACTGTTTTCTGCACAAAAGCGATTCTGCGAAGCAATGGGAACACTTCTGTTTCCCAGGCACAGAGAAGGTGGTAGCAGGGAATTCTCTGCCTGCTTTTCCCCAGTGCTCTGCAAGCTCTCCAGGACAACATAAAATCTGGGGCTCTGTGCTTTCTTTCGTTCTGAACAAGTGTTACTGTTTTCTGCACAAAAGCGATTCTGCGAAGCAATGTGAACACTTCTGCTTCCCAGGCACAGAGAAGGTGCTAACAGGGAAATCTCTGCCTGCCTTTCCCCAGTGCTCTGCAAGCTCTCCAGGACAACATAAAATCTGGGGCTCTGTGCTTTCCTTCGTTCTGAACAAGTGTTACTGTTTTCTGCACAAAAGCGATTCTGCGAAGCAATGTGAACACTTCTGTTTCCCAGGCACAGAGAAGGTGCTAGCAGGGAATTCTCTGCCTGCTTTTCCCCAGAGCTCTGCAAGCTCTCCAGGACAACATAAAATCTGGGGCTCTGTGCTTTCTTTCGTTCTGAACAAGTGTTACTGTTTTCTGCACAAAAGCAATTCTGCGAAGCAATGTGAACACTTCTGCTTCCCAGGCACAGAGAAGGTGCTAGCAGGGAATTCTCTGCCTGCCTTTCCCCAGTGCTCTGCAAGCTCTCCAGGACAACATAAAATCTGGGGCTCTGTGCTTTCCTTCGTTCTGAACAAGTGTTACTGTTTTCTGCACAAAAGCGATTCTGCGAAGCAATGTGAACACTTCTGTTTCCCAGGCACAGAGAAGGTGCTAGCAGGGAATTCTCTGCCTGCTTTTCCCCAGTGCTCTGCAAGCTCTCCAGGACAACATAAAATCTGGGGCTCTGTGCTTTCTTTCGTTCTGAACAAGTGTTACTGTTTTCTGCACAAAAGCGATTCTGCGAAGCAATGGGAACACTTCTTTTTCCCAGGCACAGAGAAGGTGCTAGCAGGGAATTCTCTGCCTGCTTTTCCCCAGTGCTCTGCAAGCTCTCCAGGACAACATAAAATCTGGGGCTCTGTGCTTTCTTTCATTCTGAACAAGTGTTACTGTTTTCTGCACAAAAGCGATTCTGCGAAGCAATGTGAACACTTCTGCTTCCCAGGCACAGAGAAGGTGCTAGCAGGGAATTCTCTGCCTGCCTTTCCCCAGTGCTCTGCAAGCTCTCCAGGACAACATAAAATCTGGGGCTCTGTGCTTTCTTTCGTTCTGAACAAGTGTTATTGTTTTCTGCACAAAAGCGATTCTGCGAAGCAATGTGAACACTTCTGCTTCCCAGGCACAGAGAAGGTGCTAGCAGGGAATTTTCTGCCTGCCTTTCCCCAGTGCTCTGCAAGCTCTCCAGGACAACATAAAATCTGGGGCTCTGTGCTTTCCTTCGTTCTGAACAAGTGTTATTGTTTTCTGCACAAAAGCGATTCTGCGAAGCAATGTGAACACTTCTGTTTCCCAGGCACAGAGAAGGTGCTAGCAGGGAATTCTCTGCCTGCTTTTCCCCAGTGCTCTGCAAGCTCTCCAGGACAACATGAAATCTGGGGCTCTGTGCTTTCTTTCGTTCTGAACAAGTGTTACTGTTTTCTGCACAAAAGCGATTCTGCGAAGCAATGTGAACACTTCTGCTTCCCAGGCACAGAGAAGGTGCTAGCAGGGAATTCTCTGCCTGCCTTTCCCCAGTGCTCTGCAAGCTCTCCAGGACAACATAAAATCTGGGGCTCTGTGCTTTCTTTCGTTCTGAACAAGTGTTACTGTTTTCTGCACAAAAGCGATTCTGCGAAGCAATGGGAACACTTCTGTTTCCCAGGCACAGAGAAGGTGCTAGCAGGGAATTCTCTGCCTGCTTTTCCCCAGTGCTCTGCAAGCTCTCCAGGACAACATAAAATCTGGGGCTCTGTGCTTTCTTTCGTTCTGAACAAGTGTTACTGTTTTCTGCACAAAAGCGATTCTGCGAAGCAATGTGAACACTTCTGCTTCCCAGGCACAGAGAAGGTGCTAGCAGGGAATTCTCTGCCTGCTTTTCCCCAGTGCTCTGCAAGCTCTCCAGGACAACATAAAATCTGGGGCTCTGTGCTTTCTTTCGTTCTGAACAAGTGTTACTGTTTTCTGCACAAAAGCGATTCTGCGAAGCAATGTGAACACTTCTGCTTCCCAGGCACAGAGAAGGTGCTAGCAGGGAATTCTCTGCCTGCTTTTCCCCAGTGCTCTGCAAGCTCTCCAGGACAACATAAAATCTGGGGCTCTGTGCTTTCTTTCGTTCTGAACAAGTGTTACTGTTTTCTGCACAAAAGCGATTCTGCGAAGCAATGTGAACACTTCTGCTTCCCAGGCACAGAGAAGGTGCTAGCAGGGAATTCTCTGCCTGCTTTTCCCCAGTGCTCTGCAAGCTCTCCAGGACAACATAAAATCTGGGGCTCTGTCCTTTCTTTCGTTCTGAACAAGTGTTATTGTTTTCTGCACAAAAGCGATTCTGCGAAGCAATGTGAAGACTTCTGCTTCCCAGGCACAGAGAAGGTGCTAGCAGGGAATTCTCTGCCTGCCTTTCCCCAGTGCTCTGCAAGCTCTCCAGGACAACATAAAATCTGGGGCTCTGTGCTTTCCTTCGTTCTGAACAAGTGTTACTGTTTTCTGCACAAAAGCGATTCTGCGAAGCAATTTGAACACTTCTGCTTCCCAGGCACAGAGAAGGTGCTAGCAGGGAATTCTCTGCCTGCTTTTCCCCAGTGCTCTGCAAGCTCTCCAGGACAACATAAAATCTGGGGCTCTGTGCTTCCTTTCGTTCTGAACAAGTGTTACTGTTTTCTGCACAAAAGCGATTCTGCGAAGCAATGTGAACACTTCTGCTTCCCAGGCACAGAGAAGGTGCTAGCAGGGAATTCTCTGCCTGCCTTTCCCCAGTGCTCTGCAAGCTCTCCAGGACAACATAAAATATGGGGCTCTGTGCTTTCCTTCGTTCTGAACAAGTGTTACTGTTTTCTGCACAAAAGCGATTCTGCGAAGCAATGGGAACACTTCTGTTTCCCAGGCACAGAGAAGGTGCTAGCAGGGAATTCTCTGCCTGCTTTTCCCCAGTGCTCTGCAAGCTCTCCAGGACAACATAAAATCTGGGGCTCTGTGCTTTCTTTCGTTCTGAACAAGTGTTACTGTTTTCTGCACAAAAGCGATTCTGCGAAGCAATTTGAACACTTCTGCTTCCCAGGCACAGAGAAGGTGCTAACAGGGAATTCTCTGCCTGCCTTTCCCCAGTGCTCTGCAAGCTCTCCAGGACAACATAAAATATGGGGCTCTGTGCTTTCCTTCGTTCTGAACAAGTGTTACTGTTTTCTGCACAAAAGCGATTCTGCGAAGCAATGTGAACATTTCTGTTTCCCAGGCACAGAGAAGGTGCTAGCAGGGAATTCTCTGCCTGCCTTTCCCCAGTGCTCTGCAAGCTCTCCAGGACAACATAAAATCTGGGGCTCTGTGCTTTCTTTCGTTCTGAACAAGTGTTACTGTTTTCTGCACAAAAGCAATTCTGCGAAGCAATGTGAACACTTCTGCTTCCCAGGCACAGAGAAGGTGCTAGCAGGGAATTCTCTGCCTGCCTTTCCCCAGTGCTCTGCAAGCTCTCCAGGACAACATAAAATCTGGGGCTCTGTGCTTTCTTTCGTTCTGAACAAGTGTTACTGTTTTCTGCACAAAAGCAATTCTGCGAAGCAATGTGAACACTTCTGCTTCCCAGGCACAGAGAAGGTGCTAGCAGGGAATTCTCTGCCTGCTTTTCCCCAGTGCTCTGCAAGCTCTCCAGGACAACATAAAATCTGGGGCTCTGTGCTTTCTTTCGTTCTGAACAAGTGTTACTGTTTTCTGCACAAAAGCGATTCTGCGAAGCAATGTGAACATTTCTGTTTCCCAGGCACAGAGAAGGTGCTAGCAGGGAATTCTCTGCCTGCTTTTCCACAGTGCTCTGCAAGCTCTCCAGGACAACATAAAATCTGGGGCTCTGTGCTTTCTTTCGTTCTGAACAAGTGTTACTGTTTTCTGCACAAAAGCGATTCTGCGAAGCAATGTGAACACTTCTGCTTCCCAGGCACAGAGAAGGTGCTAGCAGGGAATTCTCTGCCTGCTTTTCCCCAGTGCTCTGCAAGCTCTCCAGGACAACATAAAATCTGGGGCTCTGTGCTTTCTTTCGTTCTGAACAAGTGTTACTGTTTTCTGCACAAAAGCGATTCTGCGAAGCAATGGGAACACTTCTTTTTCCCAGGCACAGAGAAGGTGCTAGCAGGGAATTTTCTGCCTGCCTTTCCCCAGTGCTCTGCAAGCTCTCCAGGACAACATAAAATCTGGGGCTCTGTGCTTTCCTTCGTTCTGAACAAGTGTTATTGTTTTCTGCACAAAAGCGATTCTGCGAAGCAATGTGAACACTTCTGTTTCCCAGGCACAGAGAAGGTGCTAGCAGGGAATTCTCTGCCTGCTTTTCCCCAGTGCTCTGCAAGCTCTCCAGGACAACATGAAATCTGGGGCTCTGTGCTTTCTTTCGTTCTGAACAAGTGTTACTGTTTTCTGCACAAAAGCGATTCTGCGAAGCAATGTGAACACTTCTGCTTCCCAGGCACAGAGAAGGTGCTAGCAGGGAATTCTCTGCCTGCCTTTCCCCAGTGCTCTGCAAGCTCTCCAGGACAACATAAAATCTGGGGCTCTGTGCTTTCTTTCGTTCTGAACAAGTGTTACTGTTTTCTGCACAAAAGCGATTCTGCGAAGCAATGGGAACACTTCTGTTTCCCAGGCACAGAGAAGGTGCTAGCAGGGAATTCTCTGCCTGCTTTTCCCCAGTGCTCTGCAAGCTCTCCAGGACAACATAAAATCTGGGGCTCTGTGCTTTCTTTCGTTCTGAACAAGTGTTACTGTTTTCTGCACAAAAGCGATTCTGCGAAGCAATGTGAACACTTCTGCTTCCCAGGCACAGAGAAGGTGCTAGCAGGGAATTCTCTGCCTGCTTTTCCCCAGTGCTCTGCAAGCTCTCCAGGACAACATAAAATCTGGGGCTCTGTGCTTTCTTTCGTTCTGAACAAGTGTTACTGTTTTCTGCACAAAAGCGATTCTGCGAAGCAATGTGAACACTTCTGCTTCCCAGGCACAGAGAAGGTGCTAGCAGGGAATTCTCTGCCTGCTTTTCCCCAGTGCTCTGCAAGCTCTCCAGGACAACATAAAATCTGGGGCTCTGTGCTTTCTTTCGTTCTGAACAAGTGTTACTGTTTTCTGCACAAAAGCGATTCTGCGAAGCAATGTGAACACTTCTGCTTCCCAGGCACAGAGAAGGTGCTAGCAGGGAATTCTCTGCCTGCTTTTCCCCAGTGCTCTGCAAGCTCTCCAGGACAACATAAAATCTGGGGCTCTGTCCTTTCTTTCGTTCTGAACAAGTGTTATTGTTTTCTGCACAAAAGCGATTCTGCGAAGCAATGTGAAGACTTCTGCTTCCCAGGCACAGAGAAGGTGCTAGCAGGGAATTCTCTGCCTGCCTTTCCCCAGTGCTCTGCAAGCTCTCCAGGACAACATAAAATCTGGGGCTCTGTGCTTTCCTTCGTTCTGAACAAGTGTTACTGTTTTCTGCACAAAAGCGATTCTGCGAAGCAATTTGAACACTTCTGCTTCCCAGGCACAGAGAAGGTGCTAGCAGGGAATTCTCTGCCTGCTTTTCCCCAGTGCTCTGCAAGCTCTCCAGGACAACATAAAATCTGGGGCTCTGTGCTTCCTTTCGTTCTGAACAAGTGTTACTGTTTTCTGCACAAAAGCGATTCTGCGAAGCAATGTGAACACTTCTGCTTCCCAGGCACAGAGAAGGTGCTAGCAGGGAATTCTCTGCCTGCCTTTCCCCAGTGCTCTGCAAGCTCTCCAGGACAACATAAAATATGGGGCTCTGTGCTTTCCTTCGTTCTGAACAAGTGTTACTGTTTTCTGCACAAAAGCGATTCTGCGAAGCAATGGGAACACTTCTGTTTCCCAGGCACAGAGAAGGTGCTAGCAGGGAATTCTCTGCCTGCTTTTCCCCAGTGCTCTGCAAGCTCTCCAGGACAACATAAAATCTGGGGCTCTGTGCTTTCTTTCGTTCTGAACAAGTGTTACTGTTTTCTGCACAAAAGCGATTCTGCGAAGCAATTTGAACACTTCTGCTTCCCAGGCACAGAGAAGGTGCTAACAGGGAATTCTCTGCCTGCCTTTCCCCAGTGCTCTGCAAGCTCTCCAGGACAACATAAAATATGGGGCTCTGTGCTTTCCTTCGTTCTGAACAAGTGTTACTGTTTTCTGCACAAAAGCGATTCTGCGAAGCAATGTGAACATTTCTGTTTCCCAGGCACAGAGAAGGTGCTAGCAGGGAATTCTCTGCCTGCCTTTCCCCAGTGCTCTGCAAGCTCTCCAGGACAACATAAAATCTGGGGCTCTGTGCTTTCTTTCGTTCTGAACAAGTGTTACTGTTTTCTGCACAAAAGCAATTCTGCGAAGCAATGTGAACACTTCTGCTTCCCAGGCACAGAGAAGGTGCTAGCAGGGAATTCTCTGCCTGCCTTTCCCCAGTGCTCTGCAAGCTCTCCAGGACAACATAAAATCTGGGGCTCTGTGCTTTCTTTCGTTCTGAACAAGTGTTACTGTTTTCTGCACAAAAGCAATTCTGCGAAGCAATGTGAACACTTCTGCTTCCCAGGCACAGAGAAGGTGCTAGCAGGGAATTCTCTGCCTGCTTTTCCCCAGTGCTCTGCAAGCTCTCCAGGACAACATAAAATCTGGGGCTCTGTGCTTTCTTTCGTTCTGAACAAGTGTTACTGTTTTCTGCACAAAAGCGATTCTGCGAAGCAATGTGAACATTTCTGTTTCCCAGGCACAGAGAAGGTGCTAGCAGGGAATTCTCTGCCTGCTTTTCCACAGTGCTCTGCAAGCTCTCCAGGACAACATAAAATCTGGGGCTCTGTGCTTTCTTTCGTTCTGAACAAGTGTTACTGTTTTCTGCACAAAAGCGATTCTGCGAAGCAATGTGAACACTTCTGCTTCCCAGGCACAGAGAAGGTGCTAGCAGGGAATTCTCTGCCTGCTTTTCCCCAGTGCTCTGCAAGCTCTCCAGGACAACATAAAATCTGGGGCTCTGTGCTTTCTTTCGTTCTGAACAAGTGTTACTGTTTTCTGCACAAAAGCGATTCTGCGAAGCAATGGGAACACTTCTTTTTCCCAGGCACAGAGAAGGTGCTAGCAGGGAATTTTCTGCCTGCCTTTCCCCAGTGCTCTGCAAGCTCTCCAGGACAACATAAAATCTGGGGCTCTGTGCTTTCCTTCGTTCTGAACAAGTGTTACTGTTTTCTGCACAAAAGCGATTCTGCGAAGCAATGTGAACACTTCTGCTTCCCAGGCACAGAGAAGGTGCTAGCAGGGAATTCTCTGCCTGCTTTTCCCCAGTGCTCTGCAAGCTCTCCAGGACAACATAAAATCTGGGGCTCTGTGCTTTCTTTCGTTCTGAACAAGTGTTACTGTTTTCTGCACAAAAGCGATTCTGCGAAGCAATGTGAACACTTCTGCTTCCCAGGCACAGAGAAGGTGCTAGCAGGGAATTCTCTGCCTGCTTTTCCCCAGTGCTCTGCAAGCTCTCCAGGACAACATAAAATCTGGGGCTCTGTCCTTTCTTTCGTTCTGAACAAGTGTTATTGTTTTCTGCACAAAAGCGATTCTGCGAAGCAATGTGAAGACTTCTGCTTCCCAGGCACAGAGAAGGTGCTAGCAGGGAATTCTCTGCCTGCCTTTCCCCAGTGCTCTGCAAGCTCTCCAGGACAACATAAAATCTGGGGCTCTGTGCTTTCCTTCGTTCTGAACAAGTGTTACTGTTTTCTGCACAAAAGCGATTCTGCGAAGCAATGTGAACACTTCTGCTTCCCAGGCACAGAGAAGGTGCTAGCAGGGAATTCTCTGCCTGCCTTTCCCCAGTGCTCTGCAAGCTCTCCAGGACAACATAAAATATGGGGCTCTGTGCTTTCCTTCGTTCTGAACAAGTGTTACTGTTTTCTGCACAAAAGCGATTCTGCGAAGCAATGGGAACACTTCTGTTTCCCAGGCACAGAGAAGGTGCTAGCAGGGAATTCTCTGCCTGCTTTTCCCCAGTGCTCTGCAAGCTCTCCAGGACAACATAAAATCTGGGGCTCTGTGCTTTCTTTCGTTCTGAACAAGTGTTACTGTTTTCTGCACAAAAGCGATTCTGCGAAGCAATTTGAACACTTCTGCTTCCCAGGCACAGAGAAGGTGCTAACAGGGAATTCTCTGCCTGCCTTTCCCCAGTGCTCTGCAAGCTCTCCAGGACAACATAAAATATGGGGCTCTGTGCTTTCCTTCGTTCTGAACAAGTGTTACTGTTTTCTGCACAAAAGCGATTCTGCGAAGCAATGTGAACATTTCTGTTTCCCAGGCACAGAGAAGGTGCTAGCAGGGAATTCTCTGCCTGCCTTTCCCCAGTGCTCTGCAAGCTCTCCAGGACAACATAAAATCTGGGGCTCTGTGCTTTCTTTCGTTCTGAACAAGTGTTACTGTTTTCTGCACAAAAGCAATTCTGCGAAGCAATGTGAACACTTCTGCTTCCCAGGCACAGAGAAGGTGCTAGCAGGGAATTCTCTGCCTGCCTTTCCCCAGTGCTCTGCAAGCTCTCCAGGACAACATAAAATCTGGGGCTCTGTGCTTTCTTTCGTTCTGAACAAGTGTTACTGTTTTCTGCACAAAAGCAATTCTGCGAAGCAATGTGAACACTTCTGCTTCCCAGGCACAGAGAAGGTGCTAGCAGGGAATTCTCTGCCTGCTTTTCCCCAGTGCTCTGCAAGCTCTCCAGGACAACATAAAATCTGGGGCTCTGTGCTTTCTTTCGTTCTGAACAAGTGTTACTGTTTTCTGCACAAAAGCGATTCTGCGAAGCAATGTGAACACTTCTGCTTCCCAGGCACAGAGAAGGTGCTAGCAGGGAATTCTCTGCCTGCTTTTCCCCAGTGCTCTGCAAGCTCTCCAGGACAACATAAAATCTGGGGCTCTGTGCTTTCTTTCGTTCTGAACAAGTGTTACTGTTTTCTGCACAAAAGCGATTCTGCGAAGCAATGGGAACACTTCTTTTTCCCAGGCACAGAGAAGGTGCTAGCAGGGAATTTTCTGCCTGCCTTTCCCCAGTGCTCTGCAAGCTCTCCAGGACAACATAAAATCTGGGGCTCTGTGCTTTCCTTCGTTCTGAACAAGTGTTACTGTTTTCTGCACAAAAGCGATTCTGCGAAGCAATGTGAACACTTCTGCTTCCCAGGCACAGAGAAGGTGCTAGCAGGGAATTCTCTGCCTGCTTTTCCCCAGTGCTCTGCAAGCTCTCCAGGACAACATAAAATCTGGGGCTCTGTGCTTTCTTTCGTTCTGAACAAGTGTTACTGTTTTCTGCACAAAAGCGATTCTGCGAAGCAATGTGAACACTTCTGCTTCCCAGGCACAGAGAAGGTGCTAGCAGGGAATTCTCTGCCTGCTTTTCCCCAGTGCTCTGCAAGCTCTCCAGGACAACATAAAATCTGGGGCTCTGTGCTTTCTTTCGTTCTGAACAAGTGTTACTGTTTTCTGCACAAAAGCGATTCTGCGAAGCAATTTGAACACTTCTGCTTCCCAGGCACAGAGAAGGTGCTAACAGGGAAATCTCTGCCTGCCTTTCCCCAGTGCTCTGCAAGCTCTCCAGGACAACATAAAATCTGGGGCTCTGTGCTTTCCTTCGTTCTGAACAAGTGTTACTGTTTTCTGCACAAAAGCGATTCTGCGAAGCAATGTGAACACTTCTGTTTCCCAGGCACAGAGAAGGTGCTAGCAGGGAATTCTCTGCCTGCTTTTCCCCAGTGCTCTGCAAGCTCTCCAGGACAACATAAAATCTGGGGCTCTGTGCTTTCTTTCGTTCTGAACAAGTGTTACTGTTTTCTGCACAAAAGCGATTCTGCGAAGCAATGTGAACACTTCTGTTTCCCAGGCACAGAGAAGGTGCTAGCAGGGAATTCTCTGCCTGCTTTTCCCCAGTGCTCTGCAAGCTCTCCAGGACAACATAAAATCTGGGGCTCTGTGCTTTCTTTCGTTCTGAACAAGTGTTACTGTTTTCTGCACAAAAGCGATTCTGCGAAGCAATGTGAACACTTCTGCTTCCCAGGCACAGAGAAGGTGCTAGCAGGGAATTCTCTGCCTGCTTTTCCCCAGTGCTCTGCAAGCTCTCCAGGACAACATAGAATCTGGGGCTCTGTGCTTTCTTTTGTTCTGAACAAGTGTTAGGGTTTTCTGCACAAAAGCGATTCTGCGAAGCAATGGGAACACTTCTGCTTCCCAGGCACAGAGAAGGTGCTAGCAGGGAATTCTCTGCCTGCCTTTCCCCAGTGCTCTGCAAGCTCTCCAGGACAACATAAAATCTGGGGCTCTGTGCTTTCTTTCGTCTGAACAAGTGTTACTGTTTTCTGCACAAAAGCGATTCTGCGAAGCAATGTGAACAGGCACAGAGAAGGTGCTAGCAGGGAATTCTCTGCCTGCCTTTCCCCAGTGCTCTGCAAGCTCTCCAGGACAACATAAAATCTGGGGCTCTGTGCTTTCTTTCGTTCTGAACAACTGTTACTGTTTTCTGCACAAAAGCGATTCTGCGAAGCAATGTGAACACTTCTGCTTCCCAGGCACAGAGAAGGTGCTAGCAGGGAATTCTCTGCCTGCTTTTCCCCAGTGCTCTGCAAGCTCTCCAGGACAACATAAAATCTGGGGCTCTGTGCTTTCTTTCGTTCTGAACAAGTGTTACTGTTTTCTGCACAAAAGCGATTCTGCGAAGCAATGTGAACACTTCT
Source organism: Strix uralensis (assembly GCF_047716275.1). Classification (NCBI taxonomy): domain Eukaryota; kingdom Metazoa; phylum Chordata; class Aves; order Strigiformes; family Strigidae; genus Strix; species Strix uralensis. The sequence continues at coordinate 620,952 of NW_027436720.1, read as the reverse complement.
GTTTCCCAGGAACAGAGAAGGTGCTAGCAGGGAATTCTCTGCCTGCTTTTCCCCAGTGCTCTGCAAGCTCTCCAGGACAACAGCAAATCTGGGGCTCTGTGCTTTCTTTCGTTCTGAACAAGTGTTACTGTTTTCTGCACAAAAGCGATTCTGCGAAGCAATGTGAACACTTCTGCTTCCCAGGCACAGAGAAGGTGCTAGCAGGGAATTCTCTGCCTGCTTTTCCCCAGTGCTATGCAAGCTCTCCAGGACAACATAAAATCTGGGGCTCTGTGCTTTCTTTCGTTCTGAACAAGTGTTATTGTTTTCTGCACAAAAGCGATTCTGCGAAGCAATGTGAACAGGCACAGAGAAGGTGCTAGCAGGGAATTCTCTGCCTGCCTTTCCCCAGTGCTCTGCAAGCTCTCCAGGACAACATAAAATCTGGGGCTCTGTGCTTTCTTTCGTTCTGAACAAGTGTTACTGTTTTCTGCACAAAAGCGATTCTGCGAAGGAATGTGAACACTTCTGTTTCCCAGGCACAGAGAAGGTGCTAGCAGGGAATTCTCTGCCTGCCTTTCCCCAGTGCTCTGCAAGCTCTCCAGGACAACATAAAATCTGGGGCTCTGTGCTTTCTTTCGTTCTGAACAAGTGTTACTGTTTTCTGCACAAAAGCGATTCTGCGAAGGAATGTGAACACTTCTGTTTCCCAGGCACAGAGAAGGTGCTAGCAGGGAATTCTCTGCCTGCCTTTCCCCAGTGCTCTGCAAGCTCTCCAGGACAACATAAACTCTGGGGCTCTGTGCTTTGTTTCGTTCTGAACAAGTGTTACTGTTTTCTGCACAAAAGCGATTCTGCGAAGCAATGGGAACACTTCTGTTTCCCAGGCACAGAGAAGGTGCTAGCAGGGAATTCTCTGCCTGCCTTTCCCCAGTGCTCTGCAAGCTCTCCAGGACAACATAAAATCTGGGGCTCTGTGCTTTCTTTCGTCTGAACAAGTGTTACTGTTTTCTGCACAAAAGCGATTCTGCGAAGCAATGTGAACAGGCACAGAGAAGGTGCTAGCAGGGAATTCTCTGCCTGCCTTTCCCCAGTGCTCTGCAAGCTCTCCAGGACAACATAAAATCTGGGGCTCTGTGCTTTCTTTCGTTCTGAACAAGTGTTACTGTTTTCTGCACAAAAGCGATTCTGCGAAGCAATGTGAACACTTCTGTTTCCCAGGCACAGAGAAGGTGCTAGCAGGGAATTCTCTGCCTGCTTTTCCCCAGTGCTCTGCAAGCTCTCCAGGACAACATAAAATCTGGGGCTCTGTGCTTTCTTTCGTTCTGAACAAGTGTTACTGTTTTCTGCACAAAAGCGATTCTGCGAAGCAATGTGAACACTTCTGTTTCCCAGGAACAGAGAAGGTGCTAGCAGGGAATTCTCTGCCTGCTTTTCCCCAGTGCTCTGCAAGCTCTCCAGGACAACATAAAATCTGGGGCTCTGTGCTTTCTTTCGTTGTGAACAAGTGTCACTGTTTTCTGCACAAAAGCGATTCTGCGAAGCAATGTGAACACTTCTGCTTCCCAGGCACAGAGAAGGTGCTAGCAGGGAATTCTCTGCCTGCTTTTCCCCAGTGCTCTGCAAGCTCTCCAGGACAACATAAAATCTGGGGCTCTGTGCTTTCTTTCGTTCTGAACAAGTGTTACTGTTTTCTGCACAAAAGCGATTCTGCCAAGCAATGTGAACAGGCTCAGAAAAGGTGCTAGCAGGGAATTCTCTGCCTGCCTTTCCCCAGTGCTCTGCAAGCTCTCCAGGACAACATAGAATCTGGGGCTCTGTGCTTTCTTTTGTTCTGAACAAGTGTTAGTGTTTTGTGCACAAAGGCGATTCTGCGAAGCAATGGGAACACTTCTTTTTCCCAGGCACAGAGAAGGTGCTAGCAGGGAATTTTCTGCCTGCCTTTCCCCAGTGCTCTGCAAGCTCTCCAGGACAACATAAAATCTGGGGCTCTGTGCTTTCCTTCGTTCTGAACAAGTGTTACTGTTTTCTGCACAAAAGCGATTCTGCGAAGCAATGTGAACACTTCTGCTTCCCAGGCACAGAGAAGGTGCTAGCAGGGAATTCTCTGCCTGCTTTTCCCCAGTGCTCTGCAAGCTCTCCAGGACAACATAAAATCTGGGGCTCTGTGCTTTCTTTCGTTCTGAACAAGTGTTACTGTTTTCTGCACAAAAGCGATTCTGCGAAGCAATGTGAACACTTCTGCTTCCCAGGCACAGAGAAGGTGCTAGCAGGGAATTCTCTGCCTGCTTTTCCCCAGTGCTCTGCAAGCTCTCCAGGACAACATAAAATCTGGGGCTCTGTCCTTTCTTTCGTTCTGAACAAGTGTTATTGTTTTCTGCACAAAAGCGATTCTGCGAAGCAATGTGAAGACTTCTGCTTCCCAGGCACAGAGAAGGTGCTAGCAGGGAATTCTCTGCCTGCCTTTCCCCAGTGCTCTGCAAGCTCTCCAGGACAACATAAAATCTGGGGCTCTGTGCTTTCCTTCGTTCTGAACAAGTGTTACTGTTTTCTGCACAAAAGCGATTCTGCGAAGCAATGTGAACACTTCTGCTTCCCAGGCACAGAGAAGGTGCTAGCAGGGAATTCTCTGCCTGCCTTTCCCCAGTGCTCTGCAAGCTCTCCAGGACAACATAAAATATGGGGCTCTGTGCTTTCCTTCGTTCTGAACAAGTGTTACTGTTTTCTGCACAAAAGCGATTCTGCGAAGCAATGGGAACACTTCTGTTTCCCAGGCACAGAGAAGGTGCTAGCAGGGAATTCTCTGCCTGCTTTTCCCCAGTGCTCTGCAAGCTCTCCAGGACAACATAAAATCTGGGGCTCTGTGCTTTCTTTCGTTCTGAACAAGTGTTACTGTTTTCTGCACAAAAGCGATTCTGCGAAGCAATTTGAACACTTCTGCTTCCCAGGCACAGAGAAGGTGCTAACAGGGAATTCTCTGCCTGCCTTTCCCCAGTGCTCTGCAAGCTCTCCAGGACAACATAAAATATGGGGCTCTGTGCTTTCCTTCGTTCTGAACAAGTGTTACTGTTTTCTGCACAAAAGCGATTCTGCGAAGCAATGTGAACATTTCTGTTTCCCAGGCACAGAGAAGGTGCTAGCAGGGAATTCTCTGCCTGCCTTTCCCCAGTGCTCTGCAAGCTCTCCAGGACAACATAAAATCTGGGGCTCTGTGCTTTCTTTCGTTCTGAACAAGTGTTACTGTTTTCTGCACAAAAGCAATTCTGCGAAGCAATGTGAACACTTCTGCTTCCCAGGCACAGAGAAGGTGCTAGCAGGGAATTCTCTGCCTGCCTTTCCCCAGTGCTCTGCAAGCTCTCCAGGACAACATAAAATCTGGGGCTCTGTGCTTTCTTTCGTTCTGAACAAGTGTTACTGTTTTCTGCACAAAAGCAATTCTGCGAAGCAATGTGAACACTTCTGCTTCCCAGGCACAGAGAAGGTGCTAGCAGGGAATTCTCTGCCTGCTTTTCCCCAGTGCTCTGCAAGCTCTCCAGGACAACATAAAATCTGGGGCTCTGTGCTTTCTTTCGTTCTGAACAAGTGTTACTGTTTTCTGCACAAAAGCGATTCTGCGAAGCAATGTGAACATTTCTGTTTCCCAGGCACAGAGAAGGTGCTAGCAGGGAATTCTCTGCCTGCTTTTCCACAGTGCTCTGCAAGCTCTCCAGGACAACATAAAATCTGGGGCTCTGTGCTTTCTTTCGTTCTGAACAAGTGTTACTGTTTTCTGCACAAAAGCGATTCTGCGAAGCAATGTGAACACTTCTGCTTCCCAGGCACAGAGAAGGTGCTAGCAGGGAATTCTCTGCCTGCTTTTCCCCAGTGCTCTGCAAGCTCTCCAGGACAACATAAAATCTGGGGCTCTGTGCTTTCTTTCGTTCTGAACAAGTGTTACTGTTTTCTGCACAAAAGCGATTCTGCGAAGCAATGGGAACACTTCTTTTTCCCAGGCACAGAGAAGGTGCTAGCAGGGAATTTTCTGCCTGCCTTTCCCCAGTGCTCTGCAAGCTCTCCAGGACAACATAAAATCTGGGGCTCTGTGCTTTCCTTCGTTCTGAACAAGTGTTACTGTTTTCTGCACAAAAGCGATTCTGCGAAGCAATGTGAACACTTCTGCTTCCCAGGCACAGAGAAGGTGCTAGCAGGGAATTCTCTGCCTGCTTTTCCCCAGTGCTCTGCAAGCTCTCCAGGACAACATAAAATCTGGGGCTCTGTGCTTTCTTTCGTTCTGAACAAGTGTTACTGTTTTCTGCACAAAAGCGATTCTGCGAAGCAATGTGAACACTTCTGCTTCCCAGGCACAGAGAAGGTGCTAGCAGGGAATTCTCTGCCTGCTTTTCCCCAGTGCTCTGCAAGCTCTCCAGGACAACATAAAATCTGGGGCTCTGTGCTTTCTTTCGTTCTGAACAAGTGTTACTGTTTTCTGCACAAAAGCGATTCTGCGAAGCAATTTGAACACTTCTGCTTCCCAGGCACAGAGAAGGTGCTAACAGGGAAATCTCTGCCTGCCTTTCCCCAGTGCTCTGCAAGCTCTCCAGGACAACATAAAATCTGGGGCTCTGTGCTTTCCTTCGTTCTGAACAAGTGTTACTGTTTTCTGCACAAAAGCGATTCTGCGAAGCAATGTGAACACTTCTGTTTCCCAGGCACAGAGAAGGTGCTAGCAGGGAATTCTCTGCCTGCTTTTCCCCAGTGCTCTGCAAGCTCTCCAGGACAACATAAAATCTGGGGCTCTGTGCTTTCTTTCGTTCTGAACAAGTGTTACTGTTTTCTGCACAAAAGCGATTCTGCGAAGCAATGTGAACACTTCTGTTTCCCAGGCACAGAGAAGGTGCTAGCAGGGAATTCTCTGCCTGCTTTTCCCCAGTGCTCTGCAAGCTCTCCAGGACAACATAAAATCTGGGGCTCTGTGCTTTCTTTCGTTCTGAACAAGTGTTACTGTTTTCTGCACAAAAGCGATTCTGCGAAGCAATGTGAACACTTCTGCTTCCCAGGCACAGAGAAGGTGCTAGCAGGGAATTCTCTGCCTGCTTTTCCCCAGTGCTCTGCAAGCTCTCCAGGACAACATAGAATCTGGGGCTCTGTGCTTTCTTTTGTTCTGAACAAGTGTTAGGGTTTTCTGCACAAAAGCGATTCTGCGAAGCAATGGGAACACTTCTGCTTCCCAGGCACAGAGAAGGTGCTAGCAGGGAATTCTCTGCCTGCCTTTCCCCAGTGCTCTGCAAGCTCTCCAGGACAACATAAAATCTGGGGCTCTGTGCTTTCTTTCGTCTGAACAAGTGTTACTGTTTTCTGCACAAAAGCGATTCTGCGAAGCAATGTGAACAGGCACAGAGAAGGTGCTAGCAGGGAATTCTCTGCCTGCCTTTCCCCAGTGCTCTGCAAGCTCTCCAGGACAACATAAAATCTGGGGCTCTGTGCTTTCTTTCGTTCTGAACAACTGTTACTGTTTTCTGCACAAAAGCGATTCTGCGAAGCAATGTGAACACTTCTGCTTCCCAGGCACAGAGAAGGTGCTAGCAGGGAATTCTCTGCCTGCTTTTCCCCAGTGCTCTGCAAGCTCTCCAGGACAACATAAAATCTGGGGCTCTGTGCTTTCTTTCGTTCTGAACAAGTGTTACTGTTTTCTGCACAAAAGCGATTCTGCGAAGCAATGTGAACACTTCTGTTTCCCAGGAACAGAGAAGGTGCTAGCAGGGAATTCTCTGCCTGCTTTTCCCCAGTGCTCTGCAAGCTCTCCAGGACAACAGCAAATCTGGGGCTCTGTGCTTTCTTTCGTTCTGAACAAGTGTTACTGTTTTCTGCACAAAAGCGATTCTGCGAAGCAATGTGAACACTTCTGCTTCCCAGGCACAGAGAAGGTGCTAGCAGGGAATTCTCTGCCTGCTTTTCCCCAGTGCTATGCAAGCTCTCCAGGACAACATAAAATCTGGGGCTCTGTGCTTTCTTTCGTTCTGAACAAGTGTTATTGTTTTCTGCACAAAAGCGATTCTGCGAAGCAATGTGAACAGGCACAGAGAAGGTGCTAGCAGGGAATTCTCTGCCTGCCTTTCCCCAGTGCTCTGCAAGCTCTCCAGGACAACATAAAATCTGGGGCTCTGTGCTTTCTTTCGTTCTGAACAAGTGTTACTGTTTTCTGCACAAAAGCGATTCTGCGAAGGAATGTGAACACTTCTGTTTCCCAGGCACAGAGAAGGTGCTAGCAGGGAATTCTCTGCCTGCCTTTCCCCAGTGCTCTGCAAGCTCTCCAGGACAACATAAAATCTGGGGCTCTGTGCTTTCTTTCGTTCTGAACAAGTGTTACTGTTTTCTGCACAAAAGCGATTCTGCGAAGGAATGTGAACACTTCTGTTTCCCAGGCACAGAGAAGGTGCTAGCAGGGAATTCTCTGCCTGCCTTTCCCCAGTGCTCTGCAAGCTCTCCAGGACAACATAAACTCTGGGGCTCTGTGCTTTGTTTCGTTCTGAACAAGTGTTACTGTTTTCTGCACAAAAGCGATTCTGCGAAGCAATGGGAACACTTCTGTTTCCCAGGCACAGAGAAGGTGCTAGCAGGGAATTCTCTGCCTGCCTTTCCCCAGTGCTCTGCAAGCTCTCCAGGACAACATAAAATCTGGGGCTCTGTGCTTTCTTTCGTCTGAACAAGTGTTACTGTTTTCTGCACAAAAGCGATTCTGCGAAGCAATGTGAACAGGCACAGAGAAGGTGCTAGCAGGGAATTCTCTGCCTGCCTTTCCCCAGTGCTCTGCAAGCTCTCCAGGACAACATAAAATCTGGGGCTCTGTGCTTTCTTTCGTTCTGAACAAGTGTTACTGTTTTCTGCACAAAAGCGATTCTGCGAAGCAATGTGAACACTTCTGTTTCCCAGGCACAGAGAAGGTGCTAGCAGGGAATTCTCTGCCTGCTTTTCCCCAGTGCTCTGCAAGCTCTCCAGGACAACATAAAATCTGGGGCTCTGTGCTTTCTTTCGTTCTGAACAAGTGTTACTGTTTTCTGCACAAAAGCGATTCTGCGAAGCAATGTGAACACTTCTGTTTCCCAGGAACAGAGAAGGTGCTAGCAGGGAATTCTCTGCCTGCTTTTCCCCAGTGCTCTGCAAGCTCTCCAGGACAACATAAAATCTGGGGCTCTGTGCTTTCTTTCGTTGTGAACAAGTGTCACTGTTTTCTGCACAAAAGCGATTCTGCGAAGCAATGTGAACACTTCTGCTTCCCAGGCACAGAGAAGGTGCTAGCAGGGAATTCTCTGCCTGCTTTTCCCCAGTGCTCTGCAAGCTCTCCAGGACAACATAAAATCTGGGGCTCTGTGCTTTCTTTTGTTCTGAACAAGTGTTACTGTTTTCTGCACAAAAGCGATTCTGCCAAGCAATGTGAACAGGCTCAGAAAAGGTGCTAGCAGGGAATTCTCTGCCTGCCTTTCCCCAGTGCTCTGCAAGCTCTCCAGGACAACATAGAATCTGGGGCTCTGTGCTTTCTTTTGTTCTGAACAAGTGTTAGTGTTTTGTGCACAAAGGCGATTCTGCGAAGCAATGTGAAGACTTCTGCTTCCCAGGCACAGAGAAGGTGCTAGCAGGGAATTCTCTGCCTGCTTTTCCCCAGTGCTCTGCAAGCTCTCCAGGACAACATAAAATCTGGGGCTCTGTGCTTTCTTTCGTTCTGAACAACTGTTACTGTTTTCTGCACAAAAGCGATTCTGCGAAGCAATGTGAACACTTCTGTTTCCCAGGCACAGAGAAGGTGCTAGCAGGGAATTCTCTGCCTGCTTTTCCCCAGTGCTCTGCAAGCTCTCCAGGACAACATAAAATCTGGGGCTCTGTGCTTTCTTTCGTTCTGAACAAGTGTTACTGTTTTCTGCACAAAAGCGATTCTGCGAAGCAATGGGAACACTTCCGTTTCCCAGGCACAGAGAAGGTGCTAGCAGGGAATTCTCTGCCTGCTTTTCCCCAGTGCTCTGCAAGCTCTCCAGGACAACATAGAATCTGGGGCTCTGTGCTTTCTTTTGTTCTGAACAAGTGTTAGGGTTTTCTGCACAAAAGCGATTCTGCGAAGCAATGTGAACACTTCTGCTTCCCAGGCACAGAGAAGGTGCTAGCAGGGAATTCTCTGCCTGCCTTTCCCCAGTGCTCTGCAAGCTCTCCAGGACAACATAAAATCTGGGGCTCTGTGCTTTCTTTCGTCTGAACAAGTGTTACTGTTTTCTGCAAAAAAGCGATTCTGCGAAGCAATGTGAACAGGCACAGAGAAGGTGCTAGCAGGGAATTCTCTGCCTGCTTTTCCCCAGTGCTCTGCAAGCTCTCCAGGACAACATAAAATCTGGGGCTCTGTGCTTTGTTTCGTTCTGAACAAGTGTTACTGTTTTCTGCACAAAAGCGATTCTGCGAAGCAGTGGGAACACTTCTGTTTCCCAGGCACAGAGAAGGTGCTAGCAGGGAATTCTCTGCCTGCTTTTCCCCAGTGCTCTGCAAGCTCTCCAGGACAACATAGAATCTGGGGCTCTGTGCTTTCTTTTGTTCTGAACAAGTGTTAGGGTTTTCTGCACAAAAGCGATTCTGCGAAGCAATGTGAACACTTCTGCTTCCCAGGCACAGAGAAGGTGCTAGCAGGGAATTCTCTGCCTGCCTTTCCCCAGTGCTCTGCAAGCTCTCCAGGACAACATAGAATCTGGGGCTCTGTGCTTTCTTTTGTTCTGAACAAGTGTTAGGGTTTTCTGCACAAAAGCGATTCTGCGAAGCAATGTGAACACTTCTGCTTCCCAGGCACAGAGAAGGTGCTAGCAGGGAATTCTCTGCCTGCCTTTCCCCAGTGCTCTGCAAGCTCTCCAGGACAACATAAAATCTGGGGCTCTGTGCTTTCTTTCGTCTGAACAAGTGTTACTGTTTTCTGCACAAAAGCGATTCTGCGAAGCAATGTGAACAGGCACAGAGAAGGTGCTAGCAGGGAATTCTCTGCCTGCCTTTCCCCAGTGCTCTGCAAGCTCTCCAGGACAACATAAAATCTGGGGCTCTGTGCTTTCTTTCGTTCTGAACAAGTGTTACTGTTTTCTGCACAAAAGCGATTCTGCGAAGCAATGGGAACACTTCTGTTTCCCAGGCACAGAGAAGGTGCTAGCAGGGAATTCTCTGCCTGCTTTTCCCCAGTGCTCTGCAAGCTCTCCAGGACAACATAAAATCTGGGGCTCTGTGCTTTCTTTCGTTGTGAACAAGTGTCACTGTTTTCTGCACAAAAGCGATTCTGCGAAGCAATGTGAACACTTCTGTTTCCCAGGCACAGAGAAGGTGCTAGCAGGTAATTCTCTGCCTGCTTTTCCCCAGTGCTCTGCAAGCTCTCCATGACAACATAAAATCTGGGGCTCTGTGCTTTATTTTGTTCTGAACAAGTGTTACTGTTTTCTGCACAAAAGCGATTCTGCCAAGCAATGTGAACAGGCTCAGAAAAGGTGCTAGCAGGGAATTCTCTGCCTGCCTTTCCCCAGTGCTCTGCAAGCTCTCCAGGACAACATAAAATCTGGGGCTCTGTGCTTTCTTTTGTTCTGAACAAGTGTTAGTGTTTTGTGCACAAAGGCGATTCTGCGAAGCAATGTGAAGACTTCTGCTTCCCAGGCACAGAGAAGGTGCTAGCAGGGAATTCTCTGCCTGCCTTTCCCCAGTGCTCTGCAAGCTCTCCAGGACAACATAAAATCTGGGGCTCTGTGCTTTCTTTCGTTCTGAACAACTGTTACTGTTTTCTGCACAAAAGCGATTCTGCGAAGCAATGTGAACACTTCTGTTTCCCAGGCACAGAGAAGGTGCTAGCAGGGAATTCTCTGCCTGCTTTTCCCCAGTGCTCTGCAAGCTCTCCAGGACAACATAAAATCTGGGGCTCTGTGCTTTCTTTCGTTCTGAACAAGTGTTACTGTTTTCTGCACAAAAGCGATTCTGCGAAGCAATGTGAACACTTCTGTTTCCCAGGCACAGAGAAGGTGCTAGCAGGGAATTCTCTGCCTGCCTTTCCCCAGTGCTCTGCAAGCTCTCCAGTACAACAGCAAATCTGGGGCTCTGTGCTTTCTTTCGTTCTGAACAAGTGTTACTGTTTTCTGCACAAAAGCGATTCTGCGAAGCAATGGGAACACTTCTGTTTCCCAGGCACAGAGAAGGTGCTAGCAGGGAATTCTCTGCCTGCTTTTCCCCAGTGCTCTGCAAGCTCTCCAGGACAACATAGAATCTGGGGCTCTGTGCTTTCTTTCGTTCTGAACAAGTGTTACTGTTTTCTGCACAAAAGCGATTCTGCGAAGCAATGTGAACACTTCTGCTTCCCAGGCACAGAGAAGGTGCTAGCAGGGAATTCTCTGCCTGCCTTTCCCCAGTGCTCTGCAAGCTCTCCAGGACAACATAAAATCTGGGGCTCTGTGCTTTCTTTCGTTCTGAACAACTGTTACTGTTTTCTGCACATAAGCGATTCTGCGAAGCAATGTGAACAGACACAGAGAAGGTGCTAGCAGGGAATTCTCTGCCTGCTTTTCCCCAGTGCTCTGCAAGCTCTCCAGGACAACATAAAATCTGGGGCTCTGTGCTTTCTTTCGTTCTGAACAAGTGTTACTGTTTTCTGCACAAAAGCGATTCTGCGAAGCAATGTGAACACTTCTGCTTCCCAGGCACAGAGAAGGTGCTAGCAGGGAATTCTCTGCCTGCTTTTCCCCAGTGCTATGCAAGCTCTCCAGGACAACATAAAATCTGGGGCTCTGTGCTTTCTTTCGTTCTGAACAAGTGTTATTGTTTTCTGCACAAAAGCGATTCTGCGAAGCAATGTGAACAGGCACAGAGAAGGTGCTAGCAGGGAATTCTCTGCCTGCCTTTCCCCAGTGCTCTGCAAGCTCTCCAGGACAACATAAAATCTGGGGCTCTGTGCTTTCTTTCGTTCTGAACAAGTGTTACTGTTTTCTGCACAAAAGCGATTCTGCGAAGGAATGTGAACACTTCTGTTTCCCAGGCACAGAGAAGGTGCTAGCAGGGAATTCTCTGCCTGCCTTTCCCCAGTGCTCTGCAAGCTCTCCAGGACAACATAAAATCTGGGGCTCTGTGCTTTCCTTCGTTCTGAACAAGTGTTACTGTTTTCTGCACAAAAGCGATTCTGCGAAGGAATGTGAACACTTCTGTTTCCCAGGCACAGAGAAGGTGCTAGCAGGGAATTCTCTGCCTGCCTTTCCCCAGTGCTCTGCAAGCTCTCCAGGACAACATAAAATCTGGGGCTCTGTGCTTTGTTTCGTTCTGAACAAGTGTTACTGTTTTCTGCACAAAAGCGATTCTGCGAAGCAATGGGAACACTTCTGTTTCCCAGGCACAGAGAAGGTGCTAGCAGGGAATTCTCTGCCTGCTTTTCCCCAGTGCTCTGCAAGCTCTCCAGGACAACATAGAATCTGGGGCTCTGTGCTTTCTTTTGTTCTGAACAAGTGTTAGGGTTTTCTGCACAAAAGCGATTCTGCGAAGCAATGTGAACACTTCTGCTTCCCAGGCACAGAGAAGGTGCTAGCAGGGAATTCTCTGCCTGCCTTTCCCCAGTGCTCTGCAAGCTCTCCAGGACAACATAAAATCTGGGGCTCTGTGCTTTCTTTCGTCTGAACAAGTGTTACTGTTTTCTGCACAAAAGCGATTCTGCGAAGCAATGTGAACAGGCACAGAGAAGGTGCTAGCAGGGAATTCTCTGCCTGCCTTTCCCCAGTGCTCTGCAAGCTCTCCAGGACAACATAAAATCTGGGGCTCTGTGCTTTCTTTCGTTCTGAACAAGTGTTACTGTTTTCTGCACAAAAGCGATTCTGCGAAGCAATGTGAACACTTCTGCTTCCCAGGCACAGAGAAGGTGCTAGCAGGGAATTCTCTGCCTGCTTTTCCCCAGTGCTCTGCAAGCTCTCCAGGACAACATAAAATCTGGGGCTCTGTGCTTTCTTTCGTTCTGAACAAGTGTTACTGTTTTCTGCACAAAAGCGATTCTGCGAAGCAATGTGAACACTTCTGTTTCCCAGGCACAGAGAAGGTGCTAGCAGGGAATTCTCTGCCTGCTTTTCCCCAGTGCTCTGCAAGCTCTCCAGGACAACATAAAATCTGGGGCTCTGTGCTTTCTTTCGTTCTGAACAAGTGTTACTGTTTTCTGCACAAAAGCGATTCTGCGAAGCAATGTGAACACTTCTGTTTCCCAGGCACAGAGAAGGTGCTAGCAGGGAATTCTCTGCCTGCCTTTCCCCAGTGCTCTGCAAGCTCTCCAGGACAACATAAAATCTGGGGCTCTGTGCTTTCTTTCGTTCTGAACAAGTGTCACTGTTTTCTGCACAAAAGCGATTCTGCGAAGCAATGTGAACACTTCTGTTTCCCAGGCAGAGAGAAGGTGCTAGCAGGGAATTCTCTGCCTGCTTTTCCCCAGTGCTCTGCAAGCTCTCCAGGACAACATAAAATCTGGGGCTCTGTGCTTTCTTTTGTTCTGAACAAGTGTTACTGTTTTCTGCACAAAAGCGATTCTGCCAAGCAATGTGAACAGGCTCAGAAAAGGTGCTAGCAGGGAATTCTCTGCCTGCCTTTCCCCAGTGCTCTGCAAGCTCTCCAGGACAACATAGAATCTGGGGCTCTGTGCTTTCTTTTGTTCTGAACAAGTGTTAGTGTTTTGTGCACAAAGGCGATTCTGAGAAGCAATGTGAAGACTTCTGCTTCCCAGTCACAGAGAAGGTGCTAGCAGGGAATTCTCTGCCTGCCTTTCCGCAGTGCTCTGCAAGCTCTCCAGGACAACATAAAATCTGGGGCTCTGTGCTTTCTTTCGTTCTGAACAAGTGTTACTGTTTTCTGCACAAAAGCGATTCTGCGAAGCAATGTGAACACTTCTGTTTCCCAGGCACAGAAAAGGTGATAGCAGGGAATTCTCTGCCTGCTTTTCCCCAGTGCTCTGCAAGCTCTCCAGGACAATAGCAAATCTGGGGCTCTGTGCTTTCTTTCGTTCTGAACAAGTGTTACTGTTTTCTGCACAAAAGCGATTCTGCGAAGCAATGGGAACACTTCTGTTTCCCAGGCACAGAGAAGGTGCTAGCAGGGAATTCTCTGCCTGCTTTTCCCCAGTGCTCTGCAAGCTCTCCAGGACAACATAGAATCTGGGGCTCTGTGCTTTCTTTTGTTCTGAACAAGTGTTAGGGTTTTCTGCACAAAAGCGATTCTGCGAAGCAATGTGAACACTTCTGCTTCCCAGGCACAGAGAAGGTGCTAGCAGGGAATTCTCTGCCTGCCTTTCCCCAGTGCTCTGCAAGCTCTCCAGGACAACATAAAATCTGGGGCTCTGTGCTTTCTTTCGTCTGAACAAGTGTTACTGTTTTCTGCACAAAAGCGATTCTGCGAAGCAATGTGAACAGGCACAGAGAAGGTGCTAGCAGGGAATTCTCTGCCTGCCTTTCCCCAGTGCTCTGCAAGCTCTCCAGGACAACATAAAATCTGGGGCTCTGTGCTTTCTTTCGTTCTGAACAACTGTTACTGTTTTCTGCACAAAAGCGATTCTGCGAAGCAATGTGAACACTTCTGCTTCCCAGGCACAGAGAAGGTGCTAGCAGGGAATTCTCTGCCTGCCTTTCCCCAGTGCTCTGCAAGCTCTCCAGGACAACATAAAATCTGGGGCTCTGTGCTTTCTTTTGTTCTGAACAAGTGTTAGTGTTTTCTGCACAAAAGCGATTCTGCGAAGCAATGTGAAGACTTCTGCTTCCCAGGCACAGAGAAGGTGCTAGCAGGGAATTCTCTGCCTGCCTTTCCCCAGTGCTCTGCAAGCTCTCCAGGACAACATAAAATCTGGGGCTCTGTGCTTTCTTTCGTTCTGAACAACTGTTACTGTTTTCTGCACAAAAGCGATTCTGCGAAGCAATGTGAACACTTCTGTTTCCCAGGCACAGAGAAGGTGCTAGCAGGGAATTCTCTGCCTGCTTTTCCCCAGTGCTCTGCAAGCTCTCCAGGACAACATAAAATCTGGGGCTCTGTGCTTTCTTTCGTTCTGAACAAGTGTTACTGTTTTCTGCACAAAAGCGATTCTGCGAAGCAATGGGAACACTTCTGTTTCCCAGGCACAGAGAAGGTGCTAGCAGGGAATTCTCTGCCTGCCTTTCCCCAGTGCTCTGCAAGCTCTCCAGTACAACAGCAAATCTGGGGCTCTGTGCTTTCTTTCGTTCTGAACAAGTGTTACTGTTTTCTGCACAAAAGCGATTCTGCGAAGCAATGGGAACACTTCTGTTTCCCAGGCACAGAGAAGGTGCTAGCAGGGAATTCTCTGCCTGCTTTTCCCCAGTGCTCTGCAAGCTCTCCAGGACAACATAGAATCTGGGGCTCTGTGCTTTCTTTCGTTCTGAACAAGTGTTACTGTTTTCTGCACAAAAGTGATTCTGCGAAGCAATGTGAACACTTCTGCTTCCCAGGCACAGAGAAGGTGCTAGCAGGGAATTCTCTGCCTGCCTTTCCCCAGTGCTCTGCAAGCTCTCCAGGACAACATAAAATCTGGGGCTCTGTGCTTTCTTTTGTTCTGAACAAGTGTTACTGTTTTCTGCACAAAAGCGATTCTGCCAAGCAATGTGAACAGGCTCAGAAAAGGTGCTAGCAGGGAATTCTCTGCCTGCCTTTCCCCAGTGCTCTGCAAGCTCTCCAGGACAACATAGAATCTGGGGCTCTGTGCTTTCTTTTGTTCTGAACAAGTGTTAGTGTTTTGTGCACAAAGGCGATTCTGCGAAGCAATGTGAAGACTTCTGCTTCCCAGGCACAGAGAAGGTGCTAGCAGGGAATTCTCTGCCTGCCTTTCCGCAGTGCTCTGCAAGCTCTCCAGGACAACATAAAATCTGGGGCTCTGTGCTTTCTTTCGTTCTGAACAAGTGTTACTGTTTTCTGCACAAAAGCGATTCTGCGAAGCAATGTGAACACTTCTGTTTCCCAGGCACAGAAAAGGTGATAGCAGGGAATTCTCTGCCTGCTTTTCCCCAGTGCTCTGCAAGCTCTCCAGGACAATAGCAAATCTGGGGCTCTGTGCTTTCTTTCGTTCTGAACAAGTGTTACTGTTTTCTGCACAAAAGCGATTCTGCGAAGCAATGGGAACACTTCTGTTTCCCAGGCACAGAGAAGGTGCTAGCAGGGAATTCTCTGCCTGCTTTTCCCCAGTGCTCTGCAAGCTCTCCAGGACAACATAGAATCTGGGGCTCTGTGCTTTCTTTTGTTCTGAACAAGTGTTAGGGTTTTCTGCACAAAAGCGATTCTGCGAAGCAATGTGAACACTTCTGCTTCCCAGGCACAGAGAAGGTGCTAGCAGGGAATTCTCTGCCTGCCTTTCCCCAGTGCTCTGCAAGCTCTCCAGGACAACATAAAATCTGGGGCTCTGTGCTTTCTTTCGTCTGAACAAGTGTTACTGTTTTCTGCACAAAAGCGATTCTGCGAAGCAATGTGAACAGGCACAGAGAAGGTGCTAGCAGGGAATTCTCTGCCTGCCTTTCCCCAGTGCTCTGCAAGCTCTCCAGGACAACATAAAATCTGGGGCTCTGTGCTTTCTTTCGTTCTGAACAACTGTTACTGTTTTCTGCACAAAAGCGATTCTGCGAAGCAATGTGAACACTTCTGCTTCCCAGGCACAGAGAAGGTGCTAGCAGGGAATTCTCTGCCTGCCTTTCCCCAGTGCTCTGCAAGCTCTCCAGGACAACATAAAATCTGGGGCTCTGTGCTTTCTTTTGTTCTGAACAAGTGTTAGTGTTTTCTGCACAAAAGCGATTCTGCGAAGCAATGTGAAGACTTCTGCTTCCCAGGCACAGAGAAGGTGCTAGCAGGGAATTCTCTGCCTGCCTTTCCCCAGTGCTCTGCAAGCTCTCCAGGACAACATAAAATCTGGGGCTCTGTGCTTTCTTTCGTTCTGAACAACTGTTACTGTTTTCTGCACAAAAGCGATTCTGCGAAGCAATGTGAACACTTCTGTTTCCCAGGCACAGAGAAGGTGCTAGCAGGGAATTCTCTGCCTGCTTTTCCCCAGTGCTCTGCAAGCTCTCCAGGACAACATAAAATCTGGGGCTCTGTGCTTTCTTTCGTTCTGAACAAGTGTTACTGTTTTCTGCACAAAAGCGATTCTGCGAAGCAATGGGAACACTTCTGTTTCCCAGGCACAGAGAAGGTGCTAGCAGGGAATTCTCTGCCTGCCTTTCCCCAGTGCTCTGCAAGCTCTCCAGGACAACAGCAAATCTGGGGCTCTGTGCTTTCTTTCGTTCTGAACAAGTGTTACTGTTTTCTGCACAAAAGCGATTCTGCGAAGCAATGGGAACACTTCTGTTTCCCAGGCACAGAGAAGGTGCTAGCAGGGAATTCTCTGCCTGCTTTTCCCCAGTGCTCTGCAAGCTCTCCAGGACAACATAGAATCTGGGGCTCTGTGCTTTCTTTCGTTCTGAACAAGTGTTACTGTTTTCTGCACAAAAGTGATTCTGCGAAGCAATGTGAACACTTCTGCTTCCCAGGCACAGAGAAGGTGCTAGCAGGGAATTCTCTGCCTGCCTTTCCCCAGTGCTCTGCAAGCTCTCCAGGACAACATAAAATCTGGGGCTCTGTGCTTTCTTTTGTTCTGAACAAGTGTTACTGTTTTCTGCACAAAAGCGATTCTGCCAAGCAATGTGAACAGGCTCAGAAAAGGTGCTAGCAGGGAATTCTCTGCCTGCCTTTCCCCAGTGCTCTGCAAGCTCTCCAGGACAACATAGAATCTGGGGCTCTGTGCTTTCTTTTGTTCTGAACAAGTGTTAGGGTTTTGTGCAGAAAAGCGATTCTGCGAAGCAATGTGAAGACTTCTGCTTCCCAGGCACAGAGAAGGTGCTAGCAGGGAATTCTCTGCCTGCCTTTCCCCAGTGCTCTGCAAGCTCTCCAGGACAACATAAAATCTGGGGCTCTGTGCTTTCTTTCGTTCTGAACAACTGTTACTGTTTTCTGCACAAAAGCGATTCTGCGAAGCAATGTGAACAGACACAGAGAAGGTGCTAGCAGGGAATTCTCTGCCTGCTTTTCCCCAGTGCTCTGCAAGCTCTCCAGGACAACATAAAATCTGGGGCTCTGTGCTTTCTTTCGTTCTGAACAAGTGTTACTGTTTTCTGCACAAAAGCGATTCTGCGAAGCAATGTGAACACTTCTGTTTCCCAGGAACAGAGAAGGTGCTAGCAGGGAATTCTCTGCCTGCTTTTCCCCAGTGCTCTGCAAGCTCTCCAGGACAACAGCAAATCTGGGGCTCTGTGCTTTCTTTCGTTCTGAACAAGTGTTACTGTTTTCTGCACAAAAGCGATTCTGCGAAGCAATGTGAACACTTCTGCTTCCCAGGCACAGAGAAGGTGCTAGCAGGGAATTCTCTGCCTGCTTTTCCCCAGTGCTATGCAAGCTCTCCAGGACAACATAAAATCTGGGGCTCTGTGCTTTCTTTCGTTCTGAACAAGTGTTATTGTTTTCTGCACAAAAGCGATTCTGCGAAGCAATGTGAACAGGCACAGAGAAGGTGCTAGCAGGGAATTCTCTGCCTGCCTTTCCCCAGTGCTCTGCAAGCTCTCCAGGACAACATAAAATCTGGGGCTCTGTGCTTTCTTTCGTTCTGAACAAGTGTTACTGTTTTCTGCACAAAAGCGATTCTGCGAAGGAATGTGAACACTTCTGTTTCCCAGGCACAGAGAAGGTGCTAGCAGGGAATTCTCTGCCTGCCTTTCCCCAGTGCTCTGCAAGCTCTCCAGGACAACATAAAATCTGGGGCTCTGTGCTTTCCTTCGTTCTGAACAAGTGTTACTGTTTTCTGCACAAAAGCGATTCTGCGAAGGAATGTGAACACTTCTGTTTCCCAGGCACAGAGAAGGTGCTAGCAGGGAATTCTCTGCCTGCCTTTCCCCAGTGCTCTGCAAGCTCTCCAGGACAACATAAAATCTGGGGCTCTGTGCTTTGTTTCGTTCTGAACAAGTGTTACTGTTTTCTGCACAAAAGCGATTCTGCGAAGCAATGGGAACACTTCTGTTTCCCAGGCACAGAGAAGGTGCTAGCAGGGAATTCTCTGCCTGCTTTTCCCCAGTGCTCTGCAAGCTCTCCAGGACAACATAGAATCTGGGGCTCTGTGCTTTCTTTTGTTCTGAACAAGTGTTAGGGTTTTCTGCACAAAAGCGATTCTGCGAAGCAATGTGAACACTTCTGCTTCCCAGGCACAGAGAAGGTGCTAGCAGGGAATTCTCTGCCTGCCTTTCCCCAGTGCTCTGCAAGCTCTCCAGGACAACTTAAAATCTGGGGCTCTGTGCTTTCTTTCGTCTGAACAAGTGTTACTGTTTTCTGCACAAAAGCGATTCTGCGAAGCAATGTGAACAGGCACAGAGAAGGTGCTAGCAGGGAATTCTCTGCCTGCCTTTCCCCAGTGCTCTGCAAGCTCTCCAGGACAACATAAAATCTGGGGCTCTGTGCTTTCTTTCGTTCTGAACAAGTGTTACTGTTTTCTGCACAAAAGCGATTCTGCGAAGCAATGTGAACACTTCTGCTTCCCAGGCACAGAGAAGGTGCTAGCAGGGAATTCTCTGCCTGCTTTTCCCCAGTGCTCTGCAAGCTCTCCAGGACAACATAAAATCTGGGGCTCTGTGCTTTCTTTCGTTCTGAACAAGTGTTACTGTTTTCTGCACAAAAGCGATTCTGCGAAGCAATGTGAACACTTCTGTTTCCCAGGCACAGAGAAGGTGCTAGCAGGGAATTCTCTGCCTGCTTTTCCCCAGTGCTCTGCAAGCTCTCCAGGACAACATAAAATCTGGGGCTCTGTGCTTTCTTTCGTTCTGAACAAGTGTTACTGTTTTCTGCACAAAAGCGATTCTGCGAAGCAATGTGAACACTTCTGTTTCCCAGGCACAGAGAAGGTGCTAGCAGGGAATTCTCTGCCTGCCTTTCCTCAGTGCTCTGCAAGCTCTCCAGGACAACATAAAATCTGGGGCTCTGTGCTTTCTTTCGTTCTGAACAAGTGTCACTGTTTTCTGCACAAAAGCGATTCTGCGAAGCAATGTGAACACTTCTGTTTCCCAGGCAGAGAGAAGGTGCTAGCAGGGAATTCTCTGCCTGCTTTTCCCCAGTGCTCTGCAAGCTCTCCAGGACAACATAAAATCTGGGGCTCTGTGCTTTCTTTTGTTCTGAACAAGTGTTACTGTTTTCTGCACAAAAGCGATTCTGCCAAGCAATGTGAACAGGCTCAGAAAAGGTGCTAGCAGGGAATTCTCTGCCTGCCTTTCCCCAGTGCTCTGCAAGCTCTCCAGGACAACATAGAATCTGGGGCTCTGTGCTTTCTTTTGTTCTGAACAAGTGTTAGTGTTTTGTGCACAAAGGCGATTCTGCGAAGCAATGTGAAGACTTCTGCTTCCCAGGCACAGAGAAGGTGCTAGCAGGGAATTCTCTGCCTGCCTTTCCGCAGTGCTCTGCAAGCTCTCCAGGACAACATAAAATCTGGGGCTCTGTGCTTTCTTTCGTTCTGAACAAGTGTTACTGTTTTCTGCACAAAAGCGATTCTGCGAAGCAATGTGAACACTTCTGTTTCCCAGGCACAGAAAAGGTGATAGCAGGGAATTCTCTGCCTGCTTTTCCCCAGTGCTCTGCAAGCTCTCCAGGACAATAGCAAATCTGGGGCTCTGTGCTTTCTTTCGTTCTGAACAAGTGTTACTGTTTTCTGCACAAAAGCGATTCTGCGAAGCAATGGGAACACTTCTGTTTCCCAGGCACAGAGAAGGTGCTAGCAGGGAATTCTCTGCCTGCTTTTCCCCAGTACTCTGCAAGCTCTCCAGGACAACATAGAATCTGGGGCTCTGTGCTTTCTTTTGTTCTGAACAAGTGTTAGGGTTTTCTGCACAAAAGCGATTCTGCGAAGCAATGTGAACACTTCTGCTTCCCAGGCACAGAGAAGGTGCTAGCAGGGAATTCTCTGCCTGCCTTTCCCCAGTGCTCTGCAAGCTCTCCAGGACAACATAAAATCTGGGGCTCTGTGCTTTCTTTCGTCTGAACAAGTGTTACTGTTTTCTGCACAAAAGCGATTCTGCGAAGCAATGTGAACAGGCACAGAGAAGGTGCTAGCAGGGAATTCTCTGCCTGCCTTTCCCCAGTGCTCTGCAAGCTCTCCAGGACAACATAAAATCTGGGGCTCTGTGCTTTCTTTCGTTCTGAACAACTGTTACTGTTTTCTGCACAAAAGCGATTCTGCGAAGCAATGTGAACACTTCTGCTTCCCAGGCACAGAGAAGGTGCTAGCAGGGAATTCTCTGCCTGCTTTTCCCCAGTGCTCTGCAAGCTCTCCAGGACAACATAAAATCTGGGGCTCTGTGCTTTCTTTCGTTCTGAACAAGTGTTACTGTTTTCTGCACAAAAGCGATTCTGCGAAGCAATGTGAACACTTCTGTTTCCCAGGCACAGAGAAGGTGCTAGCAGGGAATTCTCTGCCTGCTTTTCCCCAGTGCTCTGCAAGCTCTCCAGGACAACATAAAATCTGGGGCTCTGTGCTTTCTTTCGTTCTGAACAAGTGTTACTGTTTTCTGCACAAAAGCGATTCTGCGAAGCAATGTGAACACTTCTGTTTCCCAGGAACAGAGAAGGTGCTAGCAGGGAATTCTCTGCCTGCTTTTCCCCAGTGCTCTGCAAGCTCTCCAGGACAACATAAAATCTGGGGCTCTGTGCTTTCTTTCGTTGTGAACAAGTGTCACTGTTTTCTGCACAAAAGCGATTCTGCGAAGCAATGTGAACACTTCTGTTTCCCAGGCACAGAGAAGGTGCTAGCAGGTAATTCTCTGCCTGCTTTTCCCCAGTGCTCTGCAAGCTCTCCAGGACAACATAAAATCTGGGGCTCTGTGCTTTCTTTTGTTCTGAACAAGTGTTACTGTTTTCTGCACAAAAGCGATTCTGCCAAGCAATGTGAACAGGCTCAGAAAAGGTGCTAGCAGGGAATTCTCTGCCTGC